>NC_045441.1:69476702-69669862 GCF_002776525.5 Piliocolobus tephrosceles | reverse complement strand
TTTTTTGTATTTTTTTAGTAGAGACGGGGTTTCACCATGTTAGCCAGGATGGTCTCGATCTCCTGACCTCGTGATCCGCCCCTCTCGGCCTCCCAAAGTGCTGGGATTACAGGCTTGAGCCACCGCGCCCGGCCTACAAATTTGTTTTCTTTTCATGTTTAATTTCGAACCAATCTCAAAATTACAGTGAAATTAAAAGTATGATATAAATAATTTTCTTTTCCTGGACCATTTGGAAAAAGATGAAAAGATGTCCATCACCCTAAGTATGTTAGTGTGTGCTTCCCATGATCAAGAGCATCCTCCTACACATAAGCAATTCAATATTCAAAATCCAAAAATGAGAATATAAACAGATAAGTTATTACCATTGAATCCTCAGACCCCATTCAAGTTTGCCAGCTGTCCCAAAATGTCCTTTATGGCAAAATGATTTAGTTCAGAATCACACATTACATTTAGATGTCACACTTTGTTAGTCTCCTTAAATCTAGAACAGTTTTTCAACCGTTGCTTTTCATGGCTTAGATACTTTGGAAGATTAAAGATTATTTTGTACAATGTCTTTCAATTAGATTTTATCTGATGTTTTCTCATGAATAGATTCTATATATGCATCTTTGACAGAGTTATCGCTGAAGTGATGCCATATTCTCATTATATCACACCGAGGACACAAGATTTCGGTTTGCTTCATTATTGATAATGCTAACTTTGGTCACTAGATTAAGGGGGGTGTCTGTCAGACTTTATTAGGGAAATATTTGAGACTATGTAAATACAATGCCTTTAATGAGATTCAATTCATTCATTTATTTATTTATATAAAGTGTGGATCCCTGGTTTCCTATTTAACGGTCTGTTAGTATTATTATTTTGTTACTAAAATTGTTTGCATACATGGTCAGTGGGAGAACATTCAACTTGGCTTCTGTGGCCTTTTGACATTCTCTTTACTTTCTACCACAAGATCCTCCTGGCCCATCTTGTACTTCTTCTATCGCAGCTGTGGAATCAGCCATTTCTCAAAGTTTCCCTTGTTTCTTTTATTGGAGAATAGTATAAGAAATCAAGATCTGACTGCTGCATCTACTTACTGCTATTGAGGTCTTGCTGCTCTCATGTCTTTTCAGTGAATGAGGCTAATATGTGTATATATGTATATAATATGTATTTATATTTGCACACTTACATTGATGTTTGTTCTATATTTATCTTAACAAATTGAACACCATGAATTCAAATAAATTAATAACATCCAATTCCAATGTTGTACCACAGAGTGTACTAGTTTTCTTTCCTAACATATTTGCAACTCTCTTCTCCAGCAATAAAAAAAAACCTGACTCTTATTATGTTAAATACATGTACTTATTTTGTCAATTCCCTCTCACCCCACACTCCATCTCATTGTCATCTCCATGGCTATACCCACAAGATATCTTCCTCACTCGGCTCATGATCTGACATCCTACATGAGGCCATCCACATGACAGAAACCCTCCTCAACTGTGTCTGGTTGTGACACCCCACACTGGGCTGGCCGCCTTGATTCTGGGATTCTCTCTTGACCCTGCTATGCTCTGACATCTAGTGCTGAGTCACTCTTCTAGCCACTCATACAACCCCTGTGCCCCCTGTCCTTCACCCTACTCAGTGGCTCTGGAACTGCATGCCAGGTCACCTCTTCTCCCACTTTGGTTGCTCCTCACCCAGTTGGGCTCTGACAACCCACTCTAGATCACTGCAGACCGCCCATCTGCTGGTACAGATGCCCAGCTGCTTGGCTTTGCCAAATGGCTTTTTGGATAGAATTGTTCAGGAAAGGAGAAAAAGAGCCTATCAATAAAAGGAAGTGAAGGAAAGGAAAAGAAAAAGGAAAGGAAAGAAGTAGAGTATGAGGAAGAGAAAGTGCCATTCTATCATTCTGTCATTCGTTTAAGAGGGACAAAAAGAATTCTAACATTTTCACGATGGAGAGCCCTGTTTTATCTGCTGGATTGGGGCCATATGGAATAGTTATTTATCGTATATCTATGGATGTATATATATATATACACACACACACACACACACACATATATATATATACACGCGTGCACACATACACACATACATACACATATATACACACTGATACACAATAAGAACACTGAGTAAATCAGGGAAAAGAGTACTAGTCAATACTCCTCTCGTTTTAGCACATAGTAGGATTATATTTCCCTAATTTTCCTTGAAGTTAGGCATAGTTATACAACTTACATTAACAATGAAAGGTGAGAAATGACAATCACTCTTAGATGGGAGAATTTAATTGGGGATGCTTAAAATTGACAGATTCTTCAAGTATTTTCTTCCTCTGGCACATGAAGATTGTGGAACCAGGTCTTCATATGGTGGTGCAATGTTGTGACATTTCATGAAGGACAAACTGCTCTGGAGAGTTACCCAAAACTGTAGCTAAATTTCCATGAGGAAGAAATAAATAAAACTTTGTTCTTTTAAGCTCCTGAATGTCTGGGTTGTCCATTACTGAAGCACAACCTAGTCTATCCTTATTAATTACAAGGAGTTATCTAACCTTCAGTATTGCTTAATGGTGGCATTCTCATTAAGGAAAATGAAAGTATAGGTTGGAGCATTTATTGCATAAATCCAGAACTACATTTCACATGGACTTGTCCTATGTATTATTTCCCTAGAAAATCATATAATTTCTTGTCTAAACACTCCATATATCATTTCTCAAATGTGGCACTTTCCTTTAAAGTTGTCACAGTCAAGTGTCGGATTCACAGAAATTTAAGAACATTTATGACACAAAGCACTAATTCTTGAGGAATAATAGACCTAGTTTTGTGTAGAATTACAAAGGGTTATCTAAGTGGCAGGGAAACATATTTTAAAACTTTCTGCAGATGCTGTTCCTAAATAATTAAAAATAGTTCAGAATCAGGAAAGATTTTGAGTAAGAGAAAATGTGTTTCAGTGTCCAACAAATAATAGGTACTAAATAGACTTTGAAGCATAAATTTCTCATAAAACGTGTTTCAGTGTCCAACAAATAATAGGTACTAAATAGGCTTTGAAATCTAAATTTCATATAATAATTATACCAGCTTTTATAAATGTTATTAACAGAGGTAAATAGCAGCAGAGACAAATAGCATTGACAGAATTTCTTTTATGGCTTCTATTTAAAATTATGTTTTACAATAATGTATTATGTATTTCAAAATAGCTAGAAGAGAGGATTCTCTATGCCCGTGCTAAAAGAAACGATAAATGTCTGAGGTGATGGATATGCTAATTACTCTGATTTGATTACAAAATTTATCCATATACTGATACATCACACTGCACCCTATAAATATATACAATTATTACATGTCAATTAAAACAAAACTATAGGAAATGCAGTTATGCTTTGAATTAATGCTCTTGTGATTTACTATATAAACATCTATAACTTTCCAGCATGGTTTATTTATAACACAACCACTAAACTTAATTAAAAACTATCAAAGCCCTACCCTTTCAAACTAAGTGGATGATACATATCAAAGAGCAATCAGAAATTTCTGCCTTTAAAACATTTCATGACCTTTCAGTGTGAAGCAACATGTCTATAGGAATAATGAACTGGTGAGTTCTGCAAGCATGACAAAATCCTTGCCATGTGACTCGGGGGTGAAAAGTCACTCATTAATAGTCACACAGCAAGTGTCTGCAGAACATAATGAATTTATAGGAAGCAGGGTGACCACAGATCTAATTTTAATGAAGCCCAAGACATAATCTGAGCTGATAGAGTTTGAAGTCTGCCTACAATCTTCACAAGGTTAGAGTCATTGTTTGACAACACAAGAAATATAATTTTCTTTGTAAAAGGCTCTATTTTTCAATAGATACACTTTTTGTAGCAAAGAGTTAAGTATATATTAAGACGATAGGAAAAAGTTTTTGAACACTGTAAAGTACATTCTAAAACTTCACACCGGTTGGCTTTTTTGCATGTAAAATGTTTGTTTCACTCATGTAACACTCATGTGCAAAGGCCAAGGTAGTTATATGTTTATGTAGTTATCACACACACAGATAGCAAATTTGACTAGGAACACTGTGTTTCTATCACTAAAATACTTCATAAAGAGAAAAATAGAAAAAGGCATAGGCAACACAAAACTCCCCCCCAAATCGATAATTTGAGGAAAACACAAAATGTTATGCATATTACAAATAATTATGTATTAGTGCTAAATGTGAACAAAGAGTCATTTAGCTTGATAATGTTTAAATGACATACACTTATATTCTTGAGAAACAACATGCCTTAATGTGAACAAATTTGATTTACTTTTATGCTTTTCTCACTCCTGTGTTATTTTTCAGAATGACAAGATTAAGTATGACATTATATCACCCAGTCACACAGAGGCCAAATTAGCATTTGGATATCATCTTGAGAGACAATTACCAAGAGCCTTGTATTTCTTGGCAATAAAGCTTGCAAGTGAGGTCTGAATATGTGACAGACATGCTTTATTCACCCTATAGGGTGAAGTGATTTAGGAGCAACACATTTTAAAAATGAACAAAATTTACATATGAGATTTCTGGATCTCAGAGCCTATGTTCAAGAAACTGAAAGAAACTGAAAACCCATGCAATTTTCAGTTGAACACTAGCTATTCTTGTGGTGATTTTAAATGAACTTTATTATTGGACATATATACTTATTTATGAGAAGGTAGAATTTGATTTCAAAGGATAAAACTGACTTCTGAAATTCATAAAAAACAAAGAAATATCTGGAATTTTGGGAGCCATTTTTAGACCATTTTAAAGTCTTAACACTTTGGCTTACAAAGATCTCTAATTCCTGGGAGGCTGGGAAAAAGCAAAATGAGTTCACTTTTAAAAGTCTTTCCTCCTTTGTTAGAGATCCATTTTCAAGATTAACTTTGGGGGACAGAATAAAATTGCTCAACACATCAACAGATATTAAATCTTGGATGGCTGGATTTCTGGCAGTTGATTTTCATAGAATATATCTTATCCAGGCTACACAAAAAAGATGCACACTAACTTTTGAAACGAACCTAGATGGCGTCTGAAGCTGGCGACTCACCTTCTTCACCTGCATAGGCCAGAATGGATCGTGCTCGTATCTGCTTCCCTTCTGTGGTTTTCCCTGAGCAGGTGTGTGAGCAGGAGGACCACGTAGACCATGTGCTGAGCACACAGTCTTTTGGGCATGGGGCATCGCAGGCCACAGGGATGGGAAAGATGGCATCTCTGCACAGCTGTCTGTCAACTTCTTCTCCTGGGGAAGACATGACCATCAATGGCTATTATTGTTAAATCAATGTAAAATGAGCAATTGAAACCGGATAGGCACCCACATAAGTTACATTATCTTTTTAAAATAAACAAAGCCAAAAGAGAAATTGCCTACTATAGCCAGATGTTAATAGAACACCAGGAACAAGCATATATACACTCATAACCCTAAATGAGGCTTCATTATCAGGCGCATACGTGGGTAGATCAAGCACATTGCTGAGAGGATTCTTATGTCACAGATACCTGTCCATTAAGTATTCATTTTTATACTTATACTATTAAGTTGTAATGACGAGCATCAACAAAGCATGTCCCCTATTTATTTCTTTTTTGGAGATGAGCTGTGATTTACAAATAATGACTCTATCCATAGCATCTATCATATGTTTTTATGAACTAACTAATAGGTGTCTATTTACAAACTCTCTTATGTCTCTCGGAGTAGTTATTCTCATACAGTTGGCAACCTTCTTCTTTCATAAAACATTGTGAGTTGGAAATAGGAAATGTAAATGATGGGATAACAGTATAAAGTCACTGTTTAAGGTGATCCCAATTGGAGAGGGAGGCAAACAAGACAAAACAAAGGGCAGAAGTAATATGGTGTCACTCCAGTGCTTAATGTTTTTCTTAGTTTCCTTTTTCTCTTAAGATAAAGGCCAGATTTTTCAAAAGTTTATAAGACCTCAAATGACCTGGCTATGTTTTTCTTCCTAACCTCATCTCACTCCACTCCCTCATTTTGCCTTGACACCCCAAAATTAACACTTATTTAGTATTTGCTGAATGAGTGAAATGAGATACATAAAAGGCCAATGAGAAACAAAACATTGTTGCTGTTAATAAATGCCAAAAACAACCAAGAGAAAAACAGGGTAGGAGAAAAAGTCTGAACTCTGTGGTTTAGTTGATTAATATATAGGTGGTTAACGAGGTCAATGGAACAGAACAGAATGAAATGATACACAATCAAACAAAAATTAACCTGCTATTTTACCACAGAATATAATCACAATACTGGATGAATATATAAAAATTGTGTGCCTCGCATTAGGCATTCAGGTGAGAAAGGGTGACTCACCTTGCCATTCCTTGGCTACTGAACAAAATACTCCAACCTGTTTCTCACTTGGGGAGTTAGCAGCACCATTTTAATGTATGCTCCTTTATTCATATATTTTAAAAACAAGACAGAAAATCAGAGTCAATTGGAAATGCTCTAATATGTTAATAGCTACTAGCTTGCAGAGACTTTAATCATGAGACAAAATCAGAAGTCAATTGGAATGCACCTATGTGTTAATAGCCACTACACTGCAAGGCCTTAAATCATTAGACTTACTCACTAGTAAGTAAGGAGGCTCATTAAAATTGCAGTTGAGTAAACATTATATTATTCATTCTTATTTAGCTACTCTAATCTCTGGGAGCTCTTAAATTTTGTTTTTTTTTTTTTTTTGGTGTTGGGGTTTGGCATGTATCCCAACAAAACAGTGTACTAAACAGATAGATACATAGGTAGGTAGGTAGAGTATGAAAATCATTATGGTATAAGGCATTTAATATCTTACACTTGACATAATGATGATGAGTCTTTTTTTCTACTAGGCTTTTTCTTAGTGCAAGCGGTGCTTTCTTATATCTTATTTTCTTCACTGCTGTCTTTTATAGTGCCATCTACCGTCTATCACTATTGTTTCCAATATTCTGTGGAAAGCAAGAAAAGTTTGGGGCTATAGTCTATAGCTAACAGAAGTTATATTTTTATGTCTCCTCTAGTAGTAACTCAATCTTTTCTATTCAGATTTTTTTCTCTTTTTAATTTTATTTATTTATTTATTTTTTGACACAGAGTCTCTGTCTCTCAGGCTGGAGTGCAGTGGTGCGATCTGGTCTCACTGCAAGCTCCGCCTCCTGGGTTCACACCATTCTCCTGCCTCAGCCTCCCCAGTAGCTGGGACTACAGGTGCCCACCACCATGCCTGGCTAATTTTTTGTATTTTTAGTAGAGACGGAGTTTCACCATGTTAGCCAGGATGGTCTTGATCTCCTGACCTCGTGATCCGCTCGCCTCCCAAAGTGCTGGGATTACAGGTGTGAGCCACCGCGCCTGGCCAGAAAAATATTATCTGTTCTGTGGCAATGGAGAGTTTGCTACAAGGGTGCCATTAGATAAGCTTGCCTGGCATAAGTAATGCATTTTTGTTTGTTGTCATGTAAACCAGTTGCAGTTTTGACCTTTCTTTTAAGTTATGCTTTCCCCCCATCCCGGCCAAGTTTGTGTCCCATATCTTATTTTAGCTCTTTTTCAATCACTTGTTCTGCTTAGTCAGGTGTATTTTCCTGTAGGATCATTCCTTACCACCTTTAATCCTCTGTGGAGCTGTTAAGACACATCTAAGATCCAACATCTCAGATTTCCCTAATGGTTTTAGAGTGATTTCTGCACCATCCCTACCTCTTCCAGGTATGATCTTGGCCCTTTTTACTGCTCTGATCACTGTCTCACATTTAGGTTGAAGCTTCCAGCCGTAATGACTTTTTTCCCTTTCCTCCTGCAAACCAAACCCATTGTTGTCTCAGTAGTT
Organism: Piliocolobus tephrosceles; assembly: GCF_002776525.5. Taxonomy (NCBI): domain Eukaryota; kingdom Metazoa; phylum Chordata; class Mammalia; order Primates; family Cercopithecidae; genus Piliocolobus; species Piliocolobus tephrosceles. Next base: position 69,661,928 of record NC_045441.1, on the reverse strand, counting down.
TTGCACTTTCTGTTCACTTTGTATGAAAATTTCAGGTGTTACACAGAAGCCTGTTTCTCAACATTCAGGTTTCAGTTCAATTTTCTCCTTCCTAGAGAAGACTTTCATTGACCATACACACTCTCCCAGTCACTTCAGTTTATTTTCATAAGACTTTTAATCACCACTGGAACCTATTTTAATTAATTGGTTAATATGTTTATTGTCTGACTACCACTAGACTAAATGAGGGTGTTATCCATATCTGTCTTGTTTGCTACTTTATACTTAGAACCTAGAATAGTGCCTGACATGTAGGAAGCACTAAATCATTTTTTTGTTAAATAAATACATAAATTTTAAGTTGTGGTAGGAAACAGAATGTTGGTCTAGACAAATAGAGATCTAAGTACGGTATTTCTTGCCATGCATTCAAGTACTCTAGGGCCTTGTGAAAGTGTATTCAGCGGACACCAGCATATACCTCCCCTGGAGTTTGCTGGAAATGCAGCCTCTCAGATTCAACCCACTGAATCACAACCTTAATTTTTTTTTTTTTTTTTTTGGTGGAGACAGGGTCTCGCTCTGTCACCCAGGCTGGAGTGCAGTGGTGCGATCTCGGCTCACTGCAACCTCCGCCTCCTAGGGTCAAGCGATTCTCCTGCTTCAGCCTCCCATGTAGCTGGGACACAAGGTGTGCACCATCATGCCCGGCTCATTTTTGTATTTTTAGCAGAGATGGAGTTTCACCACACTGGCCAGGCTGCTCTCGAACTCCTGACCTCATGATCCGCCTGCCTTGGCCTCCCAAAGTGTTGGGATTACAGGCGTGAGCCACTGCACCCCAGCCTCAATCTTCATTCTTAAAAGATCCCCAGGTAATTTCTATGCACATAAAATCTAAGAAACAATGCTCTAGAATTTTTGTCCACTCATTGTCTTCCAGTTTGATTAGAACCAGATTGTCTCTTGACAGGCAGCTATATAAAACGAATTCAGCTGGACTTCATACCTAATGGCATTTGTTTCTCTGTGCAGATTCTCTTTATACATCTCTTCATACAGAGTATCCATGACTGAAAACATTTATTCAATGAATAGTTGCTGAATGTCCATCTTCTGTCAGGCACTATGCTAAGAATGTATGAATGTTGTATACATCATCTCAGCTAATTCTCACAATAACTTTTTGACATTGGTATGACTATTTTTACTTTAAAATAAATTGGGACTCAAAAAGTTAAGTTACCTTTCTCAAATAACAGAAGTTTGACTAAAGGAACATAGATCTGAAATGAGTCATGACCAATACTCCAATCTGCTTTAGAACTAGATTGGGGTTCTTCTTGGTGGAGAACTGAGGATGCCAAGACAGTAAATAATAGATAAGCCTTTGCTTCTGAAGAAGTCAAGAAACAGGTACTCTCAAGTTGTTTGTCAACATAGTGATACATGATGCCAGTCACACAGTGCTTCATATACAAAGACATGCATCATTGATGAGTCCAGTGTGACATGTTTTGGCTCACAGCCATTGAACAAACAGCAATTGATCTAGGAGAATATGGAATCATTACATTTTTGATTTTGCTTTCAATGAATGCTTTAATCAACTCAGCTAATTGGAACCCTTAGGAGCTGTCCTCTTTTTAAGCTAAATCTTCAGCATTCCAGGTATAAGTCACCTGGGAAACCATAGGCAAATAAAATAAAATAAAAAGTTGGGTCAATGGCTATCAGGCAACTTCATAACTTGTCAATTCCAGCCACTTTTTTAGGCTGTTAATTTTATCTTACTTATAAGGTTAATTGAATCTTACTTATAAGACCTTACTCTACTCTTAAGGTCTTATAAGAGTAGCAGAAAATAATTTCATCTCTTTTCCTCACATTAAATTTTGTTTCGGATATACTTTATTTTGATTGGATAAGAACTGTTTCACATAACATTACTTCAGAGTATATATAGGAGTATATTAAACATGCACATACCTAAATATCAGGTTAATTTATACTCATTTATATAGAGAAATGGAAGTTTTGCTGCTTAGCACTATGGGAATTCCACTTTTTCATATCAGCAGCCCCACAGTTAGGACATATTCATCCACTAGATGTCCCCACCATAGAGCTATTTGAGACTTTGATTATCCAAGTGTGCATCCCATTAAATCTGGACAGACACATCTGATTATCACTACTGTGATTTATGTATTTCTATCACTGGTGTAGGTACAAACCAATGCAACTTGTTTTTCTTCTTTAGTCTCCCTGAGGACAATTTCTTAGCTAGATTTTGATATTGATGTCATAAACATTTAGAATCCTCCTCATGCTTGCCTTTGTGTATTAATATTAAATATAATATCTTTTTGGCATACATTTACAAACATAAATGGTTTCAAAGGAAGGATTACTTTGCATTTATATAACTTTGTTTTTCTCACCCACAAAGGTCTGGGCATTACAACCAAACCTGCCAAAATACATAAAGTTTATAAAACAGACTAAATAAATGAACCATTGTCTACATTTTACAATTTACATCTTACTTTGAGGCCTTAACTGAAGCACATACTGTTTAAACTTATTTGAAATACCCTACAAAAGAGGTTGAGATATAAAATGAAAATGCTCTGGTTTATTTTTGTAAACTCAGAATGAGAGTTAAATGTTTATATTTGTATTCTCCCATTTATCTTTCTTCACAAATGTAACTTTAAGAAAATGTTTTCATAACTTACTATTCTAATAAACTTAAACATGGATTATGACATTTTAAAGTCACCCCCTATATGTTCCCTTGTTTCTTCTATTTTCATGAACACCACTACACTCTCATGAGCTCTCCCAAACTATTCCTTTTTATTCTACTGTGTCTCTTCTTATCAGGATAAGAGACTAAAACATCTGCTTGAGGTAACTACTATAAAAATTCATGAAGACTACCAGAGAAACACAAAATTAGGGGGTGGAGGAAGATGGCCGAGTAGGAACAGCTCCAGTCTCCAACTCCCAGCGTGAGCGACACAGAAGACCGGGGATTTCTGCATTTTCAACTGAGGTACTGGGGTCATCTCACTAGGGAGTGCCTGACAATCGGTGCTTGTCAGCTGCTGCAGCCCGACCAGCGAGAGCTGAAGCAGGGTGAGGCATCACCTCACCTGGGAAGCACAAGAGGGAAGGGAGTCCTTTTTTCTAGTCAGGGAACTGACACACACAACACCTGGAAAATTGGGTAACTCCCACTCCAATACTGCACTTTAAGCAAACGGGCACACCAGGAGATTATATCCCACACCTGGCCGGGAGGGTCCCACACCCACTGAGCCTCCCTCATTGCTAGCATAGCAGTCTACGATCTAACCGCAAGGCAGCAGTGAGGCTGGGGGATGGGCGCCTGCCATTGCTGAGGCTTAAGTAGGTAAACAAAGCTACTGGGAAGCTCGAACTGGGTGGAGCTCACAGCAGCTCAAGGAAGCCTGCCTGTCTCTGTAGACTCCACCTCTGGGGACAGGGCACAGCTAAACAACAACAACAAGAACAAAAGCAGCAAAAACCTCTGCAGATGCAAACGACTCTGTCTGACAGCTTAGAAGAGAGCAGTGGATCTCCCAACACGGAGGTTGAGATCTGAGAAGGGACAGACAGACTGCTCAAGTGGGTCCCTGACCCCTGAGTAGCCTCACTGGGAGACATCCCCCACTAGGGGCAGACTGACACCCCACACCTCACACGGTGGAGTACACCCCTGAGAGGAAGCTTCCAAAGCAAGATTCAGACAGGTACACTCGCTGTTCAGCAATATTCTATCTTCTGCAACTTCTGCTGCTGATACCCAGGCAAACAGGGTCTGCAGTGGACCTCAAGCAATCTCCAACAGACCTAGAGCTGAAGGTCCTGACTGTTAGAAGGAAAATTATCAAACAGGAAGGACACCTACACCAAAACCCCATCAGTACATCACCATCATCAAAGACCAGAGGCAGATAAAACCACAAAGATGGGGAAAAAGCAGGGCAGAAAAGCTGGAAATTCAAAAAATAAGAGCGCATCTCCCCCTCCAAAGGAGCGCAGCTCATCGCCAGCAATGGATCAAAGCTGGATGGAGAATGACTTTGACAAGATGAGAGAAGAAGGCTTCAGTCCCTCAAACTTCTCAGAGCTAAAGGAGGAATTACGTACCCAGCGCAAAGAAACTAAAAATCTTGAAAAAAGAGTGGAAGAATTGATGACTAGAATAATTAAGGCAGAGAAGGTCATAAACGAAATGACAGAGATGAAAACCATGACACGAGAAATACGTGACAAATGCACAAGCTTCAGTAACCGACTCGATCAACTGGAAGAAAGAGTATCAGCGATTGAGGATCAAATGAATGAAATGAAGTGAGAAGAGAAACCAAAAGAAAAAAGAAGAAAAAGAAATGAACAAAGCCTGCAAGAAGTATGGGATTATGTAAAAAGACCAAATCTATGTCTGACTGGGGTGCCTGAAAGTGAGGGGGAAAATGGAACCAAGTTGGAAAACACTCTTCAGGATATCATCCAGGAGAACTTCCCCAACCTAGCAGGGCAGGCCAACATTCAAATTCAGGAAATGCAGAGAACGCCACAAAGATACTCCTCGAGAAGAGCAACTCCAAGACACATAATTGCCAGATTCACCAAAGTTGAAATGAAGGAAAAAATCTTAAGGGCAGCCAGAGAGAAAGGTCGGTAACCCACAAAGGGAAGCACATCAGACTAACAGCAGATCTCTCGGCAGAAACTCTCCAAGCCAGAAGAGAGTGGGGGCCAATATTCAACATTCTTAAAGAAAAGAATTTTAAACTCAGAATTTCATATCCAGTCAAACTAAATTTCATAAGTGAAGGAGAAATAAAATCCTTTACAGATAAGCAAATGCTTAGAGATTTTGTCACCACCAGGCCTGCCTTACAAGAGACCCTGAAGGAAGCCCTAAACATGGAAAGGAACAACCGGTACCAGCCATTGCAAAAACATGCCAAAATGTAAAGACCATCGAGGCTAGGAAGAAACTGCATCAACTCATGAGCAAAATAACCAGTTATTATCATAATGGCAGGATCAAGTTCACACATAACAATATTAACCTTAAATGTAAATGGACTAAATGCTCCAATTAAAAGACACAGACTGGCAAACTGGATCAAGAGTCAAGACCCATCAGGTTGCTGTATTCAGGAGACCCATCTCACATGCAGAGACATACATAGGCTCAAAATAAAGGGATGGAGGAAGATCTACCAAGCAAATGGAGAACAAAAAAAAGCAGAGGTTGCAATCCTAGTCTCTGATAAAACAGACTTTAAACCATCAAAGATCAAAAGAGACAAAGAAGGCCATTACATAATGGTAAAGGGATCAATTCAACAGGAAGAGCTAACTATCCTAAATATATATGCACCCAATACAGGAGCACCCAGATTCATAAAGCAAGTCCTTAGAGACTTACAAAGAGACTTAGACTCCCATACAATAATAATGGGAGACTTCAACACCCCACTGTCAACATTAGACAGATCAACGAGACAGAAAGTTAACAAGGATATCCAGGAATTGAACTCAGCTTTGCAGCAAGCAGACCTAATAGACATCTATAGAACTCTCCACCCCTAATCAACAGAATATACATTCTTCTCAGCACCACAAAACACTTATTCCAAAATTGACCACATAATTGGAAGTAAAGCACTCCTCAGCAAATATACAATAACAGAAATTATAACAAACTGTCTCTCAGACCACAGTGCAATCAAATTAGAACTCAGGCTAAGAAATTCAATCAAAACAGGTCAAATACATGGAAACTGATAACCTGCTCCTGAATGACTACTGGGTACATAACGAAATGAAGGCAGAAATAAAGATGTTCTTTGAAACCAATGAGAACAAAGATACAACATACCAGAATCTCTGGGACACATTTAAAGCAGTGTGTAGAGGGAAATGTATAGCACTAAATGCCCACAAGAGAAAGCTGGAAAGATCTAAAATGGACACTCTAACATCACAATTAAAAGAACTAGAGAAGCAAGAGCAAACACATTCAAAAGCTAGAAGAAGGCAAGAAATAACTAAGATCAGAGCAGAACTGAAGGAGATAGAGACACAAAAAGCCCTCCAAAAAATCAACGAATCCAGGAGTTGGTTTTTTGAAAAGATCAACAAAATTGATAGACCGCTAGCAAGACTAATAAAGAAGAAAAGAGAGAAGAATCAAATAGACACAATAAAAAATGATAAAGGGGATATCACCACCGACCCCACAGAAATACAAACTACCATCAGAGAATACTATAAACACCTCTACGCAAATCAACTAGAAAATCTAGAAGAAATGGATAATTTCCTGGACACTTACACTCTTCCAAGACTAAACCAGGAAGAAGTTGAATCCCTGAATAGACCAATAGCAGGCTCTGAAATTGAGGCAATAATTAATAGCCTACCCACCAAAAAAAGTCCAGGACCAGATGGATTCACAGCTGAATTCTACCAGAGGTACAAGGAGGAGCTGGTACCATTTTTCTGAAACTATTCCAATCAATAGAAAAAGAGGGAATCCTCCCTAACTCATTTTATGAGGCCAACATCATCCTGATACCAAAGCCTGGCAGAGACACAACAAAAACAGAGAATTTTAGACCAATATCCCTGATGAACGTCGAAGGAAAAATCCTCAATAAAATACTGGCAAACCGGATTCAGCAGCACATCAAAAGCTTATCCACCATGATCAAGTGGGCTTCATCCCTGGGATGCAAGGCTGGTTCAACATTCGCAAATCAATAAACATAATTGCATATAAACAGAACCAAAGACAAGAACCACATGATTATCTCAATAGTTGCAGAAAAGGCCTTTGACAAAATTCAACAGTCCTTCATGCTGAAAACGCTCAATACATTCGGTATTGATGGAACATATCTCAAAATAATAAGAGCTATTCATGACAAATCCACAGCCAAAATCATACTGAATGGGCAAAACCTGGAAAAATTCCCTTTGAAAACTGGCACAAGACAGGGATGCCCTCTCTCACCACTCCTATTCAACATAGTGTTGGAAGTTCTGGCTAGGGCAATCAGGCAAGAGAAAGAAATCAAGGGTATTCAGTTAGGAAAAGAAGAAGTCAAATTGTCCCTGTTTGCAGATGACATGATTGTATATTTAGAAAGCCCCATTGTCTCAGCCCAAAATCTACTTCAGTAAAGCAACTTCAGTAAAGTCTCAGGATACAAAATTAATGTGCAAAAATCACAAGCATTCTTATACACCAGTAACAGACAAGCAGAGAGCCAAATCATGAATGAACTTCCATTCACAATTGCTTCAGAGAGAATAAAATACCTAGGAATCCAACTTACAAGGGATGTAAAGGACCTCTTCAAGGAGAACTACAAACCACTGCTTGGTGAAATAAAAGAGGACACAAACAAATGGAAGAACATACCATGCTCATGGATAGGAAGAATCAATATCGTGAAAACAGCCATACTGCCCAAGGTTATTTATAGATTCAATGCCATCCCCATCAAGCTACCAATGAGTTTCTTCACAGAATTGGAAAAAACTGCTTTAAAGTTCATATGGAACCAAAAAAGAGCCCACATTGCCAAGACAATCCTAAGTCAAAAGAACAAAGCTGGAGGCATCACGCTACCTGACTTCAAACTATACTACGAGGCTACAGTAACCAAAACAGCATGGTACTGGTACCAAAACAGAGATATAGACCAATGGAACAGAACAGAGTCCTCAGAAATAATACCACACATCTACAGCCATCTGATCTTTGACAAACCTGAGAGCAACAAGAAATGGGGAAAGGATTCCCTATTTAATAAATGGTGCTGGGAAAATTGGCTAGCCATAAGTAGAAAGCTGAAACTGGATCCTTTCCTTACTCCTTATACGAAGATTAATTCAAGATGGATTAGAGACTTAAATGTTAGACCTAATACCATAAAAACCCTAGAAGAAAATCTAGGTAGTACCATTCAGGACACAGGCATGGGCAAGGACTTCTTGTCTAAAACACCAAAAGCAACAGCAACAAAAGCCAAAATTGACAAATGAGATCTAATTAAACTAAAGAGCTTCTGCACAGCAAAAGAAACTACCATCAGAGTGAACAGGCAACCTACAGAATGGGAGAACATTTTTCAATCTACTCATCTGACAAAGAGCTAATATCCAGAACCTACAAAGAACTCGAACAAATTTACAAGAAAAAAAACAAACAACCCCATCAAAAAGTGGGCAAAGGATATGAACAGACATTTCTCTAAAGAAGACATTCATACAGCCAACAGACACATGAAAAAATGCTCATCATCACTGGCCATCAGAGAAATGCAAATCAAAACCACAATGAGATACCATCTCACACCAGTTAGAATGGCAATCATTCAAAAGTCAGGAAACAACAGGTGCTGGAGAGGATGTGGAGAAATAGGAACACTTTTACACTGTTGGTGGGATTGTAAACTAGTTCAACCATTATGGAAAACAGTATGGCGATGCCTCAAGGATCTAGATCTAGATGTACCATATGACCCAGCCATCCCATTACTGGGTATATACCCAAAGGATTATAAATCATGCTGCTATAAAGACACATGCACAGGTATGTTTATTGCGGCACTATTCACAACAGCAAAGACTTGGAATCAACCCAAATGTCCATCAGTGACAGACTGGATTAAGAAAATGTGGCACATATATACCATGGAATACTATGCAGCCCTAAAAAATGATGAGTTTGTGTCCTTTGTAGGGACATGGATGCAGCTGGAAACCATCATTCTTAGCAAACTATCACAAGAACAGAAAACCAAACACTGCATGTTCTCACTCATAGGTGGGAACTGAACAATGAGCTCACTTGGACTCGGGAAGGGGAACATCACACACTGGGGCCTATCATGGGGAGGGGGGAGGGGGGAGGGATTGCATTGGGGAGTTATACCTGATATAAATGATGAATTGATGGGTGCTGACGAGTTGATGGGTGCAGCACACCAACATGGCACAAGTATACATATGTAACAAACCTGCATGTTATGCACATGTACCCTAGAACTTAAGTATAATAATAATAATAATAATAATAATAATAAAGAAAGAAACACAAAATTAGAGTTGAGATCAGTGGATAGCCTTCTTTTCCTTGGTAAAACTATATATTGAAAGTTTATTGCATTTATTGTGTTAGAGGTTAAAGATAAACCATGGTTTTTCAATGTTTTTACAGTTTCAATGTTTCAATGGTTTAGGAATTGAGCTAAGAATGTAAAAATTAATACATTAAACATATAATCAAATGTATTTTAATGCAAAGCATACACATATTTGTATTAGTCCATTTCATGCTGCTAATCAAGACATACCCAAGACTAGGTAATTTATAAAGAAAAAGAGGTTTAATGGACTCACAGTTCCACATGACTGCAAAGGCCTCACAATCATAGTTGAAGGCAAAGGAGAAGGAAAGGCATGGCTTACATGGTGGCAGGCAAGACAGCTTGTGCAGGGGAACTCCCATTGAAAAAACTACCAGATCTCATGAGACGTATTCACTACCATGACAACAGTGTGGGGGAGACTGACACCATTATTTAATCATCTCCATGTGGCCCCACCCTTGACATGTGTGGATTATTACAATTCAAGGTGAGATTTGGGTAGGGACACAGCCAAACTATATCAGTGTTCTGCCTATTCTCTAAATGCCTCTTGAATTATCCTGATTTTTTAAAAAAATCATAGAAATGTCTAACTTTTATGGTTGATTTTAACAGTGACAATAGTGCTATGTGCAAAGCACCTCCCCTATAAAATTGAAACTCATCAACATAATGGCATTGAAAGCAGGTAAGCAGAAAGGAGAAACTGAAGCAGAGAGAGACCAAAGAGCCAAAATTAAAAAGCACATTTAGAGAGATCCTATGATTGTAATTTTGAGATTTGATTTCTCTTGCCAGATGTATACAAAATCCAGAGTAACTCCGATAATTATTACTGAGATTTTGATATGCTTTGTGTTCTTCAGAAATTATCTTAAAAATTCACATTGACTTTTGATAATGATCGTCTTTATTTATATATTTGTTGATAACCATAAAAGTTTACAAAATAATTAAACAGGGGAAAAATGGAGTCTCATATTTGCATGGACCTTTCTAGAAAACATTTTCATATAACCATCTTACCTGAACTCCCTAACAACCATAAGGTATGTAGGTCCAGAATCACCCTCAGCTTACTGAAGACGATCCATGAATTGAGACTTATGTCTCATTCTTCACTCCCCTTCTCAAAATGAAGCTACATATTGCTTCATTTTAAACGGAAAGTTACCAACTCAATTTTAATCCCTGCATTATTTTTGCTACCATATCCAGGTAGTGAGCCTGATTTTTAAAATCTCGAATCCATTTTCTCTTCCAAATCATTACACACTTTTCCCTGGGATTCTGTCGTATCTCATTTCCCTTGTACCCCAAGGGTGTATTTCTAAAATGTCAGTCTGAATAGTATAGTCTCTCTCCAATATATATTAGATAAAACCCAACTTCCTTACCAGAAAAAAGAAAATAGAAATCTAGCTTTGCCTCATGTTTTCCGTACATTCTATCCGCAGAAAGCTTTCGTTTTTCCATGAACTGACATGCTGCTTTTTCACTCCTCTGACATTTGCAAACACTGTCCTTCATGCCTGGTGTCCCCATCTCTTGCTGTTTTCCTTGAGGACTCAGTTTTCTTCCTCTGTGAACTTTGACTTTCTCAAATTCCCCAGATAGAGTTGCGCTCTGCCCTCTCTGCTCCCATAGCATTGCAGACATATTACTTTTAAAACTTTTTCTCATTCCCTGTTTACTCACCTTTACTTCCATTAGCCTATGAGAACCTTCTGGTCAGAGAGTTTGTCTTATCAAATATCTTTATATCTGAAGTCCTTGGTGTAGTCACTGTTATTTTAGTGTTTCACAGTAAATATTTGTTAGATGAGGGGAAAAAGTGAACCTAAAATACCAGAACATATATTGCTTTTCTGCAAAAGAAAAAAGCACTGGTGTTTATACATTTCTGATTGTTAGCTTACTAGAACCTAACCAAGAAGGCCTTGAAATTCACTTCAGCTTGATTAAGCATTAGATAGGTTTCTTCCTGACTATAGGCCCCTGACCTCTTTTTTCTTAAAGGACTTATTTTAGAACACTTGCAATTGTAAATTCTTTCTCTGCCCTTTTTTAATGTATGCAAATCTTCTCTCAACCTCTTGCCAGTTTTGCAAACCAGGAATTATCTTTCTCAAGGAAATAGGAACCAGGTCTTTGAAATTTTAACATTGAAGGAAATAGTGCTCTGAGCTCCCAGTCTCTGTAGGAGCGTAGGTACCTGACTTCTATAGGCATTAATTGGCAAACACAGATGGCCTAATCATAGAGAAAAGAATTTGCAAACTCAGGAATTATCCAATGTGCTTGGCATATCCCACTGTTCACCCCACCACCTAATGTCCTCTAGTATTTTTTCACTAGGTCACTCCAGCATTTAAAAACATTCCTGCAAGAGTTGAATTCAATCTTCTCCTACTTTAATAATCTCAAATATACTTTACTTTGTTAGTTTAGCTTTGTCTGGTACAACTTTAACCTTGACAAACCCTTGATATTCAATTTATAATGATGTATTATCTTTAGGCTTCTCTTTTTTTCCCAATATATATTTACCTATTGATTTTCAAATATCTTTAAGAAACCTAGGGGTCTTCACATTATGATACAATTATTTTCAAGGATTTATCATTTTCGAAATTTTTTATTCAGAATAAGTTTTCCTATGTTTCCACTAAGCTCTCTTCCCTGTCACTTTTTAGAATCTCAAGTTTCTGTTCATATATTTGTGTTCATATTTTTCCTTCATGACCCTAGCAAAATGAATAGGTGACGCTGGGGTAAAAGGCCGTCCTCCTTCTTCTGATAGCATCCACTTCCAGGCTAGGCTTTGATGTAATCAATAATATCACATTTAACTTCATTCTGGAGATAGAACCCATTTTAACAAAGTGCAGCTAATAACATGACTTTTAAATACATGATGAAAATTTAGGGCTAAATCCAACCACAACTGTGCATTTTCTTATTTCATTGAATTTAACCCACCCATGATATAAGTTGCCCACTTAGTGAGTGGGGCATTAGGCCAATAATTTTTATTAAAACATCTATGACTTCCCTTCCTAATAACTCTGGTTAAGGATTTCACTTGAGATTAGGCAGAAAAAAAGGATATGTGTGTACTCTGTAAGCTTTGACAAGAGAATCACGACTTCTGCTCCTGTTTAATGCCAACTGTCATGGTACATATGCATGTTCTCTGAGTGTGTAATATGGGTATAACTGAATGCACATGTATTTTGAATAAAGGTGTGATAAACATTTTATTCCTTTTTTCCCCAGAGTTATTTATTTTATATCTTCATTCTTGAATAGTTCTTTCTTGTGATTTCATTCCTCTCAGTTCTTTTTAAGCTTGAAATGACCTAAAATGTTAGTTTTCATATACTCCAAATTTAGTTTTTCAGTAAATAGCTCAAATTCTGGCTTTTCACTTACCAATAATATGCCCTTGAGCAGATTATTTAACTATTCTAAAACTTACCTAATCTTAATGGAAGCTAATAATAGTACCTATGATATCGCTATACATACTGAGAAAATTTTTTACTGGCACATAAAGATTGTCCAATATGACAGTAACATGAGGCTATTTTCATCACCTGTGGAGGAGTTGACCATCCCTCCCCTACTACTATGGAAATGGATCTGCTCCATTCTAAACCCCACTGTGTTCCAGTTCACTTGATTTGCTTTACTTATTCATTTTTTTCCCTAATTTTGCTTATGTGTGGACTTGTGGAAAGTTATAGGTATATAGATTGTACCAGACTCAGAGTATAATCTTCATCCTTCAGTAATTTTGCATTTTTACTTTTGTTAAAGTGCTAAGGTTGTGAGGATATCCAGAAATCCTAGGAAAAGCTAATTTATGTAATTTTGATTGTTAAATTTTTATAGATCATATCTTATAAATTATTTAGAGCTGGGTTGTAAATATCTTTGGGCTTCAGTTAAAAATTTGGATTAAAAGTTTTACTACACTATATTTGGCTCACAGTGATCAGCAGAAGTACTAAGACACATGGCATTCTATAAAGTTCCGTCAGTCCCCTTTCTTCCTGAGGACTACATAATTAACATGAACTTTCAAAAACTGTACTTTAAACAGCTATACATAGCTACTTTCAGTCATTGAATCTTCTCAGGCATCTTCTAGCAGGAAGAAAAACAAACGTTTTCTGGAAGAGCTACGATACAGTTACATTGAGCTACATTAGAGTAGTTAGTGAGAGGAATTATGCTACTAAATAAGACAAATTATATATTATAGTCATTTGAAGAGTTAATCAATACAATCACCCAAATAGTCACATTTATCAGAATCTATTGGCTTAATTAATTTAAGAGCTTACATAAAGAGATGGTTCCACATCAAGTGCTTCAGTAGAATTCCATTTACTCTGGGATGAAATACAGCCCCTGTGTTGATCTCTCCAGCTTTGCCCTCCATCGCACTAAGGCAGCTTGTAGGTTCTAATCTCAAGTCAGTCCCTCGTGGACCCTTGCAACACTCTTTGTGGGTGAGCCCTTTGAGTGGCTTTTTCTTTCTTCCTTTCTAAAGTCTTGGTTATCTCACATTTTTTTTTCTCTGAGGGATCCTCACACTTCCAATCTGTCCTGCAAATTACCAGCCAAATAGCCTGCCAGTCATACTGCTGTGACTACATTACACCCTCTAATGATTCCCTGTGGTTCTCCTGATCAAGCATGCATTCATGTCTTTTGTGTTTTAAAGACATTCTGCCATCTGCCCCTACTTGACACACCTTGCCTAGCAAGTCCATTTTCTATCCTCTGAGTATATTTCCAACCAGAAAAGGTGCAAAAGACCACATGGCCTGGAAGAGGATGACTCTGTACCTTTATCAACTCTTAAGGACTAGGTTAAAAACCAACTTCAATTTGTAAATTTTCTAGCTTAAAACAATGATCACTGCCTCTCTTTCAGTACTCCTACTGCTTGGGGTTTCTTTCGGATTCATAAAAATAAAAAGGAAGTACAGTTATCCCATATATTCCACAGATAGTTACTACAAGACCACAGTGTGCCAACAAGTCTACTGGGTAATGGAAAAATTATGAAATAGTTTAAATATAACTATACTTGACTTTGGAATCTTGCCAGGATGAGTAAGACCAAATGACTTAGACATTCTATATTTATCACATGAAAACATGCACCAGTAAACACAGTGTAAAATTTTGACTCACTGATGGAGATTGTGGACTGATGAAGTGACTAGAAATGGCACAGTTCATAAAGGAAAACATTTTTAAGGCAGTGAAATCTGAACAATATTTGGAGAGAATAGAAGCTAAGTACTTGGAAATGAGGAAGCGAGAGCAATATAAATGTAGGAGATTGGCCTATGTGGGAAGGCTTTGAAGCAGAATCTAATCCAAAGAATTAATCATCACCATTAAATTTTCCAAGACCTCCCACTCTGTCGTCTATGACCCCCATGTATAAACACAAAAAGTATGAACCATAAAGACTAGCCCAAGGCCTACAGCTGAGTAAATTACAGTCTGACCCTTTAATCTTCATAGTTGTCTGCTAGGAAACCACAGGAAAAGAATCATAGGGAAACTGAGATTTCAGCAATGGAGGAAGTGCTCTATGAGTTGGGCAGAAGTGGTTGTCTTCCACACTGGGAACCACACATGTGTTAGGAACTCCCAGCCCATTTCATCAACAGTTAGCGTTTGTGAAAAGTTGCTCAGGGCTGTCTCAGTGTTATTAACAATCATAAGAATTTGTAATAAAATGTATATAGCTGATATAGAAAGCATCATTAGCTTGGCAATTGAGAAAGAGTCTATTAATCAAACCAAATCAAACCATGATTAAAGAGTATTTGCAGAAAACAAGGCAGAGAGTTCTATAAATTGTTCATATCTGACCTGATAAAAAGTTGGTGAGTTTGGGATGGGCCAAGATGGAACTCCGGAACCAGTCAACATATGTTGAAATTAAAGAACAATGAGAACAAGGATCTTGAAATAGATAGAAGAATTAAATCTAGCTCACACATTTCAAGCCTGATGGGAAGTTTTGAAAAATCCTATCTTCAGGTTCCATCAGAGAACTACTCAATTGGATGGACAGGGGAAGATATTAGGGTTATTCATTTTTAAAGGTCCCTAAATGCTTCTGATGCATTAGTATTTGGGAACTACTGTGTCTGCTCATTCCTGTTTAAACTCCATTATGTAAGAAGAAAGAGTTGATGGTTCAAGCCAAATTCTCCTAGTCATATTTGTAACTTGAATTTACATATAGTTATTTAATCAAAGGTAAACAATATTGGCCGATTGTACCATTTTAATTTATCTCAAATAGTTCTTTTTTGTTGTTCATCTCATGCTCTGAGTTGAAGCAATTATGTAAGCATTTTAAAGATCCATAAGTAAACCAGACTAGACTCTTTGTTTCATGGTCATCTATGAACACACAAGGTAATGAAGTTTTATAGTAATGGTAGCCTAATAGAGACCTTTGAGGGTAACATCGTCTGGTTTATAAGGTATTTTGATGAGTGTTAGGAGGACTATATAATTATGATTCAATAAAATACAATTACTGCTCTGGAGAAACACACACACACACACATACACACAGATTTTCACCAATACACACTTAGTATAATTTTACCTAAAATCTAAAAGCAGGTGTAGATAAACATTAGTGGGAATTTTGCTCCTACAGGAGGAAGAAATTGTCTCTAAAATTAAAACATAATTAGGCTAAAGATATTACACAATTTTCTGATGCCAATATGGTGCCAAGAGTCACTTGATGTGTGCTGGTTTGCATGGATAAAGGCATACTGAGTTTTAAAAACAAAACCAGTTGGTCATGGCATCTCTTCTGATTGGTCAGTGCTTATGCCTTTGTCACTAAATACTTTGTTAAATACTATAAATAAAACTTCTGGGCGTAATCAACCATTTCTTTATAAGTCCTCCTCTCTTAATTCCCACTGTTTCTATTATAATTTCAAAACAAAACAAAAACCACAAAAATCCCCAAATGACAGGATTGAACTCAAAAGACTCAAACCTCTCCCCAATCTAAATCGGCCTATGACTGAAATTCCAGGTAAAATAATCTAACATTCTTTTACAATGTTGCTTTACTGTTTAAAAATCTATTAGTTATACACTGATTATTACATCCGGGGATGAAAGGAAAGAAAATAATACTGATGAATAGCTACTGTGTTCAAGCATGATAATATGGCAATTCAAGTAGGAAATAAAATCACATTTTACAGCATTTGGAATAGAGAATCAAAAAGAATTCTTTTCTCTTTGCCTGAAGTTACCAGCTATTTAGTGGCAAAGGCAGGATTTCCAGCCCATATTCCTAGACTCCAAAGTCTATGTTCTCTACATCAAATATAACTTCCCGGCACAGGCATTCTAATAGGTACTTCATAAAAGCTGGTAAAATAAATAAGCTTACCTTTTACCTAAATCTTTACAAAACAGCATTTTCTAAAATATACTTTTTATTTCAGAGATAATCTATGCTTAAAATGTATTAATTCTATGTAGCATATTAAAATTCAGAAATAATCAAAAGTATGAGTTTGGGAAATTAAATTGCAGTACAAAGAAGACTTTTCATAAATGGATGTTTAATATCTTTGGGGGTTTATTCTGCTGTGCAGTGTAATTGTTTTTGACATTTCAGGAATGCTTTTATGGGCAACTTGACCTTTTATGCATTTCTTTTTTCAAACTTGTAGCTTGATAAATTGCCAGGAACATTATATTCACTAGAAAAGTTTTAAAAGTCTAGTTTACAAATCATCGCTTACTGAGATGAAATTTCATCTGATTTATAATTTAACCTTTATTTAAAAATATTTAACATCCTGTATGTATGTGCTGTTTTATATCATAGTTTTATAAATTGTGGCTCAGAACAAATGCAATAACTAGGTAAACTTTAGAAGACCCTTGGCCATAGGTGCTTATGATAAAAATGTTAAAAATAATACGATGGATAAGCAAATAAAGAAAGAAGAGAAATAAACAGCATGAATACATGAATGCTTTTGCCAATGATCAGCTAGGATACTAAGGAAATTATTACTACATTCACTTACAAACTGACACTTTTATCTTCCAGTTCTGTAGTAGCTGGTGAATAGTTTCAGTGAAGATAACATAAAATCAATTTGAAGATTTTCTATTGTAAAACTATATCTTCTAGCATTGTATGCCAAGATACTGCTCTCTAGAAGCCATTACAACATCAAAACCACTATTGAACTAGAAAAATCTTAAAAAGGGTTTGGCTTATGTGCACATGTTAAAGATGGAATAGAGGCTGCCTATGTGATCAAACAAGGACAGAAGATGCAGGCATAATGTGCTAAGACTTTTGAAGTCTTTACCCTGAGGGTAAGAATAATAAGCTACTTTGCTTGGGTTTGGATGGGCTTACAAAGCCGGGGGAAAAATGGATGAGATGAAATACACAGAATCAAAATAACAGGGGATTTGGAGAGTTAAGATTTTTAGACAAGTTAAGTTACTGGGAAGCCAATGGAAAGAATACTAATAGAGACCCAAATGGGAGATTCTTGTCAGCTAGTCTTCTAATAACATGAATTTTTAAAGTGATATATTCTACAGAATCAGAAGTATGCAGAAATGCTATGCTTATACGTGACTATAATGTTCCTGAATTCTAGTCTGAAAGTCATGAACGTAAAATCATAACACGGAACTAATAATTACTGACTTTAATTGTGCATTGTTATGTGCCAGGCATTAAGTGTTTTATAGGATTTAGCTGATATAATTTTCCAACAACTCTATGAGGTATACATTGATTATTATATGCATATTACAGAGAAATAAAACTAACCATGGAAGTTGATTAATGTCCTCAACTTTATACTCTGCTGTCCCCACTTAGTGTGAGAGACTTGCTTAATTCATTTGTCTTCTCTTGTGATTTTTCAATAGTACACTGCTGTGTGTGGAAAGAAAATATGCGAGAGGTGATCTAGTTTAAGGATTAGGTAATGAGGCCCATAGTACAGAATACACTTGCCCAAAGTTATGCAAGTTGATGATGGAGTTGGGTATTCAGTGACCATATGGCCTGGGGTTTAGGGCTGAAACATTTGTAATTTTTTTCCTGTATGAGGCCAAATTATTGTTACAGAGATTACAGATATTTCTCCACAGCATTGTGCTCAACTATCTAATGCACCAAGGAACACAAATAAATTACACTTCTTCCAAGGACCAGGAGCCTGTGGTTATGAAAGCTGCTTACACTAATTTCTAGAAGTGGGAAATATTATCTCACTTCTACAAGTGAGGAAACTATATAGATAAAATATAAAAGCAGCAAATTTCACTTGAACATACAAAACATACAATGAAGTGTTCTTGAAGCAAAATAAAACAAATGAAAACATTTAGTCAACCAAGCGTAGAACCAAAGTCAACAATCATTGAATGTAGGTAAATAAAGACAATGAGGCTAAAAAGTTGTGAGACTTTATTAGAGCAGACAACATAGATATCATGAATCCAGAAATTAAACTATCCAACATAAATCAATGTATTAGTCCATTCTCACATTACTATAAGGAGACACCCGAGACTGGGTAATTTATAAAGGAAAGAGGTTTAATTCATTTACAGTTCAGAATGGCTGGGGAGGCCTCAGGAAACTTACAATCATGGTAGAAGGGGAAACAAACACATCCTTCTTCACATGGTGGCAGGAAGGAGAAGAACAAGAGCTGAGTGAAGGGGGAAGACCTTAGAAAACTATCAGATCTTGAGAACTTACTCACTATAATGAGAATAGCATGAGGGAAACTGACCATGTGATTCAATTACCTCTCACCAGGTCCCTTTCACAATGTGTGGGGATTAGAGGAACTTCAATTCAAAATGAGATTTGGTTGAGGACACAACCAAAACATATCCATCAATAAGATAATAGACATATGTCTGTTGAGATAGGCCAGATATTTTGGTGCATCTGTCAAATATAAAATTAATGGTATTGATAAAAATGTACCTCATTACATTTCTTCAGGGGGCATTAGGAATCAGATAATTTATAATTATCTTATAATTATACTTATAATAATACTTTCCTGAGAAAGTAGTTCAAACAAAGCCAAATACCAATCCAAAGTAGTTTCAAAGATATGGAAAACACTGGTCATTTTTTGGTAAATACATTTTTTTGTAGTATAATGTACTGCCAATAATCTTTAATACATAAGAGAACTTTCCACTTGGAAAATGTTTATCTTAAGAATAACTGTTGACTAGTAGCCAAGATGGCTGACTAGAAGCAGCTAGTATGCTAGGAGCTGTGGTTCTCAGGGAGAGGAACAGAAGGGGCAAGTAAATACAACACCTTGCACTGAAACATCCAGGTACTTACATTGGGATTAATCAAGGAAACAACAAAGAAAAACAAGACAAGACAATGGCTCACCTGGGAGCAACATGGAGCCAGGGGACCATACCCTGCCCAGGGAAGCAGTGAGTGAATGAGCAATCCCAGGAAACCATGCTTCCCCCACAGATCTTTGCAACCCTTGGGTCAGGAGATCTCTTTGAGAACCCACTCCATCTTCAGTCTTCAGTATGATACAGCCATGTGGAGTCTTGGCAGAGCAGCCACTCAGACATGTGTGGAGACCCTGGAGACTTAGATACTTGGGCCTTCTGGCAAAAGAAGCTGCAGCTCCAGCAAAATGGGAGGTAAAACTCCTGTACATACCCCTAGATAAGAGACTGAAGCCATGGGGCTGAGCCACAACAGTCCGCAGACCCAACTTTCATGGCACCTCTTATGATAAGACCCACTGGCTTGGAATCCCTACGAAGGAGCTCTCAGAGAGAGGGGCAGCCTGCCATCTTTGCTGTTTGGGTGCCTTGGCCATTCTAGCCTTTAGGCTTTGGAGAGTCTAAGCCAAACCTGGGTGAAACGGATCCCCCAGCACAGTAGAGCTGTGCTACCAAAATGTGGCCAGACTGCTGCTTTAAGCAGGAGCTCAATCCTCTTCCTCTTCACTGGGTGGAACCTCCCAATTGGGACCTCCAGTCACTCCTGCTTGAGCTCTCCAGTTGACAGAGGTCTTAAGTCCCCCTGGGATTGCACTCCCAGAGGGAAGGGTGGGCCACCATCTTTGCTGTTTGGGTGACATAGCTGTTCCAGCCTTTGGCTATCTGCAGTGACCAGGGGCTGAAGTGGACCCCCAGCACAGCACAGCTGCTTTATCAAAACACACCCAGACTGCTTTTCAAAGCAGGTCCTCATCCTATTCCTCCTCACTGGACAGGACCTCCCAACTAGGGTCTCCAGCCACTTCATGAAGATGCCTTTGGGTGGCAAAAAGGTCCCTACTTCCCTGGGACAAAGCTCCTAGAGGAAGAGAGAGGCTGCCATCTTTGCTGTTTTACAGTCTTCACTGGTGACACCTCCAGGTTCTGGAAAATCTGAGGTGACTAGGGACTGAGGCAGGCCTATGGAAAGTGGCCAGACTGCTACATGGGTTCCTGTTCTCATATCTCCCCATTGGGCAGGTCCTCCGAACCTTGATCTCCAGCCACCTCGCACTAGAGCTATCGAGCCAGTATCAACTCAGCAACTCTTTTGTCAGAGCCTCCAGGGGCAAATGAAAGCCTCTCTGCCACTGCCTCTGTAGTGGAACAGCCCTTGCCATCCTCAGACTAATGAAGGAGCAAAGACCCTAAATGCCTTATCCACACTTCCAACAAGCTGCAGTTGACCCAAGGAGAGGCAGTCAGTCCAACTCCTGTGGGACCCATACACCTTCCAAGGCTTGTCACCTGACAGGGAACCCCTGGCTTGAGCCCACAGCACAAACCTTCCATCTTGGGCTGCTTGCACTGAGCATGACATGCTGACTTCACTGAGTTGACATGCATCTCTCTGACTCTCAGGAGCCAAGCAAATGACTTGACTACAACCACTAATAAGATGTCTTCCCCTGTTGCCTCTAAGCTGAAGAAGAAATATAAACACCAAGATTTCCCTACAGCTTCAGTGGGCAGCCTAGGAGTGCCAAGTTGTTCTTAACCAGACTGAACTGGCTGGAATGACAGAAACATAATTTATAATATAAGTAGAAACGAAGATATTGAGATTCAGGAGGATGGCAAACCCCAATCCAGAGAAAATGAGAATCACAATAAAGCGATACAGGAGCTGAAGGACAGCACATCCAGTACAAAAAGGAACCTAATGGGTCTGACAGAGCTGAATAACACAAGAATGTCACAATGCAATCACAAGTATTAACAGCAGAATAAAACAACCTGAGAAAAGAATCTCAGAACTTGAAGACTGGTTCTCTGAAATAGGACAGTCAGACAAAAATAAAGAACAAATAATAAAAAGGAATAATCAAAACATCTGAGAAGTATGGGATTATGTGAAGAGGCCAAATCTATGAATCAGTGGCATTCCTGAAATGGAGAGGGAGAAAACAAACAACTTGGAAAATATATTTCAGGATACTGTCGATAAAAATTTCCCCAACCTTGCTAGTAGAGGCCAACAGTCAAATTCAGGAAATTAAGAGAATTCCTGCAAGATTCTTCACAAGAAGATCATCCATTCCCTAGACACATAATCATCAGATTTTCCAAGGTTGAAATGAAAGAATGTTAAAGGCAGATAGAGAGTAAGAAAAAGTCACCTACAAAGGAATCCCAATCAGGGTAAGAGTGGACCTCTCAGCTGAAACTCTATAAGTCAGAAGAGATTGGGGGCCTATATTCAACATTCATAAAGAAAAGAAAAAAACCTTCAATTAAGACTTTCATATCTAGTCAAACTAAGCTTCCTAAGTGAAAGAGAAATGAGATGGCTTTTAGATAAGCAAATGTTGAGGGACTTCATTACCACACAAGAGATCTTGAAAGGAGCACTAAATATAGATGGGAAAGACCACTACCAGCTAATACAAAAACACACTTAAACACACAGACCAGGGTTACTATAAAGCAACCACACAAACAGGCCAACATAATAACCAGCTAACAGCACAATGATAGGGTCAAATCCATACATATTAATACTAACCTTGAATGTAAATGGGCTAAATAACCCCACTTAAAAGGCACAGAGTGGCAAGCTGGATAAAAAAGCAAGACCCAAAGGTATGTTGTCTTCAAGAGGCCTGTTTCAGATATGATCACACTTGTAGGCTCAAAATAAAGGGGTGGAGAAAAATCTACCAAGCAAATGGAAACAAGTAAAAAAGAAGGGGCCGGGCGCAGTGGCTCACACCTGTAATCACAGAACTTTAGGGGGCTGAGACGGGTGGATCACGAAGTCAGGAGCTCAAGATAAGCCTGGCCAAGATGGTGAAAACCTGTCTCTACTAAAAATACAACAAATTAGCTGGGCATGGTGGTGAGCACCTGTAATCCCAACTACTTGGGAGGCTGAGGCAGATAATTGCTTGAACCTGGGAGGCGGAGGTTGCAGGGAGGCGAAGGTTGCAGTGAGCCAAGATTGCACCACTGCACTCCAGCCTGGGCAACAGAGTGAAACTCCGTATCAAAAAAAAAAAAAAAAAAAAAAAAAAAAAAGAAAAGAAATAAAGAAAAAAGGAGTTGCAATCCTAATTTAAGAGAAAACAGATTTCAAACCAACAAAGACAAAAAAAAAAAAAAAAAAAGACAAGGAAGGACATTATATAACAGTAAAGAGCTCAATTCAATAAGAAGATCTAGCTATCCTAAATACATATGCACTCATCACAGGAGCACCCAGGTTCATAAAGCAAGTTCTTAGAGACCTATGAAGAGACATGTTGAAGTGGGAGACTTCAACACTCCACTGATAGTATTAGACAGATCATTGAGGCAGAAAATCAACAAAGATATTCAGGACCTAAACTCAGCATTGGACCAAATGGACCTGATATACAGAAATGTCCATCCAAAAACAACAGAATATACATTCTTCTCATTGCCACATAGCACATACTCTAAAATTGACCATATAATTGACATAAAACAATACTCAACAAATGTAAAGGAAACAAAATCATACCAAACACACTCTTGGACCACAGCACAATAAAAATAGAAGTCAACACAATGAAAATTGCTCAAAACCAGACACTTACATAGAAATTAAACAACATGCTCCTGAATGGCTTTTGGATAAATACTGAAATTAAGGCATAAATCAATAAGTTATTTGAAAATAATGAAAACAAAGATACAACATACCAGAATCTATGGGAAATAGCTAAGGCAGTGTTAAGAGGAAAATCCATAGCACTAAAATGCCCACATCAAAGTTAGAAAGAACTTAAATTAGTGATGTAACTTTACAACTGAAAGAATTAGAGAAGCAATCGAAAATAAACCCCAAAGCTAGGAGAAAATGAGAAATAACAAAAAAATCAGAGCTGAGCTGGAGGAAATTAAGACACAAAAAACATTCAAAAGGTGAATTAATCCAGGAGTGTTTTTTTTTTTTTTTGAAAAAATCAATAAAATCATTTGACCACTAGCTAGACTAATAGAAAAAAAAGAGAGAAAAACCAAATAAACCCAGTTAGAAATGATGAAGGGAATGTTACCACTGACTCCACAGAAATATAAATATAACCGTCAGAAATGACTACAAACAACTCTATGCACACAAACTCTAAAACCTAGAAGAGACAGATAAATTCCTGGACATATACACCCTGCCAAAACTGAGCCAGGAAAAAAATTGATTCCTTGAAAAGATCAATAATGAGCTCTGAAATTAAATCAGTAATAAATAGGCTACTAAAAACATACAACAACAAAAAAGCCCAGGAGGACCTAATGGATTCACAGGTGAATTCTACCAGATGTATAAAGAGCTGGAATCATCCTACAGAAACTCTTCCAAGAGGATGAGGAGGAGGGACTTCTCCCTAACTCATTCTATGAGGCCAGCATCATCTTGACACCCAAACATGGCAGAGACACAAAAACTTCAGGCCAATGTCCTTGATGAACATTGATGCAACTAACCTTAGCAAAATACCTGCAAACCAAATCCAGCAGCATGTCAAAAAGCTAAATCACCATGATCAAGTAGGCTTCATCCCCAGGATACAAGGTTGGTTCAACATATGTAAATCAATAAATGTGATTCATCATATAAACAGAACTAACGAAAAAAAAATGATTATCTCAATAGATTCAGAAAATTCTTTTGATAAAATTCAACATCCCTTCATCTTAAAAATTCTCAATAATCCAGTTATTGAAGGAACATACCTCAAAATAATAAGGGCTATCTATGGCAAACCCACAGCCAACATTATACTGAATGGACAAAAGCTGGAAACATTCCCCTTAAAAACCAACACAAGACAAGGATGCTTTCCCTTACCACTTCAACAGTCTTGGGAGTCCTAGTCAGAGCAATCAGGCAAGAGAAAGAAATATAGGGCATCCAAATAGGAAGAGAGGAAGTCAAACTATTTCTGTTTGCAGGTGACATGATTCTATATCTACAAAACCCCATAGTCTCAGCTCCAAACCTCCTTCAACTGATAAACAACTTCAGCGAAATTGTGGGATACAAAACCAATGGACAAAAATCACCAGCATTCCTATACACCACCAACAACCAAACTGAGAACCAAATCAGAAAGGGAATCCCACTCACAATTGCAAACACACAAAAAAATACCTAGGAATACAGCTAACTAGAATGGTGGAAGATCTCACAATAATTACAAAACACTGCTCAAAGAAATCAGAGAAGACACAAACAAATGGAAAAACATCCCATGCTCATGGATACAAAGAATCAATATCATTAAAATGACTATAGGGCCCAAAGCAATTTACAGATTCAATGCTATTCCTATCAATCTACAAATAACATTCTTGACATTCTTCATTCTTCTAGAAAAAATTATTTTAAAATTTATATGAAACCAAAAACGAGTCCAAATAGCCAAGGAAATCCTAAGCAAAAAGAAGAAAGCTGAGGGCATCACATTCCCCTCTTCAAACTATACTACAAGGCTTCAGTGACCAAAACAGCATGGTACTGATTCCAAAACAGGTGCATAGACCAATGGAACAGAATAGAGAGCCCAGAAATAAGGTTGCACTTCTATGACCATCTGATCTTTGACAAAGGTGACAAACACAAGCAATGGGGAAAAGACTTCCTATTCAATAAATGGTGCTGGAATAACTGACTAGCCATATGCAGAAGATTGAAGCTGGAGCCCTTTCTTATGCCATATACAAAAATCAACTCAACATGGATAAAGACTTAAGTGTAAAACCCAAACCATAAAAGCTCTGGAAGACAACCTAGGTAATACCATCTTAGACATAGGAATGGGCAAAGATTTTATGACAAAGATGTCAATTTTCACAACAAAAGCAAAAATTCACAAAAGGGATCTAATTAAACTTGAGAGCTTCTGCAAAGAAAAAGAAACTATCAGCAGGGTAAACAAAAAACCTACACAATGGGAGAAAATATTTACAAACTATGCATCTAACAAAGATCTAAAATCCAGCATCTATAATGAACTTAAATTTACAAAAGAAAAACAAACGACTCCATTAAAAAGTGGGCAAAGGACTTGAGCAGACACTTCTCGAAAGAAGACATACATGTGCCCAACAAACATATAAAAAAACTCAATATCACTGATCATTAGAGAAATGCAAATCAAAGCCACAGTGAGATACCATCTTACACCAGTCAGAATGACTATTATTAAAATGTCAAAAAATAACAGATGCTGGCAAGGTTGCAGAGGAAAGGAAATGCTTATACATTGTTGGTGGAAGTGTAAATTAGTTCAACCATTGTGGAAAACAGTATGGCGGTTCCTCAAAGAGCTAAAAGCAAAAGTACCATTTGGTCCAGCAATCCCATTACTGAGTATATACACAGAGGGATATAAAGTATTCTACCATAGAGACACATGCACATGAATGTTCACTACAGCACTTTTCACAATAGCAAAGACATGGAATCAACATAAATTCCCACCAATGACAGACTGGATAAAGAAAATGTGGTACACATATACCATGGAATATTATGCAGCCATAAAAAAGAACGGCATCATGTCTCTTGTGGGAACATGGATGGAGCTGGAAGCTATCATCCTTAGAAAGCTAATGCAGGAATAGAAAACCAAATACCACATGCTCTCACTTATAAGTGGGAGCTAAATGATGAGAACTTATGAAAACAAAGAAGGAAACAACAGACACTGGAGTCCACTTGATGGTGGAGGGTGGGAGGAAGGAGAGGAGCAGAAAAGTTAATTATGGGGCACTGAGCTTAATACCTGGGTGATGTAATATTATATTTTTGCACCAACCTAATAATATGTACAAGTCTGTGACACGTGTTTGTCTATATAACAAATCACATGCATCCCCAAACCTAAAATAAAATTTTTTAAAAAGAATAACTGTCCACTATTATTCTTTTTAAAAATGATACAAACACACGCTAGATATAATCTGGCCTACAAAGTGGGGTTTTCCCTGGAGCTAGCTATAGGAAGTAGTCAAGGATGTGGCAGGAAAGATAATAATCTACATGTATTGTAACAAAATTGAATATATTTGAGAGTTAAACATTCATCTTGGGTCAAATTTTTCATAATTGTGATAATCAGTTAGCAAAATTTGAGATTCAACTCAGTAAATCAATTCCACCATCCATTTACCTGATATATTTGCAAGAACCATTTTCTTCTGGATTGCTTAAAAAGAAAGGGCAACTAATTCCCTTTTTTTTTTTTGCATTTATTTGTAAATTTTAGTTGTATGTATTATTAAACTGACAAAAATTAAAAAGAGATTTGAAAACATAAGGTAAAGAATCTAAAACACTTTAATAAAAAATAATAACTGATAAGGTACATAACATCTTTGTTGTAGGCATAAGGCAGTTAGAGATGCAGGCATGTTTCAGAACTCCTTATTGGCAAACTGAACTTCAGCCATCATATTCTCATTTGGTTCGGTGGGAAGTTAAGCAGATTTAAATAAAAATATCATTGCTTAGAAAAAGTCTTGAATTCATGAAGTTTTAGAGGACGACAAAACTAAATTATGCTTTGAAACGGGTATTCTTAATACTAGAAGACGAAAGTTCTTTGATAAAATAATTTGTTTTGTAGCTAATTTCATTAATTGTCCAAATTCTTCTCTCAAAATGTTTTTACAAATAAATGGCTACTAATTTCAAATATACATTTCTAATATTTCATATGAGAGTCTAATTTCCTTTTCAACTTAAAATACTGATGATTTAAGTACTTAAAAGAACTCAGCTACAAGTTATGTTTCCAAAAATTTACTCTACCATTGTAAAGTTTTTTTTTGTTGTGTGTTTTTTTTTTTTTTTTTAATTTAAAAGATTTGAATAGAAGACGAAGGAAAGAAGGTAAGGTAATTCTCATACTTGAATTGGGAAAAAAACCCTGCCAAAGATAGAAACATCTAAATTAAAAGGAGGCATTTTGAACATAACTTAAGGCAAACAATTAAAATATACTAAAGAATTCACATAATAAAAGACTTGGATGGGTTCAAGAAGAATAATCCATTCCATTAGAGTGAAAATGAGAATTCACATAACATTGGGGTGTTCAGTCAATAGGGTTATGGCAAATTTTACATGCTGAAAAGTGAGATCAGGATTCAGAATAATTGGGATATGAAGCATGCCAAACGACTGCCATCTGTGCAGTTACCACATTACTAGGACAAGCTTGAGATTTACATAACCATGGGGCTCATTATCTAGTTTCTTCTTCTCATAGTGACTTGACATGAGAAGAATCTGGACTTGTGGGATGGAGAATCTAAGAGTTCTTTGCAAAGAGCACCAGTTTTTGAAAGTACTTCCGAAGCAAATTAAATAACAATTTTATGAGAATAAGATAGAAAGAGGCAAAGAGACTGTACAGAGGTGGCACAATCCCTGAAGTAGCAATGAGGCAGCATCCTCAGCACATGCAGATCATTTAACTTCACCAGGGGGCCCTACAAGTGTTTCTATGATTTATTTTTATTTATTTATTTTTTGAGACAGAGTCTCGCTTTGTCGCCCAGGTCTGAGTGCAGTGGCGCTATCTCGGCTCACTGCAACCTCTGCCTCCCAGGTTCAAGAGATTCTCCTGCCTCAGCCTCTCCAGTAGCTAGAACCACAGGCATGTGGCACCATGCCCAGCTAATTTTTCTGTATTTTTTGTGGAGACGGGGTTTCACCATGTTAGCCAGGATGGTCTCATTCTCCTGACCTCGTGATCCACCCTCCTCGGCCTCCCAAAGTGCTAGGATTACAGGTGTGAGCCACTGTGCCCAGCCTGATGCTTTGATTTTTTAAATTTTTCTGTTAATTACATATTTTCTTAGCCAAAGATAATGCATTTTGCCACTAATTATAAGAACTTAATTTGTTTTCTGTGGCCATTATTAGTATTACGTTAATTTACATCCTGATGGTTCCATTACTGATGTGGTCACTTTCTAGATTCTGCCTTCTATTTTTGCTTTCTCACAGTATGTTCTCTACTCAGCAGTCAGAATAAGCCTTTTAAAACATAGTTCACATCACAACATTCTCTGCGGAAACCTTCCAGTGGCTTTCCATTAACATGGAATTATTTCCCAACTTCTAAAAGGCCCTATATGATCTACTTCTTGGCCATCTCTGCTCTTCTTACTCTCCCGTATTCCATTTCAGCCTTATTGGCCTTTCAATATTCCTAAAACACTTTAAGCATTCTACTGTCTCCATTCTCCCTTCCAGTTGTGATACTTTCTTCTCTGATACTCGCTTATGCTGGGAATTCTGATGTTCAGCCTGCTCCCTGATACCAAGCATCCATTTAACTTCTATCTCTCTAGAGAGTAATTGCATGACCCACCTGTCACTCTCCATCACTGTACCCCCTGTTTTATTTTCCCCAACACTTTTCACAATTTTGATATGTTGATCATGCACTGTATCTTCTTGTGTGTTTATTTTCTATCTCTTCTCCCTAAAATGTAAGTTCTACCAGGTCAGGGATATTGTCTATTAATCTCTCATTGCCATAAGCCTAGTGATTTTTAAAAGTGCCTGACACATAGAACATCTTATTAAATGTTTTCTGAGTAAATAAGTGAGCATGATACCAAAAGACATTAGGCAGTCACAGTAAGGTACCATGGGCCTTGAAGTAAACCAGGATTTCTGAAGAGCAATTTAGAAGAGCTCCAAGGTAATATGAAGAACAAGTCAAATACTGCATTGTATTAGGGCTACACACTCTACATTTGGATTTTTTCTTCTGGGGTGAGTTCACTCTAAATTTCTAATATAAAGCTTTATACTATGTAGAAATCACTGTAATTCTCACCCATATAAAGATAATTCAAAGAAAGTGCATTTTGTGACTATATATTGTTATAACAATATGTAAAACAGCAATTTGGGAAATTTGTATGCATGAACACTATGCTGAATTCATAAATTCATTATTTAATTCAGGTATGATTTTTATTGCTCCACAAGTTCACTGACTCTTCTGTGAAATAACATTTTTTTCTTTTTTCATTTTTAACTGTTGAAGTTGTAACATACAAATAGATAATACAGCTAATAATACTAATTTGGCACATTTAACTCACAATAAATAAATATTCTGAAAGTACTCATGTTTTCTGATTATATATATATATATACAGTGGAAGAAATATTTGGTCTTTATTGTAAGGCTTTAATGTATTACTCAGATAATTTATGGATGAGAAAAATATTTTAAAACCATACATCTGATAAAAGGTTAATATGTAATATATCAGGCAATCTTATTATTAATCTGTTCCCATACTGCTATAAAGATACTACCTGAGACTGGGTAATTCATAAAGGAAAGAAGTTTAATTGACTCACAGTTCTGCATGGCTGGGGAGGTCTCAGGAAACTTACAATCATGGCAGAAGGTGAAGTATAAACAAGGCATATCTTACATGGTGGAGGGAGAGAGAGAGTGAGCAGGGGAAACTGTCATTTATAAAACCATCAGATCTCGTGAGGATTCACTCACTGTCATGAGAACCGCATGGGGAAAACCACCCTCATGATCCAATCACCTCCCACCAGATCCTTCCCTCGATGCCTGGGGATTACAATTCGGATTACAATTCAAGATGAAATTTTGGAGGAGACAAAGAGCCAAAAAGGTTAACTGTATTACAAAACAGGCAAGGACTAGACATTTTTTCAAATAAGAAATACAGCGAGCCAACAAGTATTTGAAAAAAAAATGTTCAATGTCACTAATTATCAGGTAAATGCACATAAAAACCACAATGAGATACCACTTCATACCTGTCAGAATAGCTATTATCAAAGGCAAAGGCAAACCAAAAACAAAAGGGAAAAAACAAAAGACAGTTCTTGGTAAGAATATGAAGAAATCAGAATCCTTGCACATTACTGATGAGAATACAAATGGCATAGTTGCTCTGAGAAATGATATGGCGGTTTACTAGAAAATTAAAAATACAACTACCACATGATGCTGTAACCCCATTTCTGGGTAATTATCCCAAAAAGCAGAAATCAGGATGTTAAAGAGATATTAGCACTTCTATGTTCCTTGAAGCATTATTCACAATTTTCAACATGTGTTGAAAGTGTCTATTCATGAATGGATAAAGGAAATGTGGTATATAGTTATAGTGGAATTACATTCAGCCTTAAAAAAGAAGGAAATTCTGCAATATGCAATAACATGGATGAATTTTAAGGACAGTATGCTAAGTGAAATAAGCCAGTCACAGCAATATGAATACTGCACAATTCCACTTATATGAGATATATTAAATAGTTAAATTCATAGAATCAAAGAGTAGAATGGTAGTTGCCAGGGGCTGCAGGAGAGGGAAATGGAGAGTTACCAACAAATTGGCATAAAGTTTCAGTGAAGCCAGATTAATAAACTGTAGAGATCTTCTCTATAACACTGTACCAATAGCCAACAATAATGTATTATATGCTTAAAAATATGAGAGTATATCTCATCATGTTAAGTATTCTTATCACAAAATAAAACTTTAAAAAGATACACTTTAGATATAATTTTTAAATCTTTAAATATTAACTTTTAAATTTAGCTTTAATGTTTTTAGCTTTCTATATTCCACTGGGAACCAAACAGTTTTCTTTGGGGCTTTGATATGGACATGTTTTGGTTTACGGCATGCATAGCAATTGGCATGTACTAGAGTAGTGATGAACCGCAATCATTTCAAGGCACAATAACTGATTTATACAATAAAAAGTCAAAAACCAGACATTTCCTTTACACATTCTCATCCAACAAAATAGTTCCAGATTTAGCTACTACACAATCTGATTCCAAAGATTAGAAATATATTGAACTCAAATAACTTTTCAATGCTATTTTTTGTTTCTTTGTATGTAAATTAATATTTACACTTTACAGATGATCCATGTTAACAGTGCAGTTACAAATCTTAAAATTAAGAGATAACATCTGAAGAATCAAAATTAAGTTAAATGACATATTTACAATGTGAACATTGGAAGATAATCAGCTGTACTGTTATCACCACAAATAAATGAAAAGTGTTTGAGGTAATGGCTATACTAATTACTCTGACTTGATCATTACACAATGTATATGTGTATCAAAATATCACATTGTACCCATAAATATATACAATTATTATATGTCAATTGAAAATAAATTATAAACAAACATGAGAGCTCAAATAAAATAAAAATTACCCACCAACAAACAAACAAGACAAAGCAAGCTACTTTCTTTGTAAGTCGGAATGGTTATATCTGGAATATTTTATCATTCAATGTTTTTCTTTAGAACTTTATACTACCTGTAAACCTTCCTCAATTCCAAAAAGTTTTTACAGTTGTCTCATTGCACAGGAACTTTTTCAAAAGTATACTTTGCAGGAAGGCTTTTGTTTACATGGTCACATGATATATATTGTGTTTTGTGGAGAGTATATAATATTAGTGGTTTTCATAACAAAATACTTTTAATATTAATTCAAGTATTAACACTAAGAATTCATAATATTTATATCAGATATTTCCCATGTTTATATGAACTCTGAAACTACTGGACAGATCAGATGAAGTTACTGGATGCTTGAACATACACTCATTTTTACTTCATATTTTGTTTGCTGTGCATCTGGTTTGAACATGTACTTCAAGTTGGTTTAATCGTTTTGCTTCACTATAATTTTTATTTGATGGAATTGATTTACATTCAAAAGAAATCTAATAAAAAGGAATATAGGGTTGAATGAGCAATAAAAATCTTTATGTATCAAAACCTAAAACTGTTAGCTTAGAATTGTATGATTTGAGATGACCTTGGCTAGAATTGGGTGAACATTCTCTAGCAAGATAATCTTGCATGTTCTCACAGTGATGGCAGAGTGCAAGAGAAACACATGTCCATGTCAGATGTGCTTTTCTGATTGCAGTTATTTATTTGCAATTTTCCAACATTTTAAAGATGTTCCACTGTTACCCAGCCTCTGTGATTTCTGATGAGAAATCTATGGAAATTCAAATTGTTGATGTTCTATATGAAAAGTGTTGGCTTTCTATTGATGTTTTTAAGATTTGATTTTTATTAATTGGATTATGACATGTTTGGGTGTGGTTTTGAGTTTTACTTACAAGAATTTTTTTCAGCTTTTTGAATCTGTACATTTATGTCTTTCAACAAGTTTGGAAAGTTTGCAATCACTATTCTACAAATATTTTTTACCCTGTATCATTCTCTTTCTCCTCTTCTTCTAAGACTCTAATACAAATATTAGAGTCTCTGATGTTATTCCACGGGTCCTTCAGACCTGTTAACTTTTTTGAATGTTTTTTTTTTCTCTGTTCTGCACATTGTATAATTTTTGATCTATTGTCAAGTTGTCTCTTTTCTTTGCTATATTCTTTTTTCTATTAAGACCATTCCAGTAAATTTTAATTTCACATATTGTATTTTTCAGTTCTAAAATTTCCACTGAGTTCTTTTCCTCTAAAATTTTGGCTGCAACTTCGTGAGAGACCCTGAACCAAAATTATGCAACTCAGCAACTCATATTCCTGACCCTCAGAAATTGTGAGATAAAAGTTTATCATTTTAAACTGCTACATTTTGGATAATTTGCTGAGAATGTCTATCTTTCCATGATTATAATATTCTCACATTAAAGCTTTTTTTTCTATAATTTCCAGCAGTTGGATAATTTTGGGACTGGAATCTGTTAAGTGGCTTTTCCCTTGAGAATGGATCAGGTTTCTCTGGTTCTTTGTATGTCAAATAATTTTTATTTTATTGTGGACATTTTAAATGTTTTGTTTTGAGACTCAAGCGTCTAGCAAAATTCTCTACAATGTTTGTTTTGTTTTTAACAGGCAATCACCCTAGTCAGGTTCAGACTGCATTCTCTGTTTTTGCTCTCTGTGGGCAGAAGTTTCAACATCAATTGATTTTTCAAGCTTTAACTATGTTAATTATGTCTGCCCAGCATGTATACCACTCAGAATTTAGGCTGGGAGTAGGACCATAGTTGATATGGTAGTTCAGTTTCCAAAGTCTTTGACACGCTTCTCTGAGTCTCTTCCACATATGCACAACTTAGAGATGATTCTGGTACTCGTCTAGGTCCCTGCACAGCTCTCTCTCTCTTTTCTGGACTTATTCTCCAAATCTTGGGGAGACATGAGCTCATTCTTCTGGTCTGAAAGATGGGATTCTCTTAAAGCTTTAGCCTTCTGCATTGTTTACAGTTCCAAATAACTGGGACTGCCTTAAGGGAGAAGCAGTAAGAAAAAAAGAGAGAGAAACATACAACAATGATTACCCCCACCCCATTTTCTTCCCACAACAAAAGCTCCTTTTCTTGTTTCCTCTGGACAGAGAAATCCACTTTTATGCCTTAAGGCACTTACCCTGTGACTGCAGAAGTGCAGTTCTGTGGCTGGGGCTGCCTTCAGAGCAGGGGTGGCGAATAAAACAAAACAGGAAAAAAAACAAAAAAAACAAAAACACCCAAACGTGGGGATATCCCAAATCTCTGGCTGCCAGTCATCATGGAATCCTTTACAGGTTCTCTGGCTAGCCAGAAGTAGCTTCTCCTAGAGGTTTTTGCTGTCAGTACCCAGTGCAAAGTTTTGAGACTTGATCTATGCTCAGGTCAAAGTCAGGAGACAAATTAGGGTAAAAATGTGAAACATACATCCATCACAAGTTCTTATTCAGGTTTTGGATTCAGGACTCAGTCAGCCTGGTATTGGTTACTCTGCAGCACAGCTACGAAGTTGCTCTTTGTAATCTATACAGTGCTTTTCTTGTAAGCAGTAGGAGAGATAGGCTTATTCCATCTTGGCTGGCACTGGAAGTGTCCTATATTCTATTCTGAACCTAATGTAGCAACTAGAGAGTCTTTAAATACATAATGCAGACCACGTCACTCCTCTATTCAATGTTTTCCCACTCTTTCTTAGTTAAACATCATGTGTTTAACTTTCATGTACCAAAAGACATTATCAAGAGAGTAAAATATAATCTATAGAATTTCTTAGAATGTATTTGGACATCTGATAAGGGTATCTACTATGCAGAATACACAAAGAATACTATGACCCAACAGTAAAAGAGAAACAATCCAATTAATAAATGGGCAAAAAAATTAATAGATATTTCTTCTTTGTATATCTTCAAAGCCAATCAGCACATAAAGAAGTTGTACAACGTTAGTCATTAGGGATATGAAAATCAAACCACAATGACATACCATTTCACATCCACTAGGATAGTCATAATAACAATTTTAGAAAGGAAAATGACAAGTGTTGGTGAGGATATGGATATACTGAAACCCTAACACACTGTTGGCGGGAAAGTAAAATTGTGCAGCCATTATAGAAAATAGTTTGGTGGTTCTGCCAAAAACTAAATGAAGAATTACTATATGACCCTGCAATTTCACTCTTTGGTGTATAACAAAGAGAACTGAAAACATATACTCACACAAGCACTTGCACGCAAATGTTCATAGCAGCACTATTCAAAATAGTCAAATGAATTTTGTCAAATGTTTTCTCTGCATCCCTTTATAATCAAAACCCTTAGCAAAATCAGCATACAAGGGACATACTTTAATGTAACAAAAGTCGTCTATGACAAACTCACAGCTAACGTAATACTGAATGGGGAAAAGTTGAAAGCATTCCCTTTGAGAACTGGAACAAGACAATGATGCCTACTCTCACCACTCCTCTTCAACATAGTACTGGACATCCCAGCCAGAGCAATCAGACAAGAGAAAGAAATAAAGGGCATTCAAATTGGTAAAAAGGAAGTCAAACTGTCCCTGTTTGTTAACAATATGATCGCTTACCTTGAAAGCCCTAAGGACTCCTCTAGAAATCTCCTAGAGCTGAAAAAAGAATTCAGCAAAGTTTCTGGATACATGATTAATATACACGAATCAGTAGCTCTTCTATACACCAACAGTGACCAAGTGGAGAATCAAATCAAGATCTCAACCTCTTTTACAATAGCCACAAAAAACATAAAATACTTAGGGATATACCTAACAAAGGAGTCGAAAGACCTCTACAAGGAAAACTACAAAACACTGCTGAAAGAAATTATAGATGACACAAACAAATGGAAGCACATCCCATGCTCACGGATGGGTAGAATCAATATTGTGAAAATGATCACATTTCCAAAATCAATCTACAAATTCAACACAATCCCCATACAAATACCAGCATCATTCTTCAGAGTCAGAAAAAAAAAATCTAAAATTAATATGAAACCAAAAAAGAGCCAGCAGAGCCAAAGCAAGACTAAGCAAAAAGAACAAATTTGAAGGCAACACATTACCTGATTTCAAACTATATTATAAGGCCATAGACACCAAAACAGCATGATACTGGTATAAAAATAGGCATATAGACCAACAGAACAGAATAGAGAACCAAGAAATAAACCCAAGTACTCAACAGCCAACCGATCTTCGACAAAGCAAACAAAAACGTAACTGATCTCCGACAAAGCAAACAAAAACATAACTGATCTTCGACAAAGCAAACAAAAATGTAAAGTGGGGAAAGGACAAACTTTTCAACCAATGGTGCTGGGATAATTGGCTAGCCACATGTGGGAGAATGAAACTGGATCCTTATCTCTCACCTTATACAAAAATCAACTCAAGATGGATTAATGACTTAAACCTGAAACTATAAAAATTCTAGAAGATAACATTGGAAAAACCCTTCTAGACATTGGCTTAGGCAAGGATATCATGACCAAAAACCCAAAAGCAACTGCAATAAAAACAAAGATGAATAGGGACTTAATTCAAGAGCTTTTGCACGACAAAAGAACAGTCAGCAGAGAAAACAGACAACCCACAGAGTGGGAGAAAATCTTCAATATCTATACATCTGATAAAGGGCTAATAACTAGAATCGATAATGAACTCAAACAAATCAATAAGAAAAAGATAAACAATCCCATCAAAAGGTGGGATAAGGATATGAATAGACAATTCTCAAAAGATATACAAATGGCCAACAAACATATGAAAAAATGCTCAACAACACTAATGATCAGGGAAACACAAATCAAAATCAAAATGCAATACCACCTTACTCCTGCAAGAATGGCTGTAATCAAAAAAATAAGAAAACAGTAGATACTGGCAAGTATGTGGTGGTCAGAGAACACTTCTACACTGCTGGTGGGAATGTAAACTAGTACAACTGCTATGGAAAACACTGTGGAGATTCCTCAAAGAACCAAAAGTAGAACTACCATTTGATCCAGCAATGCCACCACTGAGTATCTACCCAGAAGAAAAGAAGTCATTATTTGAAAAAGATACGTGCACATACATGCTTATAGCAGCACAATTCACAATTGTAAAATAGTGGAACCAACCCAAATGCCGATCAGTCAACAACTGGATAAAGAAACTGCTTTAAATTCCTGGACACATACACGCTCCCAAGAGTAAATCAGGAAGAAGTTGAATCTCTGAATAGACCAATAAAAGGCTCTGAAAGTGAGGCAATAATTAATAGCCTACCAACCGAAAAAAGCCCAGGACCAGACAGATTCACAGCCGAATTCTACCAGAAGTACAAAGAGGAGTTGGTACCATTCCTTCTGAAACTATTCCAGTCAATAGAAAAAGAGGGAATCCTCCCTAACTCATTTTATGAGGCCAGCATTATCCTGATACCAAAGGCTGACAGAGACACAACAAAAAAAGAGAATTTTAGACCAATATCCCTGATGAACATCGATGCAAAAATCCTCAATAAAATACTGGCAAACTGAATCCAGCAGCACATCAAAAAGCTTATCCACCATGATCAAGTGGACTTCATCCCTGGGATGCAAGTCTGGTTCAACATATTCAAATCAATAAATGTAATCCAGCATACAAACAGAACCAAAGACAAAACTACATGATTATCTCAATAGATGGAGAAAAGGCCTTTGACAAAATTCAACAGCCCTTCATGCTGAAAACTCTCAATAAACTAGGTATCAATGGGATGTATCTCAAAAAAATAAGAGCTATTTATGACAAACCCACAGCCAATATCATACTGAATGGGCAAAAACTGCAAGCCTTCCCTTTGAAAACTGGCACAAGACAGGGATGCCCTCTCTCAGCACTCCTATTCAACGTAGTGTTGGAAGTTCTGGCCAGGGCAATCAGGCAAGAGAAAGAAATAAAGGGTATTCAGTTAGGAAAAGAGGAAGTCAAATTGTCCCTGTTTGCAGATGACATGATTGTATATTTAGAAAACCCCATTGTCTCAGCCCAAAATCTCCTTAAGCTGATGAGCAACTTCAGCAAATTCTCAGGATACAAAATCAATGTGCAAAAATCACAAGCATTCCTATACAACAATAACAGACAAACAGAGAGCCAAATCATGAATGAACTTCCATTCACAATTGCTTCAAAGAGAATCAAATACCTAGGAATCCAAATTACAAGGGATGTAAAAGACCGCTTCAAGAAGAACTACAAACCA
This sequence comes from Piliocolobus tephrosceles, assembly GCF_002776525.5. Taxonomy (NCBI): domain Eukaryota; kingdom Metazoa; phylum Chordata; class Mammalia; order Primates; family Cercopithecidae; genus Piliocolobus; species Piliocolobus tephrosceles. The sequence continues at coordinate 69,623,594 of NC_045441.1, read as the reverse complement.
CTGCTCAACGAACTAAAAGAGGACACAAACAAATGGAAGAACATACCATGCTCATGGATAGGAAGAATCAATGTCGTGAAAATGGCCATTCTGCCCAAGGTAATTTATAGATTCAATGCCATCCCCATTAAGCTACCAATGACTTCCTTCACGGAATTGGAAAAAAACTACTTTAAAGTTCATATGGAACCAAAAAAGAGCCCACATCGCCAAGACAATCCTAAGTCAAAAGAACAAAGCTGGAGGCATCATGCTACCTGACTTCAAACTATCCTACAAGGCTACAGTAACCAAAACAGCATGGTACTGGTACCAAAAACAGAGATATGGACCAATGGAACAGAACAGAGCCCTCAGAAATAATACCTCACATCTACAACCATCTGATCTTTGACAAACATGACAGAAACAAGAAATGGTGAAAGGATTCCCTATGAAATAAATGGTGCTGGGAAAACTGGCTATCCGTATGTAGAAAGCTGAAACTGGATCCCTTCCTTATGCCTTATACAAATATCAATTCAAGATGGATGAAAGACTTAAATGTTCAACCTAAAACCATAAAAACACTAGAAGAAAACCTAGGCAATGCTATTCAGGAGAGGCATGGGCAAGGACTTCATGTCTAAAACACCAAAAGCAATGGCAGCAAAAGCCAAAATTGACAAATGGGATCTAATTAAACTAAAGAGATTCTGCACAGCAAAAGAAACTACCATCAGAGTGAACAGGCAACCTACAGAATGGGAGAAAATTTTTACAATCTACTCATCTGACAAAGGGCTAATTTCCAGAATCTACAAAGAACTTAAATTTACAAGAAAAAAATAAACCCCATCAAAAAGTGGGTGAGGGATATGAACAGGCACTTCTCAAAAGAAGAAATTTATGCAGCCAACAGACACATGAAAAAAATGCTCATCATCACTGGCCATCAGAGAAATGCAAATCAAAACCACAATGAGATACCATCTAATGCCAATTAGAATGGCAGTCATTAAAAAGTCAGGAAACATCAGGTGCTGGAGAGGATGTGGAGAAATAGGAACACTTTTATACTGTTGGTAAGACTGTAAACTAGTTCAACCATTGTGGAAGACAGTGTGGCGATTCCTCAAGGATCTTGAACTAGAAATACCATTTGACCCAGCCATCCCATTACTGGGTATATACCCAAAGGATTATAAATCATGCTAGTATAAAGATACATACACACATATGTTTATTGCGGCACTATTCATGATAGCAAAGACTTGGAACCATCCCAAATATCCATCAATGATAGACTGGATTAAGAAAATGTGGCACATATACACCATGGAATACTATGCAGCCATAAAAAAGGATGAGTTCATGTCCTTTGTAGGGACATGGATGAAGCTGGAAACCGTCATTCTGAGCAAACTATCGCAAGGACAGAAAACCAACCACCACATGTTCTCACTCATAGGTGGGAATTGAACAATGAGAACGCTTGGTCACAGGGTGGGGAACATCACACACTGGGGCCTGTCATGGGGCGGAGGGAGTGGGGAGAGAGAGCATTAGGAGGTTTACCTAATGTAAATGACGAATTAATGGGTGCAGCACACCATCATGGCACATGTATACATATGTAACAAACCTGCACATTGTGCATATGTACCCTAGAACTTAAAGTATAATTTAAAAAATAAAGTGTGATATATATATATATCAGATACATGTGTATATATATCAGATATATGTCATATAGTATTCCATATATATCATATGGAATATATATATGGAATACTATATGACATATATCTGATATATATATATGGAATACTACTCAGCCATAAAAAGGAATGAATTAACAGCATTTGCCATGACCTAGATGAGATTGGAGACTATTATTCTAAGTGAAGTAACTCAGGGATGGAAAACCAAACATTGTATGTTCTCACTAATATGTGGGAGCTCAGCTATGAGGATGCCGAGGCATAAGAATGATACAGTGGACTTTGGGGACTTGGGGGGAAGGGTGGGAGGGGGGGCGGCGATAAAAGACAACAAATATGGTGCAGCATATACTGCTCAAGTGATGGTTGCACCAGGATCTCACAACTCTCCACTAAAGAACTTACTCATGTAACCAACCATCACCTGTATCCCAATAACTTATAGAAAAATAGATTAAAATAATAAAAAAATAGGGAACTTTTCAAGAATTAAAAAAAAAAACAAACCCAAAAACAAAATAGTCAAATGGAAACATCCCAAATGCCCATCAACAAATGAATGAATAAACAAAGTGAGGAATACAATATATGGCTCAACCATAAAAAGGAATGAAATAGTGACTGGTACATGATATTATATGGATGGACCTTGAAAACATTACGGTAACTTAAAGAAGCTAGACACAACGGGTCATATATCATTCTATTTATAGAAATACCCAGAATTGATAAATCCATAGAAATAGAAAACAGAGCAGTGGTTCTGATGGGCTGAGGGGACTGGGAAATAGAGAGTGAAATAGAATGTTTTCTCTTGAGGTGGTGAAAATGTTTTGGAACTAGATCAATGCAGTGGTTGCACAACATTATGGATATACTAAATACCATTGTATTGTGCACTTTAAAATGGTTACTTTTATGTTACATGAATTTCACCTCAATTAAAAAAACAATTTGATGTGGTGATCACAGTTTATAAGACCATTAGGATATAGCAACCTGCTACATTTTTACTCCCCTTCATTCCCCTTCCCCCTTACACTTTCCCTACACACATGCACACACACACCCACACAAATGCACACATGCCCTCTAGGCTCCAGGCACCCTGCCTGTTGCCATTTCTCAAACGTGCTACGTATGCACCATCTCAGTGTCTTTGCACTTGTTCTTGCCTCCATTTGACACACAATCCCCACAGTTGCCTTTAAGACTTACTCACTCCTTCTCTTCTGTCCCTGCTTAAATGTTCCACCTCAGAGAGGCTCTCCTTGACCACTCAAAATAAAATACACTCCCATCTCTTGCAGCCTGTGTTATTTTTCTTCATAACACTTACCATTGCTGGACACATTATATTTTACTTGTTTACTCATTTATTGTCTGTTTCTCTTCCTGAATGTAATTACGGTCCATGAAGGCAGATACATTATTTAAATCCTGTTATATCCTCTACACCTAAAACAGTGCCTGGCACAGAGTAGACAATCAGTTAATATTTGTTGAGTAAATGAGTATTTTGTATATAAAGTTTCAAAACAAGTAAACATGATATGTTTAGATACACATATATATGTGGCAAAGCCATGATGATAAACACAAAATTCACTTAGAGATTCACTCTGGAGAGGGGTTGAGGAGAAAAGAGAAGGAGATCGTGAGGGGTCTAGGAGTTTTAATTTTATGAGTAAAGTTCTATTTATTTAATTGGATAGCATTTAATAAGTGTTTATCTTTATGCTTTATGATACATAATATTGCAAGCAATCTTTAACATGCATCACATATTTCACAAACTTTTTCAACAGGTTAGCAGCATAATTATTCAGTAATATTAAACAGTACTAAATGTGCTTACTTTATTATTTGCTTAATTAAACATAAATTACTGTACTTGCTTTCTCCTTTGAAGATTATTACTCTATTCTTTGGAATAACACAGAGATATTCATCACTAACATTCGTGGGGGTGCTCCACCTTCAGTGACAGTGTCTTCTGTTACCCATTTCTAACCTAAGAGGAAGACGGATGTTTCTGTTCAGAAGATCCCCTGCTGTTTCAAATTTATACTCATTTGAAGCTGTCTTCTTTTGCTTTGGGTGGCATAAGCGATAAATGATTTTATAAAAATATTAACTTTAGAAAAACATTTTACATGTAACTAATCAGAAATCACATCTGAGCCCATCCTATCAAAAGCAATTAAAACACAGGCTTTCATCTAAAAATGGAAACATTTCACTATGATTTTAGTTTCTGTTCAAACAATAAAATTTATTCATCGGACTCTGTATCAACCTTTATTAGCCTCTCAGAATATTAACGTTGCTTCCTAGGTCTGTGATACCTTAACTGAATATTCACAGCTTCAACAAGTTTGCTATGGAACAACTGTAAGAGATGATGATGGTGAATTTATCCCATTTTTCTACTTGTTATTTAACTCTGACTTTTGACAATTTTCAACTTAACTTCAGACAACAAACCGACCTTTTGGCTGAAAGAAGACTCTGTAAATGTAATATACAGATAATTTAATAATCCAAAGTACCATAAATAAGCACAATATCAATAATTAAATATGATCTATTTATATAATATACAAATTTAACTAATCTACTGATTATGAAAATAACAGACTGTCATTGCATCTAGCTAGATTCATTACCAAAAACACAGCTACTGTCACCGAAAATTAAAGCTACAGAGATCTTTTATATACATATTTTTAGAGAAGAATAAACCAAGCTTGTGATGGGGAGAAAAGACAGCCCATGCTTTATAGTAAGTGGCAGAACAAGGCTTAGACTTCAGATCTCATATTTTAGTAGTCTTTTCCATACATCTATGGCAATGATTTGCATACATAATATCTTGGGTATGTCTTACTATACAGGGATATAAGCTCACAAGCTACTGAGAAGAAACAGAGTACTTCCTTGGCTAAGTGAGTTGTGACTTCATAACTGTGACTGCCCAAACTCAGTTAAGAGCCTGTCAAAATATTTCAAGTAGCACTATCAATCATGATTTAAAGTATACTGTGAATGAATAAGTAGTGAATGAAACATGTTTAAATTATACAAATATGAGAACTTTTGGTTATAATCATTTTTTAAAAGTTATTTTTCCATTTTCCTTTCTAAATTTGAGATTTCTAAGAGCTATTATTTGTGTGCATCTTTAAGTTGTATTCTGGCTGTAATAAATCAAAGCTGTAATAAAGTATAATACTTATGTTGTTAATTTACTGAACTTACTGCAAATAAGAAGCTAAATTGCACTCAAAATATATACATACATAAAATACTTAAAATGCACTTATAAAATCAGAAATTTTAAACAAATGCATTGACCCATTTTTGAAACAAGAAAAGGCAGAATAAAAGATAAGTATGGTTATTGATTAAGCTAATGTCCATGTACCCAAGGAATGATTTGGTGAGAACTCATTCATGATGCTAGATGACCTACTACTGACCTGTTAGCTCTGCCAGAAGAAAAATTACTGAAGTATACTTCGTGGATATATTATAGTGCCTCATCCCCAACTTCCTATAAAAGGAGGCTTCCAAAAGCCCATTGACCTTCCCTGTGTGCAGAGATGACCTTGTTTGTGCAGCAGTCAATGCCAACGTCCATCTTCGGTGTGAAATTCTGTCCATAACATTTTGATATTAAATTCTTATCTGTAAAGCTTTCTCTTCATGAAAAAATTCACTATTTGCTAACAATATAAACCTCCATAAAACTATCCTTTACAGAAAAGCTGAATTTAAATTGCATTTTTGAAGGATTAAATATAAAATTTTATTTGAAAATAAGGATATATTTAATAAGTTCTTAGGAGGCACCAGGTGCATTAAATAATGAGCTTGAATTTGGGGATATGGCACCAATTGTCATGTAAGGCCATTAGTACTTTTGATAATAAGAGGACATATACATCACTATATTGCCATCACCTATCAGAATTAAAGTCATGGTCATGTAGACAGAGCTTTTACCTGATGCAGTGAAATAAAATAGAGAAAATAAGAGAATTTTTCCTATCAAAGTAATTGCATATGTAATATTTATTGCCATCTGTCACATTCATTGGTCCAATTGTTTAAGCAAGAGAACACAGAAATTCTTCCATTTTTATTTTATTTTATTTTAGAGATCAAGTCTCTCACCTTCGCCTGGGCTGGAGTGCAGTGGCACGATCTTGGCTCACTGCATCCTCTGCCTCCCAGTTCAGGCGATTCTCCTGCCTCAGCCTCCCAAGTAGCTGGGATTACAAGCATCTGCCACCACGTCCAGCTAATTTTTTGTATTCTTAGTAGAGACAGGGTTTCCCTGTGTTGGCCAAGCTGGTCTTGAACTCCTGACCTTGTGATTCTCCTGCCCTGGCCTCCCAAAGTGCTGGGATTACAGGCATGAGCCACCATGCCCGGCCCCCATATCATTATTTTTTAAAAAATCACAAAACTACATTTTTAAAGAGTTAAAAAAAAAGTTTGCCCTACAGAAACAGGGAATGCCATTAGAAATAGATCCACCAAGTATAACAAAGTAAGGTTATGAAGTAAAAAATAAGCACAAGAGAATCAGATAAAAGAAGAAAAGCCCAGCATATCATAATATTTTGACATCAGCTTTTGATTGCCATTTTACCTCAAGTCTTTCTTAGGTACTTCTCTTGATGTGAGCAGTTGGTAGACAACCACACCATTTTCAACACAACTTAATAAAAGTCTTTATAGAAAGCATATTTTAAAGCTGCATGCAATGAGATACATAGAAGAGAATTTTATAGGTTTATTTTCCTTATCCCTAATGAAAACTGACAGACATATTATTTCTATATGCTAATTTGAATTCTTCTCACCTAGAATCAGGTGTCTTTGAGAAAAATTTAACATTTATAACTGAAGAAGCAACAGAGTATTCAAATTTACAAATCTTTCTGGACCACCCATGTGGAGGACACTGGGCAATGAGTTGTGAGTGCCACAGACAGGTAAGACAGACACATTGTCTATTCAGGAGGCAGCATGGAGAGATGAAAAGGGAACTGCCTGCAGAGACAGAGGGACCTGGATACAAATGAGAGCTTGACTGCTTGCTGGATGGGTCACCCTGCCCACCTTATCTAACTTCTGAGAGCTGAGACAACCCCCTGCTTAGAGTCCAGGGCATAGTAGGTATTTAAAAAATGTTAGTGCCTGTTTGTTAACCCCTTGCTTTCCCCACATTATTGACTATATGACAGTTTAAATTGGAGACACAGGCATGTACACAACTAAGTATAATCAGAGGAAAGCATCAGAGATGCTACAATAGGGATACAAAGAAATTGCTTCTGATACTCAAGGGGAAAGCTTTTGGTTGGGACTAGGAGACTGTGGAGAAGATTGTTCAATTTGGCTTTAAAGGAATGGGTAGAGTTTCGTAGAGATAAGGGAAGGAGAGTGTATTCTAAGTTGGTGGAAAAGCAAAACTGGGGCATTTATGAATGAGTGCTTTAGTAAGTGCCAAGCTTCACTCATCACATGCTGGCATTGTTGTAGGTGCAGTGGATACACGTAGTAAACAAGGTAAGACAAGAATTCTTTCCTGAAAACGCACAACAGATCATCCCCATAGGTGGAAATAAGAGAAAACAGAAACACACACACACACACACTCACACACACACACACACACACAAGCATATATCAAATTTCTTTTCCCTGAAATTGTATTACCCAAAAAGTATTTGCTATGCATGTGCTACGTACTCAGAACTTGGTGCTCTGGAAAATTAAAAACCAATTAAATATAGCTAGCGGTTTCCAGAAATGTACAATCAAGTCCAGTGGACAAAATGAACACATGTGAAATAATAAATTATCAAATATTATGGCATGGACTATAAATGAAATCAGAGTTAAGAATAGAGGATCATATAGACACATATTTCATTCATGAACCTTTATTCTTTCATTTTTACTATTATTATAGACTACTTGCCATATTTGTTTACAAAATTTGAGTACGAACCAATAACTCATTACTTGTATCTATTCTCCTGAATGAGGACAAATAACTTACAGGCTTTAGAGTTCAGCAGATCTGAATTTGAATCCCTCATTTCCATTTTCTAGATAAATGACTTTTTTCCTGTTTTTAATCTTTTGGTTTATATATAATATCTTTATTGCAGTAAAAGATATAGATGGTAATGTTCAAAAAAAAAAAAAAAATGTACCATTCAGTTGTTATCACAAAGCAAACACCCGGGCAATCACCTTTCAGGTCACAAAACAGAGCACTGCCAGCAGCCCTGAACCGCACCGCGCCATCACAACCCTTCTATTTCCCCTTCTCTTCCCCCTCAAGACAACCACTATTTTGACTTTTAACTCAGTTGTTTAGTTTTGTCTGGTTTTGAAATTCACGTGTATAAATTTTGTAGCATTCTTTACATGTATTTAATGCACTTACACACACATTTCTCTTTGTATATGCTCAGCGGCAGGATTCCTAAGCCATTGGTGAGGACTGTGTTCACTTTGCTAGGCACACTGTCACTTTCCTCCAGCAGGTCTGGAAAGTTCTCTTGCTCCACATCCTCACTAACTCTTGGAATTGTTTAGATTTTTATGCTTTTCGCCATTTTGGTGTATAGAGGTTATCATTTTGGTTTTAACTGGCATTTCTCAGTTAAAATACGGATGAGAATGCTTAATATATTTATTAACTTAGGATGTCTGTTTGGAAAAATATCATTCAAATCAATCTTCAAACATTCGATCTATCCTGCCCTTCTGACTAGTACCGATACTAATACAGTGTTCTTGATATAGCTGTGTTGATAATATTGTACTTTTCTCCAAAAAGCTTTCAAGTGTGCCTAGTCTATTCAAGAGCAGATTCGGCATACAAACCCTTCTATACTCTTATGCTATGGGCTCTTCAAATTTATTTTCAAACTACTTTCAGATGACACTTCTGCTCTGGACATACCAGTATACTCAAGTTTTGAGAATGTATGTGCTCCTCTTCTCTTTGTCTTTATACACCAACTTGTGTCTTTCTTTTCCAAATTAGAACCTTGTCTTCCTTCTCTCAACTTATTAGAACCCTTTGCATCCTGAGAAACCGAATTAATCTGCACCCTCTCTTTCAAAGCTTCCTGACCATCACAGCTGGAAACCATCTCAAACTTTTGAAAATCTGTAACAGCTACTGAGATGCAATATGGTGCTTGGAAAAACTGTAGGCATTTGAGTCAAGTAGAGGTGAGTTTTAAACTCTTTGCAAGCTGCACAATCTTAAGTTTCTCAATCTCATGATTCTAGTTCTTTGTCTGCAAAATGGAGTTAATACTAAATCCTTTGGAGGGCTGTTACAAAAATTAGATATGATAGACATCATAGCTGAACATAGCATAATATGCATGACACATAATATTGGCTAAAATAAATAGAAGCTATTACTTCTATAATTTTTGATAGTATGGCTTATTTAAAATTAATTATATACCTTTTTCTTGACAATTATCTCTTATGCATATATTGTACATATGCCACCAGGATATAAAATCCTTTAGACTAAGAATCATGTATATATCTTTGCGTATGCCACAGTATCATGCAAACATCAAGTGCTTGAAAATGTTGATTGATGTCATATTTACTTATGAGTACATAATATTTTTAGAAACAGGCTTGCTGAATATTAAGTTGACAAAAGAGTTTACGATTGTAAAACATCTTCAAGTTTTGGTATAATTTGACTAGAAATTAAATCACTCCAGCTTTCATTTATGAAGGTAGTCACTGTAAGGTCTATATAATCAGTGAAGACAAGCATATTGATTGTGCTCAACCACAGAAGCCTTCTTCTGTTGGATAATCCAATCAAATGTCATTTTGGCATAAGAGAAAAAGTAAGTTTGATGACAGGCAAAGGTCTCAGAGGTGGTGAAATCGATTTTAGTCATGGCAACAAGAGGAATCAATATGCAGACTACCAGTCTACAAATACACTGAAAGGTCTTATAGGAAATCAGAATGCTGACTGTGCTATTAAAAAATGCACAAATATTGCTCTTCAAAATGTTATCATTTAAAATGTATGTACTTTTATTGAAGAATTTTAAAAACATCACCAATCAACCTGATTTAAGGAACATAGTGATAATAAATGTACTACACATTCAGACATTTCATACTTCTGAACATTTGCACACACACATATATATATATATATATATATATGAACACATACATACCAAGACAAATACAGAAGAGTCCTTAACTTGAGTTGCTCCATTAGAAGTACTTCTTTGTGATTACAAAATGTTATCTAGGTCACCTTCCATTCTTAGAACTTTTAAGAGTTAAACATGCCCAACTACATTCATTTAGCTGTATATTTACAAAGAACTTTGTAACCACTAATTTTAAAGAAAAATTGCTAATTGGCCACTGTGATTTCTAATATAGAACTCTCTAGAGACACTGAGGTCAAAAGCTTAGGGCACTGAGATAGGGCCACATGCTTAAAAGTACTTTTCCTACCACGGATGCATTCATTGTATGACTTTTCCTTCAAATGGCAGATTGGGGGCGGACAGAAAAAAGGATTGCCAAACAGCAGGTATTCACTACCTTTTGAAGTAACCTCAACTTCAATGTGCCCTTTCTGATAGTGCCTTCAATACAGGCATCATTCAGTAAAACAATTCAGTGTAAAAACAATTGTATAGCACATCTTAGAATATGTTTTCCTATGAAAATAAATTATATCTGATCATTATTATCTAAAAGGGTTTTATAAAATGCTCCTGATATAGGATTGAGCTAGATTTCTAATATTAAAATTAAGAGTTTCTAAGCTCTTTATGTCCTAAATCCAGGCAGGCTGTGACCAAAATTAGGGAATGTCGAATTAGGGCCTGATAAGAATTTTGATAGCATCCTTCATGACTGTGTGAGGGAAACTGAAAGTGAGCGGTAAAGAACAGAGCTATTTGCCGGAGTGAGGGCATTCATAATAACATATTCATTTCTCTTCTTATTCCTTGGACAGAATTCCTACCTAGAAGCCCAAGAGTCAGAGCCTGCTTCCCCCATTTCCTTGTAAAAAGTACATGTTTCCCCAAGGCCACAGGAAAACATGCAATTGAAGTAGGTAACTTTTGCTTAATTAGGAAATACTGGAAATCAATGTAACTTAAAATGTTCTTTGGGTAAATATTTCATTGCATTGATTTATACAAGTTTTCTTTCACATACTTTCATGTCTATAAATGAGATTCAGCACAAACATACTGTTTTTAAGTACTTTGCTTATTTTTCTATGGGTTTTGTTTTTTCATTTGACTGCTTTTTATTTTGGGTTGCTACTGTATTAGACAATCTGACATAAAATCTGTGGTTGACAGCTAAAGAGTAATTTTATTCTTATTAGAGCATTTTGTATCACAAATTACAAAAGGTAGAATAAGAATCAGTTTAATGCTAATTATTGAAAATAAGAAGTAAATTACATCAAGGCTGTGGAAATAGTAATATAATAGCTCTTTGAAAATTCCTATCAGCCCATTGCTTTCACTTTTGTTATGGGAAAATATTTATTGTGGTAATGTTTCTTTTGTTTCCACTATAATATGAAAGTACATGGAAAATAAAAATACCAATTCATAGCACACATTTAATAAAAATCAACACATATATACAATATTTTTCTTTTGTTATACTTTTATAGTCCCTTTCAAAATAATCTGTACCAGGTCTCTTAAGACATAAGTGTTTGTAGAATTTGAATCCAAAGGAAGTAAAATGATTATTATGGTAAACAGACTCAGATGAACTATCTCAAGTATGTCCACACTACGAAGAAAAGTTACAGAAAATGGTGTTTTATTAGTCACACATATTTCAATATAAAAATACCTTCTGAAGACCTAATGAAACATAACACATAATTTTCAGTTCTATAATGATTTTGCAATTTGGTGAATAAAGAATTCAAAACGTTAAATGCATTATATAAAAATGATTCAACAGCAGAGTCATAACTAAAAATCTGGCTTGGAGGGGGCGGAGCAAGATGGCCGAATAGGAACGGCTCCAGTCTCCTCTCCCAGCACCAGCGACACAGAAGACCGGTGATTTCTGCATTTTCAACCGAGGTACTGGGGTCATCTCACTCGGGAGTGCCAGACAATCGGTGCTGGTCAGCTGCTGCAGCCTGACCAACGAGAGCTGAAGCAGGGCGAGGCATCGCCTCACCTGGGAAGCCAAGGGGGAAGAGAGTCCCTTTTCCTAGCCAGGGGAACTGAGACACACAACACCTGGAAAATCGGGTAACTCCCACCCCAATACTGCGCTGTAAGCACACCAGCACACCAGGAGAATATATCCCATACCTGGCCAGGAGGGTCCCACGCCCACGGAGCCTCCCTCCTTGCTAACACAGCAGTCTGCGGCAATCTAACCACAAGGCAGCAGCACAGCTGGGGGAGGGGCGCCCGCCATCACTGAGGCTTAAGGAGGTAAACAAAGCCACTGGGAAGCTCGAACTGGGTGGAGCTCACAGCAGCTCAAGGATACCTGCCTGTCTCTGTAGACTCCACCTCTGGGGACAGGGTACAGCTAAAAATAACAGGGGAAGCAGCAGAGGCCTGTGCAGACGCGAACGACTCTGTCTGACAGCTTTGAAGAGAGCAGTGGATCTCCCAACACAGAGGTTGAGATCTGAGAACGGACAGACTGCCTGCTCAACTGGGTCCCTGACCCCTGAGTAGCCTAACTGGGAGACATCCCCCACTAGGGGCAGTCTGACACCCCACACCTCACAGGGTGGAGTACATCCCTGAGAGGAAGCTTCCAAAGCAAGAATCAGACAGGTGCACTCGCTGTTCAGCAATATTCTATCTTCTGCAACCTCTGCTGCTGATACCCAGGCAAACAGGGTCTGCAGTGGACCTCAGGCAATCTCCAACAGACCTATAGCTGAGGGTCCTGACTGTCAGAAGGAAAACTATCAAACAGGAAGGACACCTATACCAAAACCCCATCAGTACGTCACCATCATCAAAGACCAGAGACAGATAAAACCACAAAGATGGGGAAAAAGTAGGGCAGAAAAGCTGGAAATTCAAAAACTAAGAGCGCATCTCCCCCTGCAAAGGAGCACAGCCCATCGCCAGCAATGGATCAAAGCTGGTCAGAGAATGACTTTGATGAGATGAGAGAAGAAGGCTTCAGTCCATCAAACCTCTCAGAGCTAAAGGAGGAATTACGTACCCAGCGCAAAGAAACTAAAAATCTTGAAAACAGAGTGGAAGAATTGACAGCTAGATTAATTAATGCAGAGAAGGTCATAAACGAAATGACAGAGATGAAAACCATGACACGAGAAACACGTGACAAATGCACAAGCTTCAGTAACTGACTCGATCAACTGGAAGAAAGAGTATCAGCGATTGAGGATCAAATGAATGAAATGAAGCGAGAAGAGAAACCAAAAGAAAAAAGAAGAAAAAGAAATGGAGAAAGCCTGCAAGAAGTATGGGATTATGTGACAAGACCAAATCTACGTCTGATTGGGGTGCCTGAAAGTGAGGGGGAAAATGGAACCAAATTGGAAAACACTCTTCAGGATATCATCCAGGAGAACTTCCCCAACCTAGCAGGGCAGGCCAACATTCAAATTCAGGAAATACAGAGAACGCCACAAAGATACTCCTCGAGAAGAGCAACTCCAAGACACATAATTGCCAGATTCACCAAAGTTGAAATGAAGGAAAAAATCTTAAGGGCAGCCAGAGAGAAAGGTGGGGTTACCCACAAAGGGAAGCCCATCAGACTGACAGCAGATCTCTCGGCAGAAACTCTACAAGCCAGAAGAGAGTGGGGGCCAATATTCAACGTTCTTAAAGACAAGAATTTTAAACCCAGAATTTCATATCCAGCCAAACTAAGTTTCATAAGTGAAGGAGAAATAAAATTCTTTACAGATAAGCAAATGCTTAGAGATTTTGTCACCACCAGGCCTGCCTTACAAGAGACCCTGAAGGAAGCCCTAAACAAGGAAAGGAACAACTGGTACCAGCCATTGCAAAAATATGCCAAAATGTAAAGACCATCGAGGCTAGGAAGAAACTGCATCAACTCATGAGCAAAATAACCAGTTAATATCATAATGGCAGGATCAAGTTCACACATAACAATATTAACCTTAAATGTAAATGGACTAAATGCTCCAATTAAAAGACACAGACTGTCAAACTGGATAAAGAGTCAAGACCCATCAGTCTGCTGTCTTCAGGAGACCCATCTCACATGCAGAGACATACATAGGCTCAAAATAAAGGGATGGAGGAAGATCTACCAAGCAAATGGAGAACAAAAAAAAGCAGGGGTTGCAATCCTAGTCTCTGATAAAACAGACTTTAAACCATCAAAGATCAAAAGAGACAAAGAAGGCCACTACATAATGGTAAAGGGATCAATTCAACAGGAAGAGCTAACTATCCTAAATATATATGCACCCAACACAGGAGCACCCAGATTAATAAAGCAAGTCCTTAGAGACTTACAAAGGGACTTAGACTCCCATACAATAATAATGGGAGACTTCAACACTCCACTGTCAACATTAGACAGATCAACGAGACAGAAAGTTAACAAGGATATCCAGGAATTGAACTCATCTCTGCACCAAGCGGACCTAATAGACATCTATAGAACTCTCCACCCCAAGTCAACAGAATATACATTCTTCTCAGCACAACATCACACTTATTCCAAAATTGACCACATAATTGGAAGTAAAGCACTCCTCAGCAAATGTAAAAGAACAGAAATTATAACAAACTGTCTCTCAGACCACAGTGCAATCAAACTAGAACTCAGGACTAAGAAACTCAATCAAAACCGCTCAACTACATGGAAACTGAACAACCTGCTCCTGAATGACTACTGGGTACATAACAAAATGAAGGCAGAAATAAAGATGTTCTTTGAAACCAATGAGAACAAAGATACAACATACCAGAATCTCTGGGACACATTTAAAGCAGTGTGTAGAGGGAAATGTATAGCACTAAATGCCCACAAGACAAAGCTGGAAAGATCTAAAATTGACACCCTAACATCACAATTAAACGAACTAGAGAGGCAAGAGGAAACACATTCAAAAGCTAGCAGAAGGCAAGAAATAACTAAGATCAGAGCAGAACTGAAGGAGATAGAGACACAAAAAGCCCTCCAAAATATCAATGAATCCAGGAGTTGGTTTTTTGAAAAGATCAACAAAATTGACAGACCACTAGCAAGACTAATAAAGAAGAAAAGAGAGAGGAATCAAATAGGCACAATAAAAAATGATAAAGGGGATATCACCACTGACCCCACAGATATACAAACTACCATCAGAGAATACTATAAACACCTCTACGCAAATCAAATAGAAAATCTAGAAGAAATGGATAATTTCCTGGACACTTACACTCTCCCAAGACTAAACCAGGAAGAAGTTGAATCCCTGAATAGACTAATAGCAGGCTCTGAAATTGCGGCAACAATTAATATCCTACCCACCAAAAAAAGTCCAGGACCAGATGGATTCACAGCTGAATTCTACCAGAGGTACAAGGAGGAGCTGGTACCATTCCTTCTGAAACTATTCCAATCAATAGAAAAAGAGGGAATCCTCCCTAACTCATTTTATGAGGCCAGCATCATCCTGATACCAAAGCCTGGCAGAGACACAACAAAAAAAGAGAATTTTAGACCAATCTCCCTGATGAACATCGATGCAAAAATCCTCAATAAAATACTGGCAAACCGGATTCAGCAGCACATCAAAAAGCTTATCCACCATGATCAAGTGGGCTTCATCCCTGGGATGCAAGGCTGGTTCAACATTCGCAAATCAATAAACATAATCCGGCATATAAACAGAACCAAAGACAAAAACCACATGATTATCTCAATAGATGCAGAAAAGGCTTTTGACAAAATTCAACAGCCCTTCATGCTAAAAACGCTCAATAAATTCGGTATTGATGGAACGTACCTCAAAATAATAAGAGCTATTTATGACAAACCCACAGCCAATATCATACTGAATGGGCAAAAACTGGAAAAATTCCCTTTGAAAACTGGCACAAGACAGGGATGCCCTCTCTCACCACTCCTATTCAACATAGTGTTGGAAGTTCTGGCTAGGGCAATCAGGCAAGAGAAAGAAATCAAGGGTATTCAGTTAGGAAAAGAAGAAGTCAAATTGTCCCTGTTTGCAGATGACATAATTGTATATTTAGAAAACCCCATCGTCTCAGCCCAAAATCTTCTTAAGCTGAGAAGCAACTTCAGCAAAGTCTCAGGATACAAAATTAATGTGCAAAAATCACAAGCATTCTTATACACCAGTAACAGACAAGCAGAGAGCCAAATCATGAATGAACTTCCATTCACAATTGCTTCAAAGAGAATCAAATACCTAGGAATCCAACTTACAAGGGATGTAAAGGACCTCTTCAAGGAGAACTACAAACCACTGCTCAGTGAAATAAAACAGGACACAAACAAATGGAAGAGCATACCACGCTCATGGATAGGAAGAATCAATATCGTGAAAATGGCCATACTGCCCAAGGTTATTTATAGATTCAATGCCATCCCCATCAAGCTACCAATGAGTTTCTTCACAGAATTGGAAAAAACTGCTCTGAAGTTCATATGCAACCAAAAAGAGCCCGCATTGCCAAGACAATCCTAAGTCAAAAGGACAAAGCTGGAGGCGTCACGCTACCTGACTTCAAACTATACTACAAGGCTACAGTAACCAAAACAGCATGGTACTGGTACCAAAACAGAGATATAGACCAATGGAACAGAACAGAGTCCTCAGAAATAATACCACACATCTACAGCCATCTGATCTTTGACAAACCTGAGAAAAACAAGAAATGGGGAAAGGATTCCCTATTTAATAAATGGTGCTGGGAAAATTGGCTAGCCATAAGTAGAAAGCTGAAACTGGATCCTTTCCTTACTCCTTATACGAAGATTAATTCAAGATGGATTAGAGACTTAAATGTTAGACCTATTACCATAAAAACCCTAGAAGAAAATCTAGGTAGTACCATTCAGGACATAGGCATGGGCAAGGACTTCCTGTCTAAAACAACAAAAGCAACGGCAGCAAAAGCCAAAATTGACAAATGGGATCTAATTAAACTAAAGAGCTTCTGCACAGCAAAAGAAGCTACCATCAGAGTGAACAGGCAACCTACAGAATGGGAGAAAAGTTTTGCAATCTACTCATCTGACAAAGGGCTAATTTCCAGAATCTACAAAGAACTCAAACAAATATACAAGAAAAAAACAAACAACCCCATCAAAAAGTGGGGAAAGGATATGAACAGACATTTCTCAAAAGAAGTCATTCATACAGCCAACAGACACATGAAAAAATGCTCATCATCACTTGCCATCAGAGAAATGCAAATCAAAACCACAATGAGATACCATCTCACACCAGTTAGAATAGCAATCATTAAAAAATCAGGAAACTACAGGTGTTGGAGAGGATGTGGAGAAACAGGAACACTTTTACACTGTTGGTGGGATTGTAAACTAGTTCAACCATTATGGAAAACAGTATGGCAATTCCTCAAGGATCTAGAACTAGATGTACCATATGACCCAGCCATCCCACTACTGGGTATATACCCAAAGGATTATAAATTATTCTACTACAAAGACACATGCACACGTATGTTTATTGCGGCACTATTCACAATAGCAAAGACTTGGAATCAACCCAAATGTCCATCTGTGACAGACTGGATTAAGAAAATGTGGCACATATACACCATGGAATACTATGCAGCCATAAAGAAGGATGAGTTTGCATCCTTTGTAGGGACATGGATGCAGCTGGAAACCATCATTCTTAGCAAACTATCACAAGAAGAGAAAACCAAACACCGCATGTTCTCACTCATAGGTGGGAACTGAACAATGAGTTCACTTGGACTCGGGAAGGGGAACATCACACACTGGGGCCTATCATGGGGAGGGGGGAGGGGGGAGGGATTGCACTGGGGAGTTATACCTGATATAAATGATGAATTGATGGGTGCTGACGAGTTGATGGGTGCAGCACACCAACATGGCACAGGTATACATATGTAACAAACCTGCACGTTATGCACATGTACCCTAGAACTTAAAGTATAATAAAAATAAAAAAATAACAAATAAAAATAAATAAAAAAATAAAAGTCTGGCTTTCTGATCCTTGATCTCTAAAAATAAAAAGTCTTTATAGTAATATGTAGACTTTTGCTTTTTGACAAATTATTACTAAAGGAGAGACACAGGCACTAGAAATACAAGTAATGGCAAAAATCATACAACCCCATTTCTTTGAGAATTTCTTTGTTCCATCTGACAAAATTTTCACATCACCACTAAGAAAACTTAAGAAAAACTTGACAAATAATGGAGTGGGGGGATACACTGAACTGTGGATAGAGAGATTATGTGTGATTAAAGATGTTAATTTTCCTAAATGTATTTAAAATTTCCATCATCCCTGTCAAAAAATTACAAAAAAACATGAGTCTGCAGCTAGGAAAAATGACTAATCAATGAATTTTTGAAAGTTAATAATAGAGAAGGAAGAATGGCTTTACTAAATAGCAAAGTAAATGATCAAATAGAAAAGTGGTCTGGATCTGGTGAAAGAATAGAATAATTGACTAGAATAATTGACAGGAAGATAAAAAAATACAGAATATACTGGTTTGTTGTACATAGTAATTACTAGAACAATAGATTTTAACTATATAAAGACATTTTTATTATTCTCCATTTGTAATTCTTTCAGGTCTTATTTTTCAGTTGCTTCATTCTTCCTTTAGCACATATTGTATACAATTTTTTTTTTTTTTTTTTTAGTAAGAATCCCCATTTGGGATACGATTCCTTAGAATAAATTACTAGACATGGTATAGATTGTTATATTTGAGGTTTATAACATATTTTGTTAAACAATATTTTTAAGATAATAATTCATACTTTCTACTTTTCTACGAACAAGTTTCTATTTCAAAACACTGGGTGCTTTTAGGTTATATTTATTTATTTTAGTATGCAGATGTGGAAAAAGATATATTGTGTTTTTATATATATCTAAAATACAAAGATATATTTGTATTTCTTTGTTGCAATGTTCTTATATGCTTAGTAACCACCTGTATTTCTTCTTACACGAATTGTACCCTGGCTCTGTAGTAGTACTCAGAATCTAGCCCTAAATGAAGGCTTGAATGCCAGTGTATTGGACGGGTCCAGGGGGCCCTTAGTATTGACATACATTCTAGATGTATGACAGTCTTTGCACACAACTTCCCAGAATAACAATGGGGGCTCCTGGGCTCTGTCAAGTTGTCTATTGCTAGTACAACAGAGCTCGGCATCTTCTTGTTTGCTTCAGCTGGAGCAGGTTTAAGAAATGTACAGTTTTTAGAAAAAGCATAAACCCCATTCATTTAGAATAACACTTGGGTATATTTCAGTGAGCCTTTAAGTTGAAACTAATTCCCTTAAGATGAATAATATTTTGTGGATGGTGCAACTTTAAAAGACTGATGAACATTTAAGGTAGGTAGAGGTCATTTAGTTGTGAAAACGTTTACAGTCTTTATATGTGGCTAGCCAGCTGGAAACAGAGCTCCACAGGGTCTGAGCTTTTCAGGGTGCTTTGAATAGTCCCAGAACTTGATTTTCCTCCTCTTATACACATGGGCAGTCCAACCAGAATAATGGGAACCACTCTACATCAAAATAATTACTGCCATTCTCTTCTCTGAGGAAGGGTAGAAGTGGAAAGAAATCAACACACACTTAATTCAGGATATATGGTTAACATACACCGCAAATCAACATGAAATACTATTTTGTAAAGGAAGAGTTCAAACAAAGAAAGGTTTTTTGTTCTTTTTCCTGAGTTTGGCTATATAATTATGGGATTATTTTCAAAAGAAACAACAGGGGACCTGCCTTGCCTTTCTTAACTTTAGCAGGAGATAAACACTTTCATTTTCTGCGGATGAAAGGCATATTTTTCATACACGTTATCATGTTTTTCACATTTAATATTAACCTTTCTATTGACCAAAGCTACATTTTAAGCCATCAGCAAATCCATTTTTAAATGCTTTTATCAAATTAGAATAAGAGGATATTACATTGAGAACAAAGGTGAAGCCTTTCTTTATGACTCAGATGCAACTTTGCTTTGTCATTTTCCCCTAACTACAATCACTAGATCATGCCTGAGTACAGTTCATCCAAAGAGCACTGAAGTTATTTAATTTAAATTCACCCTGCCAGGAAATATTATAAATGATCATATTAAAAATACCATAAAATATATAAATACCATAATGTTCTTCATGTCAAATTGAAAATAAATGAAGATCAGTTTTTTAAATTAAGAAGGTAAGAACAATCAGTAATTCATCATTGTCAATAAAGCCACAGATCAATTTCCAAAACATGAAGCTTAAACAACTTACTACTTATAAGTAATGGAAGTAATACAACTATACTAGTCAGTATTTCTGGCACATAAAATATACTTTAAAAGTTATAGGTTTTCAAAGTATTATTATATCAATTGTTTTTACCTTTCTGGAGATGTCAGAAGTGTATATGTATAATGTTTGGGTATAAATTTTCCCAATAATTATAAAAGATATTCTTACCTACTTGATTCTACATTTCAGAGAAGCTATATAATAAAGAAAAAGTGTACAATATAAATTCTATTCTTATTTGCTGGATTATACTCATTTGGAACAGTTCATTAGTATATAAACCCATAAAAGGTCTTTCACATAAAACAGGGACTCTAAAACATATGGATAAACATGTTCACATTCAAAATGTAACATGTGACTGGAGAGCAAGAGAACAATCAGCAGCAGACTGAGAAGTCTAACCAATGATTAAACCAGTTTGTTTATAATGTTTAAATGTTGTTTATAAGGTCAGAACTTTTCTCCAGCGTTCTAGTTCTCTCATGGAATGCACACCACAGCCATTTCCTGGGTTGTGCACCCTAGAGAAGTTAAGACTAAATATCCAGAAGGCTCTCCATATAAGTTTCTTATTTAAAATTATTGTATATAGTTCTGAATTATTGTATATAGTTCTGAAGTTAACATTTTGGAATCTTAATACAAATATCAGTCATATTTTGTGACATGTCATTTCTATCATGATCTCAGCAGCTATGATTTCTAGTAATTCAGTGTTCTGTCTAAAGGGAGATGAGAATCAGGAAAAATTATAAAAAGGAATCTTGGAACAAAATTGGCCAAAAAAAAAAAAAAAATGTGTTGAGGCACTTTAGGTACTTTAGCCACTCCACCGTCTCTGTTGGGCTACCTCTGCTTTTGTAAGGACAGTTGATGTTTTCTCATCTAACATCATGTTCTCTACAAAGATGAAACCAGTTCTAGAAGAATCCTCTTCCAACTAGATTTTACTTTGCACTCTTTCTACCAAGAAATCTTCTATAGACATTAACTTGTTTTGAAAAGCCATGTTAGATCCTTCCTTTAGTATCTAACATGTATCTAGGGGTATCTAGGGATTTTGCAAATGTTTTCATTAACATATTCTAAAGAAAAATGTAGAATAAGTAATTGGTTAGGGGGTACATTTTGGATACATCTGTGAGTCTAAGCCTAGTAGTCACCTATTCAAAGCAGGAACTTTCCCTCTCCTCTTTCTATACCACTTAGACCTCTTTTGGGATAAAAACAATTAAGAGACTTTATTGGTTTAAATAGTGGCTTTACATAAAAATCAAACATGGTTTCGGGCTGGGCATGGTGGCTCATGCCTCTAATTTCAGCACTGTGGGAGGCCAGCTGGGAGAACTGGTTAATCCAAGGAGTTAGAGACCATCCCAGGCCAGAGAGTAAGACTTTGTCTCTACAAAAAAATAAAAATTCAAATTAAAACAACTAGCTGGGCCTGGTGGTACACATCTGCTATCCCAGCTACTTGGGAGGCTGAGGCAGGACGATCATTTGAGCTCAGGAGTTTGAGGGCTGCAGTGAGCTATGGTCATGCCATTGCACTCCAGCCTGGGTGACAGAGTGAGACTCATTCTCAAAAACAAAATAAAATGTAGAAAAACATATGGCTTCATGTGAGAAGAGCTCTAAAGGCTCAAGATATACCAAGGAGTATCTCCTCTCTGCCTTATATATTATCAAATTTATATAGTGACTGCAAACAGCGCCAATGTCTCTTTTAGTTATTTCTGTACAAGCTCTTGGATGTATTCTCTCTGTTAGCATGTACTGGGTCACATGTCCATCCTTAAAGTGATTATTACAGCCAAGTAGATAGGATATACTGCTTGTTATTGGGATAACCCATCCCCGAAAGTTAACGTGGGTTCTTTTCTATTTCCCTAAGCATCTTAGCTGGTTTGAGAAATAAAGGGAAAGAGTACAAAAGAGACAAATTTTAAAGTTGGGTGTTCGTGGGAGACATCACACATTGGCAGGTTCCATGATGCTCCCTGAGCTGTAAAACCATCAAGTTTTTATTAGTGATTTTCAAAAGGGGAGGGAGTGCACGAATAGGGTGTGGGTCACAGAGATCACATACTTCTCAAGGTAATAGAATATCACAAAGCAAGTGGAGGCAGGGCAAGGTCACAGGACCACAGGACGGGACAAAATTAAAATTGCTAATGAAGTTTTGGGCAGGCATCGTCATTGATAACATCTTATCAGGAGACAAGGTTTGAGAGCAGACAACCTGTCCGACCGAAATTTATTAGGTGGGAATTTCCTCATCCTAAAAGCCTGGGAGCGCTACAGGAGACCAGGGCTTATTTCATCCTTTCAGCTTTGACCATAAAAGACGACCACCTCCAAGGGGGCCATTTATAGACCTACTCTCAGGGCGCATTCTCTTTCTCAGGGATGTTCCTTGCTGAGAAAAAGAATTCAGTGATATTTCTCCCATTTGCTTTTGAAAGAGGAGAAATATGGATCTGTTCCATCCGGCTCACCGACAGTCAGAGTTTAAAGTCTTATCTCCCTTGTTCCCTGAACATTGCTGTTATCTTGTTTCTTTTTTCAAAGTGCCCAGATTTCATATTGTTCAAGCACACATGCTCTACAATTTGTGCAGTTACGGCAATCATCACAGGGTCCTGAGGTGACATACATCCTCCTCAGTTTATGCAGATGACGGGATTAAGAGATTAAAGTAAAGACAGGCATAGGAAATCACAAGGATATTGACTGGGGAAGTGATAAGTGTCCATGAAATCTTCACAATTTATGTTCAGAGATTGCAGTAAAGATGGGCATAAGAAACTATAAAAGTATTAATTTGGGGAACTAATAAATGTCCATGACTTCAGCTGGTCCCTCCGTTCGGGGTCCCTGACTTCCCACAACAGCTTGCCTTGGCTGGGAAGAAGATTCATCCCAGCAAGCCTCAATAGTTTAGGGAATACATGAATTCCTCAAAGAAAAATCAGGGCAGTTTATGATAGAAGACAATGAAAGAATGTTGAGGAGGCAAGCAGCACAATGTATATTAATCTTCTATAATTTTATATCAATTCAGGAATTTCAATATAAGATCAACAATTCTAAAATTTTAATGAGTTAATTTACTTAAGTTCCTTACCCCTTTTTAGCCTACTAGCAAAACCGAAAGTCAAGAAAATGCACTATATTACTATATTAATCTTGTAGCTTGCTATACCACGTTCCCTGTTTCAACCATAGGTGCTCCTGAGATAAGAAATCACAAATTGAGAATCAAAGCTAAGCAGCATCTCTTCTTTTACTTCCTAATGTGGGTTTCTGGTGACTTTTTATTTGAAGACATGTTTTCCTCAGCCTCAACTTAACACAAGGCTAAGTACCAGCCGTCTTGAAGTTTAAAGATTACTGCAGCTTTCTTTTTTAAA
Source organism: Piliocolobus tephrosceles (assembly GCF_002776525.5). Classification (NCBI taxonomy): domain Eukaryota; kingdom Metazoa; phylum Chordata; class Mammalia; order Primates; family Cercopithecidae; genus Piliocolobus; species Piliocolobus tephrosceles. The sequence goes on along the minus strand of NC_045441.1, from coordinate 69,599,876 downwards.
TTATATTTAATTGCCTTTCTACAGCAATATTCTCTGATTGTATATAAGTCAAGTCCAATTTCTGCCCATAGTCAGTAGCTAGTTATCTTCTAAAACAGAAACCTACGATTCTAGTGACACATTCAATATAGTTCTTATGTTATACAAATTTAAATAAATGCATTTCTAATATACTCTAAAATTAGTAAGATTGTTACAATAATTTTTACAAGTTTTGTCAAACTCGCAGAATCTTGTTCTATTCAAAAGATATTAGCTCAATGTCAATTCAGAGACATGTTTCTCTGTAAAACAGGTGAATTTTTTAATTATGGAATTTTATTATATATTTATTTTCTGATAGTGAATACAATAGACATTCATTTATTTAAGGACATATATATGTGCTTTGAAAATGAGGTCACTTACCTGATGAGTGTGTTATGAAAATAAATGAGCTAGGCTGCAAATCAAGTAATCAAATTATTGGTAAGTGATATGGTTTGGGTGTGTCCCCATCCACATTTCATCTTGAATTGTAATCTGAATTGTAAAATCCCACCAGGCAGGGACCTGGTGGGAGGTATTTAGGTCATGGGGGTGGTTTCCCCTATGCTGTTCTTGTGACAGTGAGGGAGTTCTGATGAGAGTTGATGGTTTTAAAAGTGTTTGGCAGCTCCTCCTTTCCTCTCTCTCCTGCTGCCACGTAAGACGTGCCTTGATTGCCCTTTGCCTTCTACCATTATTGTAAGTTTTCTGAGTGAGGCCTCTTTAGCCATGTAGAACTGTGAGTCAATTAAATTTCTCTCCTTTATAAATTAGCCAGTCTCAGATAGTATCTTTACAGCAGTGTGAGGATGGACTAATACAGTAATCAGTAAAATTCTTATCTACAAAAAAATTTTGAAAAAAAAGGAAGTCTCTATGCTCAGCTAACTTTCTCTCTATTGAACTCACCTTAGAGGAATAATAGTAACAACAAACACTTAAATATCAAACACTAGGAACAATTCCTAGCATTTAGCATATATTAACTCATTTGTACTAGAGAACAGCATTATAAACAGATCTCATTTCACAGAAAAGGAAACTTAGTCACTGTGGATTAAGGAACCTGCCAAAGAAAGTGGCAAAGTTAGCAGGTGAACCTAGAGTCAGTGCTGCAATGACTAGTCTCCAGAAAGTTAAAGCTCAATAAAACATGGTCTAATGATAAAATGCTGTGAGAGGAATCCCTCAAATTTCAAGATTTTCTGTACATTTATTTTTTTCTTCCTATGCAAATACAGTAGCTATTTTGCTCCAGTGTACTGGGATTTGAATGTAATGGAATTTGAAGGCATATTGAGATGTTAATAGGGTATGCAATTTGTTGTCATGCTTTATTTGACATCTAGTAGGCAAAGTTTGAATTTGCAATGAGGGCAATAATAAAAGTTTACTTAAGGAGAAATTAAGAGTCATTTCTTAAAAATATGCTTAGGGATAAAAAAAAGAAATTAGTTATGGTTCAGAGATTTATTGACAATCTGTTATGTGGAACACAGTGCTAGGAAACCGGCATACAAAAATAATTAAGACATGATACCTACCCCATAGTAAGCATCAGTATAGAAGGAATAGTGGGGAATAGTAAACTGTAAGTGATTACATTACAAATTCCATAAAATGTACAATGGTGTAATGGAGGGGCAGAAGGGCCAATTGGTAAAATGGACAAGATTAGATGGTGGAGGACATACTGTGATTCCCAAATGGACTTCACACAGAAGGCAATAGGAAGCCAGTAAAAGATTTCTGCTCAGGGGTGGTGGCTCATGTCTGTAAATCCCAACCCTTTGGGAGGCCAAGATGGGCAGATTACCTGAGGTCAGGAGTTTGAGACCAGCCTTATCAGTATAGTGAAGCCCAGTCTCTACTAAAAATACAAAAATTAGCCACTCATGGTGGCGGGTGCCTGTAATCCCAATTACTTGGGAGACTGAGGCAGGAGAATTGCTTGAACCCCAGAGGCAGACGTTGCAGTGAACTGAGATCGTGCCACTGCACTTCAGCCTGGGTGACAGACCGAGACTCTGTCACAAAAACAAACAAACAAAAAAGATTTCAAGCAGCTGAATGATGCGATCAAAAGAGGATTTATAGTGGATAATACCATAATATCAGTATAAAGAAAATAATACCAGTATAAGGAAAACTTGATTCAAGGATTCTAACATCTCTGCTTGCTGGCCTAGTTTTCCCCAATTAGTGTAATTATTTTAAATTAGCACTGTCCCCTCTACTGTTGCAACCCTTATCTAAAGCCACACTGCCATCTCTCATTGGAATTATAGCTGAAGCTATAGTCTCCTCACTGCTGCTTCTCTGCTCCCCCAAAGTTTGTTCTCAACAAAGCAACATCAGTGATTCTTTAAAAACATGTCAGTTCTAGTCACTTGTTTCAAACCCTTCAGTAGACTCCCATCTTAGAATAAAAACCAAAGCCCCTGAATGGTCTCAAGCCTCTGTAACCTCTTTAAACTCACCACCTAATAACCTCTCCCTATAACTCATTCTACTCCAACCACATTGGCCACCTTGTTCCTCAAATATTCAAAGCATTTTCTACCTCTGGGTCTTGCATTTAATGTTCCTTCTGCCCTAAGTGTTCTCTTCTCAGATTTGCCTAGGGCTTACCTTCTCATCTCCTTTATGTCTCTTCACAGATGTCACTCCATCAGCAGGATTGAGGATTGAATAAATTGTAGTGTTGTGAACTAGGCTGGGAAAATTGGAAGAGAAACTGACTCTGGAGAAAAGATGACGAGTTTGACTTTGGCACACAGTGAGGTTAAAAATGCAAGTAGGGTTTGGCTGGCACTTCCGGGCATAGCTCTATAGCAGAGAGTTGATATGAAATGTTAACTTTTAAGAAAGGATCAGAGAAAGAATACACCATATAGGAAACAGAGGAAGTAGCATGTGCTAGATTCAGTATGTCCACAAATTCTGGCAAGTACCTCTCATCCAAAGGTATAATCTATTCCACTATTCCTTGAGCCTTGTTAGATTTGCGACTTGCTTTGACCCACAGAACGTGGCAGAAGTGGTCTTACGAGAGTTCAGAACCTAGGCATCAAGCGGCCATTCAGCTGTTTTTCCCTCCTAGAACATTATCTTGAGACCACTTAGAAAAGATGCCAGTCTAGTCTACTGGAACATGAGAGGACACCTGGAGATAAAATGAGGCACCTTCAGTGACATTAGTGGGGCCAACTTGGGCCATTCCACCATGCCAGCTCTTCAGCTAAATGCAGCTGCATCAGTGAGACCAGGCAGAACTAACACAGAACCTGCCCACCCAACCAATAGAATGGTGAAAAAACAAACACAAAAAATTAAGTTTGAGGTAATTTGTTATGCCGTATACATAGCTGGTACAGAATTTAATATGTAGCAATGAGATGCTGCTTTAAGAAATCTAAAACAAGTAGCATTGGCTTTGAGACTTGTGGTGGGTAAAGGCTGAAAAGTAGGCAAGAAGATTGTTAGTGAAGAGTAGAGACAGATATTAAATAATAAATTAAACCATTTGCCATAATTCTCCCATCTAGAGGCAGAGTCTATTTTTCTACCCATTGAATCTAGATTGGGAAAAGTAGGTAAGAAGATTTTTAGTGAAGAATTAGTTCCATAATGTACATATTACACCATGCAGTGATGAAAAAATTGGCAAAACTGTCTCTTGTGGAAACTTACAAGATAGAAAATGTAAGTATTTAGATAAAGGAATTCGCAGGAAAAATGTTAAAAATGTCCATTTAATGTTTTCTTTTTCTTCTGAGAATGATATGCTATTAGAAGAGAAATAGAGAAGAAATAATTCAACGTGCAATTGGAATTTAGAAGATGCCACAATGAGCTATTATAAAATGAAAAAATAAAACCATTTCTCATCCTTACTTCTCTAGGAAAAAAGTAAGAAGTGACCTAAGGTAAAAATCAATCTGGGATCTAGCTAATAATTTGTTGATAACACCAGAGAAAGACTTAGGTGATTCATAGAAGACCCTCTCAGCTAGACAGGGCTTTTAAGAATCTTAGAAGCATTTCCCACAGCAGACTCACATGTAGCCCAAAATAAAAAGACGGCTGTGTGAAAAACAGTTATGTATGGATATGGCTTTTGTGGCATAAAGTGATATCCAATGAGATTTATGGAAAACTCAAAATGTTTTAAGGGTGCTGCATTGATAAAACTTTGCCAATTTAGACTTGGAGAAATTCAGACAGTTCAGAATGAACAAAAATGTCCTCTGGCCCCTCTAATTTCTATGGTCAGGAGACCGACTGAGAAAGTCCCTCGGCTACAAATATAAGCCATATCTTATGGCAAAGGAAAGATATTTTAGGAGAAAATTCAAGAGCTCAGAATGAAAGAATCAAGAAAAACAGTGGACTAGGAAATGATTCCCAAAGAACAAAAGGAGAGCCTAATCAAGGAACTTACTCTGTTCCTGTTTTATGGTAAACAGGCTGGATACATATATTTATTGCAGCACTATTTACAATAGCAAAGACACAGAACCAACCCAAATGTCCATCAATGATAGACTGGATAAAGAAAATGTGATACATATACACACCACGGGATACTACACAGCCATAAAAAGGAGTGAGATCATGTCGTTTGCAGGGACATGGATGAAGCTGGAAGCCATCATCCTTGGCAAATAAACACAGGAACAGAAAACCAAACACCACATGTTCTCATTCATGGGAGCTGAACAATGAGAACACATGGACACAGGGAGGGAACAACACACACAGGGGCCTGTGGGGGGTGGGGAGGAGGGAGAGCATCAGGACAAATAGCTAATCTATGCAGCACTTAAAACCTAGGTGACAGGTTGACAGGTGCAGCAAACCACCATGGCACATGTATACCTATGTAACAAACTTACAGGTTCTGCACTTGTATCTTGGAATTTAAAGTAAAATAATAAAAAAAAGTTGTTATAGGGCAGAAATGGCTGAATGTTTCCTGTTTTTCTCATTTAATGGGAGAGTGCTTTTCCACTCCCTATCACGATATTGTATGTTGTATATGTGGAGGGAATTAGTGGAAGATACCTTGTTCTTTTCATTCACAGACCTCTGATTCAAGAGTAGCTACATTCATATTTAAAACAGATGCAAATTATGAGATAGTAAACTTTAAGCCTGATCATATAATTGCATGACAATTTTTTGGTCATGGATGGGGTCTTGGATGGGGAGGGTGTATATTTTGCATGCGAGAGGATTGAAAATAATTGTAACCAGAGTAGACCATAGTAAATTATTTGCCATAATTCTTTGCAATATATCCCATTAAGAGGCAAAGTCTATTTTCCTACTCATTAAATCTAGATTGTCCCTTGTGACTTGCTTTGACTAGCAGAATGTGGACAAAGTGATACTGTGTGAGTTCAAGAGGACTTTCAGCTTTTGTTCGGTCCTCTTGAAGTTATGCCTTAAAGCCACCATATAAAAAGAAGTTGATCTAAGCTTATTGGAGGATGAGAGTCCATGTACCAATGGGGTACCAATGTACCCCAGCTGACGGCACCAACTGCCAGATATGTGAGGGAGGCCACTTGGACCTTTCAGCCATAGTCAAACTTCCCCAAGAGAGCTCAGGTGAAACCTGAACAAGCATTTCTGCATTCTCATGATTGCAGTCACTAAGTTTTGAGGTGGTTTGTTCCCTAGCAATAGTTAAATGATATATGGTCTGAGAGGTGGAAAGAACATAGGGAATACAGAATCAATGAAGTCATGAGAAGACAACATTTTACAGAGAAGGTGGATATAAAGGGAATCAAAGGAACGAACAGGAGGTTCACTAACATAAGGAATGCATCTGTCAGGTTTAATAACTAAACTCCCGCCTAATTTCACTGCAAGTTATGCTTTCTGTCCAATGTCCATACTGGCTTTGGCCAGGCACAGTGTCATGTGACTGTTGCCCCAGCTCTTTGGGATGTTAAGGCAGGAGGATTGTTTGCACCCAGGAATTTAAGACCAACTTGGGCAACACAGTGAGGCCACATCTCTAAAAGGAAATAAAGAGAAAATTGGTTGCTCTTTGTTGTGTTACGGCACCCACCACCTATGACAAAGTAAACTGCTATTCTATATTTGCCATTTGAAGTGGTAGCTAACATTCAGTGGGGAATTTGTATCACTTAGTGGTAAATAATTATTTACTCAATTTTTATCTGACATCTCTGCTGAATCTACCCTATTTTAAAAATAAAACAAAATTATTTAGAAAATTCTACTCTTTTCTACAACACTGCCATTCAAAAGAACAAAGAACATTGGTTCAATGCTGATGGTTTTTTTAAAAAGCATTTTTTACTAACATATTCAAGTATATTGTAATACATACACAGACACATATACTAACACATAGCAGACAAATCAGAACATCTGATGCCAAGTTTGTATAGTCCGAAATAAAATGGTGATTACGACACACCAACATTGAAGGAAAACCTATTGCTTTAAATTTTCTAAAAGGTTATAATGACTTTTATCTTCACAACAAATTGAATAGAGAGTCTCAACCCAATTATAGGAAACAAACTCCTACTAATAGTGTTAGACGATCCTAATTGTAATTGAGAGACCTTAGATTTAACATAATATCCAATCTAATTATATTTCAAACACATTAGAAGACAACATTCTACAGGAAGGAAACTTCTTAGTTGACTTATTGCTTAAATTATGGAAAAACAATTCAGTTACAAGATGGGTCCTTGCATTTAAAAGAAGTTTTTTTCCACATAATGGCCTTGTAATTTGTGTTAAGAAGTAGATTACAGATCCAAAGAATGATCATGCATTTGAACTTGTGTTCCCATCTAGTACCATAGATATTTGAATTGATCTGAACTCAGGGTTCTCACCAAGGTTTCAGAAGCAAATCTTATTTAGGTGAGGATCTATTCTATACACATATTTTAACTTTTTGTCTACCACTCTCCCTTGCACATTATAATGTTCTTGTTTATCATTGATAAATAATAAGATATGGCACAAAAGGTACTCCCTAATAGAAAGGCACAAAAATATTTATAAATGTGTTCTTCCATTTTAAGTTCTTGAAAAGATATTCTAACATTTTCTAATATTAAACAATCTTAATATCTGCTACTTGGGAGTCTTCAGGTTTTCCAGACTTCTGAAGCTCCTTTTTGCATTAAAATTCAAATAGAATTATTTCAATTTCATTGGGAATCCAGGAACCTCCTAAGTGTCAGTGGACCAGAAAACTGCATATTCTTGTGGGCCCAGAAGACACTGTTTAATAGGGTCTTTGGTTCCTTTTAGTTTATACAATATTTATATTCCTTACCACATAAATGGATTTCCTTTTGTAATGGGCAGAGTTGCTGGCCAGTTTGGATCCCATGGGATCCCTTTCATTGGATCTCTGCACCCATCTTTCAGATTCTGCAGTTGCAGCCTCATTCCTGACCTTAGGCTGATTGCCCTTTGACACTAGGGTTGTCTGGCCAATATGGGGAACTGGAAGTTTCTGGAACTCACTTTCTTTTCTCTGGAATTTTTCTGTTGCTGATTTTGTTTTGCATGCTATTGTTTTAATAAGTCATGGTTATAGGTACAACTGTATGGTGAATCCTCCTAGTGAATCACTAAACTTGGGAATGGTTTTAGGAACTCAAGACTCTTTCTCTTTTCTATATTTTGTTTCTTCATTCCCCCTTTTCTTGCTGATTTCTTCTGGGAGCACATCCTTAATAAGCTTGATGTATCTTAATCCTTGACCTGGCCTATGCTTCTGGAACAATCTATGAATATTCTGAATTAGTCAAAATACTAGTCTCAACTATGAGTTCTATAACTTCTCTTTTTCTATTCCTGGCATGCTTTGCTCCCAATCTTCTACCAATTGTCCCACTTACCTCTGTCCCCCTTCACGCTGTTACTTTTTAATAATTAATATGTGTCTGAAAAAAATAACTCAATATTCAGTTTATATATTGCATACAAATTGTACTATAAGACTTAAAATAGGGCACTATCTTTCCCCGTCTCTTTCCACAATGAGTCCTGTTCTCCAGTGGTATAATTTTTCAAAATTCTTACAATTTCTTCAACATACTGAAATGATATGCCCCCATATTCCTCCTAGTTCTGACTACACGGAAACAAGGAAGTATGACAAGAACTACTTGGGAAAGAAATAGTACTCAAGTTTTCCCTTTCCTCATCTTATAGGTGGAAACATATCTTGTTCCAGAAGGAAGAAATTGGTGGTAAAAAGTTGAGAAAGATTAAGCAGTCACATGGCAAGCCAGTGCCCTAGATACTAAAGTCAATGATATAGCTTGAATATGTGTCCCCACTAAATCTCATCTTGAAATGTAATCCCCACTGTTGGAGGTGGCATCTGGTGGGAGGTGATTGGATCACAGGGGTAGATGTCTTATGAATGCTTTAGCACCAAATCCTTGGTGCTGATGTTATGATAGTGAGTTCTCATGAGATCTGGTTGTTTAAAAATGTGTGTCATCTCCCTCTTCTCTCCCTCTGTTGATCCACTCTGTCACCTGAGATGTTTGCTCCCACTTAGCTTTCCATCATGAATAAAAGCTTCCTGAGGCCTCACCAGAGGCCAAACCCCTAACAGTGCCATGCTTCCTATCAGCCTGCAGGACTGTGAGCCAATTAAACCCTTTTTCCTCTTGTATAAATCACTCAGCCTCAGGTATTTCTTTATAAGCAATGCACAAATAGCCTAACACAGTCAACTTCCTCCAAGTGTTTTCAAAGCCAGTTCTTTTGATACTTTTGATCATATGTAGAAATGTACCCAAAAGAGTCAGAAAAGCTTGCTTCTAGGGCTTGCCTCAGTGCTCATCTCCACATGTGTTTAGACACAGGTCTTCTTCAGCATTACTAGAAGCCAGTCAGTTTGGCATGGCGCTGAGAGTCTTTGGATAGCAGAATTACTCCCATTCAAGAATGGCACAATACACAAGAATGGCCCTAGCCAGCAACCTTCATTACTCTTCTACTGTATCATTAAGAGCTGGGTAATGCTGACTTGCAATGATTTACTTCCATAAAAGTATGTTTGGGTTTCTTAACAATCTGGGTCAAGTAGGAAAGTGATTGCTTATGCCCATGTCATTGGTATATGCTAACTTTTACTAATGTGGGGAAAAGAAAAGGAAGATAGCACAGAAGTTCAGGCATTTGAAACCACTGAGGTTTACTGCTTTAAAAAATAATGCAAAAACAAAAACAAAATAGCCTGACTTTTTTTTTTTTTTTTTTGAAATTCACATGGAAAAGTGTCAGTACTCGATATCTGAAATAGCACACATGATATGGAAATATAGACAGCATCATATTTTTTGTTTTTAAGCAGAGGACAAAGAAATATGAAACAATATTTGATTTACACTCTCAAGTAAGGAATAATACTTTTTTCCCCTTGCTCCAGAGTCCAATAGCCTGGCTTGTTCTGCCTCTAACAAGCCAATTTAGGAAATAGAATACTCTTGCCTTGCCAGATTTACACCTTTAAATGAAACATATTCAATATCAAAAAAATTAAAATAGGGCAGGTTTTGGGTTTTTTACAGGTATAACATCCTCTGATTCTTCAGATCACAGATCTTTGGAGTAGGTTCCTGCATTTGTGTTCAGAGACCTGGAATTGCAGATCTGATGATCTTTAATTAATGAGCAATATTTGTTCAACTACATTGAAATGTTTTTCTCTTTTTGCAGAGTCTAACTGCCTTTTGTGCTCTCTTTTGTCTTGCAACTCTGTTACATCCCTCTGCCTTCTTCTCTGACAGAGAAGCTATGCAAAACTCCTCCTGGGGTCTCTCACAACCCTCCCCCAACCCTCCTCCTTAGAAGGCAAATAGAAAAATGAACAACAGCAGCAGCAAATCTTGATCACTGGGAGTCTGGACAAAGAATATTTCAGAAAACAAATAGATTTTAAGTGTCTTGAGGTCATTAACAAAATTGTGAAATTTGTGAGGAATGTGTGAGCAAAAATGTCTTTTTATTATTTCTTCAGTTCACAGGCTTTAACGTTTCATGTCCCTAGTCGAGCTTTAACTTAATTATAAAACAAAATGTATAGCTGCAGCCCAGGCCTAGAGGTAGAGTCTGTACAACTAATCAACTTTAATTCCCTGGGCCCAATTTAATTACAAAACAACGTTTGGTGCAGCTGCTAAACACTTACCAGGTGACCATATGATAATATTGGAGCAGTATTTACAAGTCTCCAGCTTTTTGTTTTATTCTATCAGCCCAATTATGTCTCAGTTTATATACAAATTTGACTGGGTTCTAGGATTCATAATAAAAAAATAATTTTCTTGATTTTATACATCCATGTAGCTGAAACAGCTAATGTATTAAGTTGTACTACAACTAATTAATATCAGGAAATAAAAGGTAATGGTGGAAAAGATGTCCTGTAAAGGACAATAACGAATTGAGTATCAGTTGCATACTTACCTTTTTAAAATTAATTCTGTTTGTGATGTAGACAAAGCGAAACCAGCTCATGTGGATTGTGAGTTACCAATTTGCTTTTTAGGTTATAACATACATTGCCAACACAATTACACACATCTAACTCATGCCTTTGTTTGGTTTTTAGCGTTTTTTCACAAGACAAGCTAGGAGGTAATATTTGCGTTGCAAAATAAGTTTTCCTTAACAAAATTAAAATAAGCCACTTATATTTTTTAAATAGCTGGCTCCTTTAGTCTATATAAAATATATTCCATTTGCACAAATACCAGGAAGATCATTGCACTAAGTGGACTAAATCTGATTTTTCATTGTATAACACTGAGGCAGAAGTGCCATGCAAAATTAAGTTTTTAGCTTTTTGTTTCACTCAAAAACACTTTTCACAATACCTGAGACCCTAATTCCTCTATAGGTCTATGGAAGGACAAGAAAAATGGTTCGAACTGAGAAAAACGATCAAGTACTATTACTGAGGGAATTTAATATGACTATTACTGTTTTTACAGAAATTCAGAAGGTAACAGTATTGTGTAATCCAAATTAGGATTTAAAATGTGAGTAAGAGAGAAACAGAACATGCTTCTTTTGCTTTCTTTTCCTAGCTGCCAATCTCTGAGTATTACTTCCTTTTTCTGCCTCTCTTTATTGTAGAATAAGGAAGAGCTAAAGAGAGGACATATCACAGCAGGTTATGCTTATCATAGCAAAAAAGCAGAATATATAAAATTCATCATAAAAGATGTGGAGCAATGATCTGCTTCTTCCCATTTCAAACTCAAGCACTGGTTCAGATTTTACCTAATACTGTCTTGCATGACTATATTAGACCCTGGACAAAGACAAAAGGCTAATTTCTCAGTAATAGCAGTGTCTGTCAGTCTCCCAGCCCAGAGAGTGTCTTTCTTTATCACTGAACAGTGACTGAGTCACAAGAGGAAACGATTCTGCTTACTGGAAGAAAATAGGATGGAAAGAATTATGACGGTTACCAGATGTCCCAGTACCCCCAAGGGGGCACCAGAATGTTTCTGCATATGCTGTAAACAGCATAAACTGTCAACTATTGGACCCTGGGGTTTAGCACTCATGTTTCTCTGATGTGCAGAGTCATAGGATTCAAGAGATAGAGCAACCTTAGAGATGATCTCGTCCAGAGGTTTTAAAGTACGTCTGGAGGAGTCTTGCGGTTTGTGTGACTCAGGGATGACTTAGAGGTAAGGGGTTCTCCCCAATACAGTAGCAGTACTCTTAGGAAGGAATGTAAAAATCTTAGAGCTAATATCAAGACAGTATTTTTTATCAAACAAATATCAGTTATAAAAGTCCAAGGTTATTCCTGTCGCTGGGGAAAGGAATCTTGTGGAAAGCCACTATCCAGTGGCTCTAGGACATTCCTAAACAAGGGAGTCCTAGAGAGTAAAAGGTCAGTTCAGGAACTCTAGACTGTGATGGACCTGTGGATTGCGAGCCTGGAAATGAAATGATAACACTAAGACATGATATCAGGGAGGTTAAAAGAAAATACTTTTAGAGTCAAGTCAACCAATGCTTACAACCCTTCTTTGTTTACATTTCATTTTCTATAATTTTTTTTCAAGTCACTTTAAAAAGTTACCTTTCCTTGTTGTTGTTAAATTTGGCAATTCAATTAATTATTACCCTAATGATAATTTAATTCTTATGCTATATGATCTGTTCTGTTTTCACATTTAGCATTATCTTGCTACTATTCATGGATCCTCTCCACTGCCACCATTTCATTAAGGACAAAAGAGAGAAGGAGACAGGGAAAGAGGGGGAGGGAGGGAGGGAGGGAGAGAGAAGCAGCTATTTCTACGTTTGTAAATGGAACCAGCTATAATGCAAGAAGACACAGGATTTTAATAGAAAGTAAAAACATATAGGCAGGGTTGGACGTCCATAAAAACATAATAGACACGTCTGTCTTACCATCACTGTTGATGCACACAACCTCTTGAACTTGCGTGCCTGGACCACACTCCTTTCCATTATCTGGCTCGCAGTCTCCGAGTCTCACTGCTTTCCAGTCATAACAGGCAGGCTCTTCACAGGGAATGGCTTCCAGTAAGTGAGGGCAGTTTCCAGTTCCCCCAGAGCCTCCAGTGGGCTCATTGGTAATGCGCCGCTTCCTCAGTTTGAAGCCTGAAGTATGGGGGAAAGAAAAATCTATTGTTACCATCAAAGGTTGAGTATTTCAGAAAGTTGAATAAAACCTCAGGGTAAAAGTTAGATAAGAGTGGAGGTAGAAGTAATTTCTGTTTTGAATCACTGGTGTATCCCCAGACTGTAGCTAATCTGGGGTCATGAACCATTCATTAAATGAGTAAATGAATGGATTAATGAACGGAATGAAAATAAATGAGAACCTTTGGTTTTAGCTTACTACTGCAAAGGTAAATGTCGTATAGTACCTATCTCCCTTGTAGGGCATAGAGGAGTAGGGTGGGAAGGAGCAGAAAGAGAGATAAATTTTGGTTGACTTGAAAGGTCTGTAGCTATAGAATATTCGAAGAATGAGTGAAATTTCAAGCTATTTAGAAATATCGATTACCAGATAAAAGTGCTATTTTTCTTAAATCTTCAGCAATGTCACATGATTAAATTTGGAAAATGAACCTCTAAGAAGTTGTATGGTTCCAGAGAAACAATCTCTTTGAGCTTCAGTTGATTTTAGACCCTCTGGGAATTTGAATTAGGAACATAAGCCATGTGGGCTCCAGTGTGAAATATTCAAAGTCCTGCTTTGTGCTTTAATAGCATCTAAGTGTTGCCCTTCCTGACAGTGTGTAACAAAATTAATAAGTCTATTTATTGTTCTGTAAACATACTAGAATCACTAGAAGACTGGCCTTGGAAACAAAATAGAAAAATGTTTTTAATCACAAGATCATGTGAAAATTAACTCACCACATCCACCATAAGAAAACCATTGCATTTATTCTATTCCTCTCTCATTTGCATTATGAAAGTAATACCGTTTTTACATTTTTTTCTTCAAAGTAATAAGCAGCTTTATTATTGGGCACTAGATGTGGGTCAGGCACTAAACTAAGTACTTTATGTTTATCTCATTGATTACTTAGAGACAACCTGGATGGCAGATATTGTTACATCCCTTTTACAGATAAGGGGACAAAGGTTTAGACAAGTTAGCTAACTTATCTAAACAGTAAGGGACATGGTAGGTTTTTCCAACCCAGGCCTGACCCCACAGCTAATCTTAACCATTGCACTAAACTGTCTCAGATCCTCTCCATCATTTTGTCTAAATTAACAAGCATTTATGCCTATGTTCTTCTGTTTTAATCTTCTGGTACTATCCTTGGAGTAGGTTTATTCATCTTTTGAAATTAATAGTCTTTAGCCATTCTGGAAAATACCACAAACAAGGAACACAGAAGAGCATTTAAAAAATAATTCATGATTTGATACAACTGGTGGGTATAAAAGGCATGTCATGGCCACGTGACCTACCTTTTTTTCCTTGCTGATCATTACAGTTTTCATAAGTACAAGGTCCCCAAGCTGACCATGGTGAAACTTCACACTCAGTTGGACAAGGAATATGGCACAGTTGTGTAGTATTAGGGATAGGGCCAGTGCATAATTTCAAGTCCACTGGCTTTGAGGCTAGAGAAAAATACAGACAAATATTAAAAAAAATAAACAAAAGGAAAACACATGGCCAGCAATATGACTTTTCTGTGTGTATGGAGAAGGAAAATCCTTACAGAAGTGTTACCAAGATATCATTCCAATGCTTCTCAGCCACATCCTGAGAATAAAAAGAGAATGAATGGAAATAAAAGAGGCAGGATAGTGTAGTCAAAGGAAACTGGAGATGTCTTGCAAATTGTTTGATTATCAGTTTTACCACTAATTGGTCATGCAACTGATAATTCTGAATGTAACTTTCCTAGTCTGTAAAATATTCCTCAAGGTTAGATCTAAAATTCCACAGCAATATTCTAAGAAAGTAAAAGAAAACTTTAGAGGACTGAACACAATAAGAGGGGGACTATAGCTTTAACATATATGAAAAAAATGTCCACTGAGTAGTTCCTGGTGGAGCACTCTCCCATCTCTTTTGATTCACAGAGATTGAGAGGTAAGATGAAGAAGGATCTCAAATGGGGGCTACTGTCTGTACCACCAGCTACAGTACTCACTGAATTATTTCCAAAACATCTAAATAATAATATATTATCTGCATATGTGACACAAATCTAGTAAATGACAAGCTAATGGGTGCATCACACCAACATGGCACATGTATACATACGTAACAAACCTGCATGTTGTGCACATGTACCATAGAACTTAAAGTATAAAAAAAAATCTACTAATCAGTAAGGATACTAATTTATAATTATCTACATTTGTTCATAAGTTGACCAATAAACTGTAGATAAATGTTGCTTGTCCTTGCTTCTTTTGTTTTTTTATGCCTGCAGGTTGGCTCTTTTGTACATATTTGATAGTTAAGGTCAATATATGTCCATAGTTCTGGACATAGAACTAATTAAAAATGACTAACTGATGAAAAGATATGTAAAACTGTATGGACAGAGGAAGAGAATCAAGTTCAGCTGTATAATATCTATCTATATAATATCTGTCTGTCTGTTTATCTCCTGACAGCCATAGTTGCTTTTGTTTTTAAAAAAAATTAATATGTGGTCGGGCATGGTGGTTCATGCCTGTAATCCCAGCACTTTGGGAGGCCGAGGTAGGCAGATCGTGAGGTCAAGAGATAGAGACCATCCAGGCCAACATGATGAAATCCCATCTCTACTAAAAATAGAAAAATTAGCTGAGCGTGTTGCTGCACTCCTGTAGTCCCAGCTACTTGCGAGGCTGAGGCAGGAGAATCACTTGAACTTGGGAAGCGGAGGCTGCAGTGAGCTGAGATCACGCCACTGCACTCCAGTCTGGCAACAGAGCGAGACTCTATCAAAAAAGAAAAAAAAAAAAAAAAAAAAAAAAAGAAAAAAAAAGTAATTATCTTGGTCACACATTTCCTGAATAATAGCTAATTCCTTTGTCACTCTGATAATTTGGTGAGCCCATGCTTGTAGAAAAAAATGACTTAAACAATGGATGCTTAGCTATTTCTCATTCTCCTATGTGAAAGGACTATCAAATTCTAATTTCATGGGATTGCACGAAGAAGCTCATAGAGAAATTAAAAATTTTAAACTATATTTTCCTAACTTTTAAATGAAAGTACTATGTCTGTTTGTAGTTTAAACTTGAAGACAAATTGTAAGCACTTTTACAATCCTGTAAGTTTTCACGCACACAAGCACAGTCATAAATGCTATCTAAATCCTATCACATTGATTCCTTACTGCCACAGTTTTTGTTCTGAAAAGTATTCTGCCAATTTTATGTCTCCTTTTCTCTACTAGTAGTACCTATCTCTCTCTCCATATCTCCCCCACTTCTCCACCCCCACCACTCCCACATTTGCCACTACAGTGAAAATAAATAACGGCACTAATTGGCTAAGTATGAGCACAGTAAGCATTCTCACTCAAGTTCATCAGGAATGCTGTTTACGTGCATCATAACAGCAGCCAAAGCCAAAAATGATTAATTTTATTGCTTTCCAGTAGCAAAAGTGTTTGGCACACTAATGACAGAAAATATAGAAAGAAATGGTTCACTCTGAATATAAAAAATAACAACATCAATGACAAGTACTTCACATAAAAATGGATTCTTTTAAAGACATGTATAGGCAGAAGAGTCTATACTACATAGCAAATTAGCTGCAAATTAACATAAATAATGATTTTTACTTATGGAAACTTTCAGCGTATCTAATTTAAAATGAGAAGTTTTGGGTAAGAGACCTTAAAATCTCAATTTTTTTCCTTCAGTTGGTGAAAAGTCATTTTAAATCTTGCTATTATATTGTTTTCGAAATAATAATTTATTTAAAATAAAATTTACTGGGTATGAAATTGTGAGAAATCTTATGGTCTGATTTTATTTTATATATAAGGTTGAAAACTTTAGGAAGCAAACATTGTTTTATTAAGAAAACAGGTTAAACAAGATGGCTGACAGGAAGAGCTTCTCCCACCAAGACAGCAGCCCATTAAGAAGACCTGCACCTTCCAACCAGATCTTCAGAAGGATGGCATTGAAAGTGGACAGAGGGAGAATATAGAACCTGGGATAAAGAAGAGGAAGCTGGAACTCTGCACTGGGCTACTGAACATTCCTGTTCCTGAGGGGCTCCTGGGAAAGGGATGAATTAAACAGGCATGCAATGGCCTACTCTAGACACGGATCCCAGAATCCTAGCTGCAGGGGAACCCACTCCCCACACAGACATTTGAGTTTGCAGAGACAGCTTATCAGAGAGTTGTCAGGGACAGGGCTCCAATATGTGCAGAATCCAGAGCATTTGGCATAGAAATAGCTGCAGTACAGCATGGCCAGAGATGCCCATCTCCCAAGGCTCACTACATTCTTCAAGGTGGCTTTGGCCTTTGTTGACTGTAGGACATGAATACAGCATAACTTTCTTTCCCATGGCACAGGCCCAGTCTGATCTGAGCACCCCCTATCTTTCAGCCTGTCCCAGGGTAACTGCCTGGCCTTGCCCACTTGCAGTACAATCTCAGATGCCCAATGGGGGTGCTTTCCAGAAGCTGCTACCATAATTCCTTCATTGGTAGGCACCACCTAACTATTAGAGAGCTTCTGCAGATGGGCCCTCCCCAGCATGCTCCTGCCTGCAGCCTTCCCCAACTACCATGCCAGGGCCCACCACACTGCTGCTGCTCTGCTGTTGCTGGCATGCACATGCGCAAGCGAGCGCATGTGTGCGCACACACACACACACACACACGTGGACCCTGCCACACTGCTGCCCTGTAGTTGATGGCATGCATGCACAAGTGTGGACCGCATTGTCACCACCCCAATGTAGTGCGTTTGCCAGCACCCTCCATCAGACTATTGCTGCTAGCTGACCTCAGCCCTTGCAGTACAGCAGGTGCTTAACCTTGAGGGTCCAGAGAACAAAGCCATGGGCCTGGTCCGAGGTCCCCAGTGTGCTGAGCTGAGCCTGGGCCACCTGAAATCACCCAGAAATGAAGCCAGTTGACCGAACCCAATTTATACCACTGTCAAACCCTCAAGGATATCAAAGAATATAAAAGTAATAAGCCCCATTCAACAGACAGCAGTTTCAAAGATTTAAGGAACATCAGCCCATATAGATGAGAGAAAAACCAGCACAAGAACACTGAGAACTAAAAAAGCCACAGTGTCTTATTACATCCAAATGACTGCACTAGTTCCTCAGTGCTGGTTTTAAACCAGGCTGAAATGGCTAAAATGACAGAGATGGAATTCAGAGTCTGGATGACAATGAAGATCACTGAGATTCAGGAGAAAGTTGAAACCCAGTCCAAGAAATCCAAGGAATCCAGTAAAATGATATAAGAGCTAAAGATGAAATAGCCATTTTAAGAAAAAAAAACAAACTGATCTAATAGATCTGAAAAACTCACTATAAGAATTTCATAATACAATTGAAAGTATTAACAGCAGAATAGACCAAGTTAATGAAGAAATCTCAGAGCTTGAAGAGTGGTTCTTCAAATCAAATAAGACAGACAAAAATAATGAAAATAAACTTTAAAAAATGAAATGTGGAATTATGTGAAATATGGGATTATGTAAAGAGACTAAATCTATGACTCACTGGCATCCCTGAAAGAGGGTAAGGAAATTCATTACTACCAGACCTGCCTTACAAGAGGTCCTTAAGGAAGTGCTAAACATGGAAATGAAAGACTGTTACTAACCACCACACAAACACACTTAAGTACACAGACTATTGACACTATAAAGCTATTACAAAATCAAATCTAGACAACAACTAGCTAATATAATGACAGAATAAAATCTTCACATATCAGTATTAATCTTGAATGTAAATAGGATAAACACTCCACTTAAAAGGGACAGAGTGATAAGTTGAATAAAGAAGCAAAACCCAACTGTGCTATCTTAAGAGACCATATCACATGCAATGACACTCATAGGCTCAAAGTAAAGGGATGGAGAAAACGAACATATCTGGGACCTAAACTTCACACTTGATCAAATGAAACTAACAGACCTCTATAGAACATTCCATCTAACAACAGAATATACATTCTTCTCATTGGCACATGGCACATACTCTAAAATTGACCATACGCTTGAACATAAAGCAATTCTTAACAAATTCAAAAAAACAAAACAAAAACAAAAACAAAAAACAAATCATATCAACCACACTGTCAGACCACAGCACAATAAATACAGAAGTTAATACCATGATGATCTCTCAAAAGCATACAATTACATGGAAATTAAAGCAACCTTCTTCTGAATGACTTTTGGATAATCAGCGAGACTTAGGCAGGAATCAAGAAATTCTTTGAAATTAATGACAACAAACATACAACACACCAGACTTTCTGGGACACAGCTAAAGCAGTGTTAAGAGGAAAGTTTACAATACTAAATGCTCACATCAAAAAATTAGAAAATTCTCAAATTAACATAAAACACACTTAGAGGAACTAGAAAAACAAGAGGAAAGCGACACCAAAGTCAGCAGTAGACAAGAAATAACCAAAAACAAAGCTGTGCTGTAGAAAATAATGTAATAAAAATCCACCCAAAAATATTGACCAAACCAAAAGTTGGCTTCTTGACAGAATAAATAAGATTGATAGACTGCTAGCTAGAATAATAAAGAAAAAAGAGAGAAGATCCTATTAAACACAGTAAGAAATGACAAAGGTGACATAACCAACGACCCCACAGAAATACAAAATACCCTCAGAGACTATTATGGTACCTCTATGCACCCAACCTAGAAAAATGATAAGAAATGGATAAATTCCTAGAAATACACAACCTCCAAAAATTGAACCAGGAAAAAAACTGAAACCCTGAACAGGCATATAACAAGTTTTGAAGTTGAATCAGTAATAAAAAACCCCTACCAACCACAAAAGGGCCTGAGTAGACAGATTGACAGCTGAATTCTACCATTCATATAAAGAAGAGCTAGTACCAAACCTACTAAAACTATTCCAAAAAAGTAAGAAGGAATCCCTCTTTACTCATTCCATGAGGCTAGAATCATTCTGATACCAAAACCTGGCAGAGACACAACAACAAAAAAGAAAACTTTAGGCCAATATCCCTGATGAACAGAGATGCAAAAATCCTCAAAAAATACAAACTAACCAAGTCAAGCAACACATCAAAAAGCTAAAACCACTACAATCAAGTTGGCTTTACTCCTGGGACAAAAGATTGGTTCAATATAAACAAATAAATATGATTTATCGTATAAACAGCTAAAAACAAAAATCACATTGTCTCAATAGACGTAGAAAAGTCTTTTGACTCAGCATCACTTCATGTTAGAAACCATCAACAAACTGTGTATCAAAGGAAAATATCTAAAAAAATAAGAACCATCTATGAGAAACATACAGTCAATATCATACTGAATGGACAAAAGCTGGACGTTCACCTTGAGAACTGGAACAAGACAAGAATACCCAGATAACTTACACAATGGGAGAAAAGTTTTACAATCTATCCATCTGAAAAAGGTCTAATATCCAGAACCTACAAGGAACTTAAATTTAAAAGAAAAAAAAACCCCCACTGAAAAGTGGGAAAGGACAAGAAAAGATACTTCGCAAAAGAAGACATTCATACAGCCAACAAACATATGAAAAATGGTTTAACATCACTATTCATTAGAGAAATGCAAATTAAAACCACAGTGAAATACCACCTCATAACAGTCAGAATGGCTGTTACTAAAAAGTCAAGAAACAACAGATGCTGACAAGGTTGTGGAGAAATAGGAATGCTTTTACACTGTTGGTGGAAATGTAAATTAGTTCAGCCATTGTGGAAGACAGTGTGGTAATTCCTTAAAGATTTAGAACTAGAAATACCATTTGCCCCAACAATCCCTTTACTGGGTATATACCCAAATGAATATAAATCATTCTATTATAAAGATACATGCATGCTCGTGTTTACTGCAGCACTGTTCACAATAGCAAAAATGTGGAATCAACCCAAATGCCCATCAATGATAGACTGGATAAAGAAAATGTCATACATATACAGTATGGAATACTAAGTAGCCATTAAAAGGAATGAGATCATGTCTTTAAAGGGACATGGATGGAGCTGGAAGCCATTATCCTTAGCAAACTAATGCAGGAAAAGAAAACCAAATACTTCACGTTTTCACTTACAAGTAGAAGCTGAACAATGAGAACACATGGACACAGGTAGGGGAACAACATACACTAGGACCTGTTGGGGGAGTGTGGTGAAGGAGAGCATCAGGAAAAATATCTAATGTATGCTGGGCTTGATACCTAGGTGATGGGTTGACAGGTGCAGCAAATCACCATGGCATACATTTACCTATGCAATGAACCTGCACATCCTGCACATGTACCCCAGAACTTAAAACAAACAAAGGAATGCCCACTCTCACCACTCCTATTAAACATAGTACTGGAAGTTCCAGCCAGTGCAATCAGGAAAGAGAAAGAAATAAAAGGCATCCAAATAGGAAGAGATAAGCTCAAACTATCTCTCTTCACAGATGATATGCTTTTATACCTAGAAAACCCCATAATCTCTGCCCAAAGGCTCCTAGACCTAATAAGACACTTCAGCAAATTTTCAGGATACAAAATCAACGTACAAAAATCAGCAGAATTTCCATACACCAATAACATCCAAGATGAAAGCCAAATCAGGAATGCAATCCTATTCATAATAGCCACCAAGAGAATAAAATACCTAGGAACACAGCTAACCAGGGAGTGAAAGATCTCTAGAATGAGAATTACAAAACACTGCTCAAAGAAATCAGAAATGACACAAATAAATGGAAAAACGTTCCATGCTCTTGAATAGTGATATGGTTTGTTTCTCTGTGCCCACCCAAATATCATTTCAAATTATAATACCGCATGTCAAGGGAGGGACCTGGCAGGAGGATTGGATTATGGGGTCACTTTCCCCCATGCTATTCTCATGACAGTGAGTTCTCACAATATCTGGTGGTTTAGAAGTGACACGTCCTCCTTTTCTGTCTCTTTCCTGCCATCTTGTGAAGAAGGTGCTTGCTTCTCCTTTGCCTTCTGCCATGACTGTAAGTTTCTCAAGGTCTTCCCAGTGATGTGGAACTGTATGTCTATTAAACCTCCTTTCTTTAAAAAGTACCCAGTCTCAAGCAGTTCTTTCTATCAGTGTGAAAATGAACTAATTCAGATAGGAAGAAGCAATATTGTTAAAGTGGCCATTCTGCCCAAAGCAATTTACACAATCATTGCTATTCCTATCAAACCACCAATGATATTTTTCACAGAATTAGAATAACTATTCTAAAATTAATATAGAACCAAAAAGTAGCCTGACTAGCCAAAGCAGTCCTAAGCAAAAAGAACAAAGCCAGAGGCATCACACTCCCCACTTCAAACCGCACTACAAGGCTGTAGTAATCAAAACAGCATGGTTCTGATTCAAAAAGAGACACATAAATCAAGGGAACAGATTAGTGAATCCAGAAACAAAGCCACACACTTATAGACATCTGATCTTCAACAAAGTCAACAAAAACAAGCAATACAGAAATGACTCCTGATTCAATAAGTTATCCTGGGATAACTGGCTAGTCATATGCTGAAAATTGAAACTCTACCTCTTCCTTTCACCATATATGAAAATCAACTCAAGATAGAGTAAAGACTTAAATATAAGATCTAATACTATAAAACTCTAGAAGAAAAAAAAATTTTAAGAAAGGCTAGAAAGGAGAAGCGAATAAAGTAGAAGAGAATAAAAGATGGAAGAAATGATTGCAAAAGGCTAAAATTAACCTCTAACAGTCATATTATCAACTGAATAGGAAACTAAAAACTAAAATAGCACATCCACTAGTTTGTCAAAACATTTTAAAGTTTGATAATACTAAATGCTGGAGAAGAAATAAAGCAGCCCAAACAGACGCTGCTGGTGGGAATTTAAGTTGTTTTGATCAAAATGTAAAATAATTTGCAATGTTCTAGTATGGTTGAAAAGATGTGCACACTTCTAGGTATATCCCATGGAAAACTATCAGACATTTATCTGAGAGATGTTTATAAGAACTGTTATTGTATAATAGTATTGTTTATAATAGCAAGTATCTAGAAACAACTCATGTTCAATTAAAAGGGATTAGCTATTGAATAACAGGATGTCAAAACTATAGAGAAGTGGAAATAAGCTAGAGCATAATCACCAATATAAAATCCACATACATGTCGTCAGAAAGTGAAAAAGCAAGCCGAAGAATATATTTTTAATGATACCATTCATATAAAGCTTTATTTTATTTTATTTTTAAAAAAATGCAGTATCATAAGGTTTTGGGATAAATGCATAAGTCTGAGGAAGAGGAAAGCAGTCACAAATATCAGGGACCTGGCCTGACATTTTCAGTTAGGCCTATGACATAGTATTCTCCTGTTGAACATGAACAACTTCATAGGGTAGCATATCACATATTATGTGACTATGATGGAGTGGGACAAAAAATAAGACTACATAATTTCTCTAAGCAAAAACAAGGTCACTGTGAGAGCTCTGAAATATCAAATCTTTCCTTCTACCGGCTAATATAAGTGAGTTCTGCTTCTTTACTAATTATAGTTTTAGTCTCCTTCCAGTGTTTTCACCTTCCAGATAAGGTTTATTTAGATACCCAGTCAGAGAATTATTCTTGCTCCCTTATAGCATTCAATCCGTGCAAAGTCCATTCATTGAAACTCCTTAAAAAATCATCTAACATATTATTTATAACACCATTTCTGATATCCTTACTGAGATGCCCATGGTTGCATTCTCCCCAGCTCCAATGAGTAACAAACCCAGCTTGCTCAACTACAGGCGTGTTCCTGGTGGTTAATGGCTGAAAAGCATTGACAAGTCAAATATATAAAGAATATATAAAGAAAAACAAGGAATTACAAACAAAAGTTTAGAAGAGGGTTTCCACTTATGAATGGAATGAGATGTAATTTGTTTAATAACAAACAGATGATGGTGTTTACTACATGCCAGGAAATGTTACACTGTTCCAAGTACTTAACAGGCATTAAGTTACTGAATTCTTACAAAACCCATGAGGTAGGTATTCCAGTTATCCCCATATATGGAAACCGAGTATAAAGTTGCCCTCAATTACATAGCTAAGAAAGTATAGATTTCAGATTCACATCCAAGCAGTGCAGCTCCATAGTCTTCAGTGTGTATGTACCTCTAATTACTGCTCCATGTAATCTTGGAAGGGTACATGATGGGGTTTCAATAATATATGTCTAGCTAAACACATAGGCACACACATATGCATATTTAACATAGGTAATAATTAATAATTAAAAATAAATTTAATGAGGGTTGTTAATATACTGTCATAGTAACTTAATATATCTGAGGCTATCAAGATAATCACATATCAACCCTAGTGGTCTATCAGTGAAAATTATTCTGACTTTTGTGCTCCAGGTAGAAATGGAAATGAAATTTTCCTTCTGCTAGATATCAAGAACTACTTAATTATTATTAAAATGGGATATTCTGCACTTATACTTATAAACAGTAAGCACTTATGTAGCATTTACTAGAGAAATTATTTTAGTCCTCACAGAAATTTCATGAAGTAGGCACAATTGTAATCCACATTTAAGAATTAAGAAACTGAGGCCAGGTGTGTTGGCTCATATCTGTAATCCCAACCACTTGTGAGACCAGGGCGGGTAGATTACCCAGGGCTAGGAGTTTAAGACCAGCCTGGCCAACATGGCAAAACCCCCTCTCTACTAAAATTACAAAAATTAGCTGGGCATGGTGGCACACTTGGAAGGCTAAGGCACAAGAATTGCTTGAACCCAGGAGGCAGAGGTTGCAATGAGCGAAGTCACAGCACTGCACTCCACCCTGGGCAACAGAGCGACTGTGTGTCAAAAAATAAAATAAAATAAATAAGAAACTGATGCTCAGAAAGATTAAGTAATTTTCCCAAGGTCACACAGTTAATTAGCAACAGCTGAAAGCTGACTTACCCACTATGCTACACTATAATATGGCAGTTAGTAGAAGACATGTTCTTCCACCAGTTCCCACCCAACTCCTGGAAGTCTAGTACAGAGAATAGTTTGACTAGAATGATGTAAGGTTTCAAACAGACTATTTGGTTATTTTATGTGGACCAGTGCAGAATCTGGTAGTGACATTCGTCTGAAAATGAATCCCCAGTATTTTACTTAAAAAGCAATTTATATTCTCATCCATTTTAAATATCTAATCTTTCAAAGCTAAATCTTTTTTTGTTCTAAGGCTCTCAAATGTACAAATATACATTTGAAAAATTTTTCTAAATCATAAAAATATATCTTTGGATTCTCAGACTATTTTGAATCAGAGATCTCACACGGTCTACTTCAGACCAATTTGAATAATGATATCCCTTTTCCATAGTCATTCAAAAGATATATTGGTGCGCAAAGGTTGAGTAAAATGCAATAAATTTAATAATTCATTCATCCATTTAGCAAAACAGTTGAGTCTCATTTCAGGGACTCAAAACCTCCTGATATGTATTTTTTTTTCCATTGTCGTCCCTGTAAATCTACCTTTTCCTTAAATTAGCATTTTACTTCCTTAAACGAACTTGTTTGATTGCTAATTCACAATTACAAGGAAATTCTCTTGGACTTAAATCTTAATATCTGTATAGGAACTGACAAACCTTTATTATTAAATACAAAGGTGCTTGATAACAAGAGATTCCAAAGATCAACAAATGAAATTAGTTACAAATGGCTTTCTGTTCCCTTTTTAGTTTTTAAAAAAATTTTTCAGTAAGTTAAAATAAATATTAAGTGCTTACTCTTTGCAAGGTCCTGCCATTATGTTAGGCATTATGTGCCAAAGGGTGTTTTGGTGCCAATGGCACTAGTGTGAGTTTTTGATGTTTTGTTTTTACTGTTTTGTCTTTCTTAGTTACTACAGGTGTGTGGTAGTAATTTCAGGTATATTTTACCAAAGCAGTTTTAATTTCAAGAAGGTTTTATGGATGATTTGGTCAAAGCTTACTTAGACCTTAGCTAGAGTCACTAAAAATTCACTCAGTAATTGGTGTCAAGCAAATAAAGAAAGCTTTTATCCTGAAAATTAATCAAATTCAGTGTTACCAGTGATTGCTCAAAGCTCTTTGGAGATGTTCCTGTACTCAACTTGAATCATAGAAATTTATTTCCTCTTGTCTTTCTCAGCCTGGTTAATATAATGGTGACATAAACCCCATCATACTTAAAAAAACTATATAACACATTGTTTTCAAAGCTCATACATTTATTCCTCAATCAATTTTGAGCCATATTTAAAACAATGCTTGAGAATTATCTCTGGGTATTTAATGTGCTTCAAAGCTCACTGCCAGTCCTTTTGAGCTACGATAACTCATTAAGTTTATTTTATTTTTGAGATAGAGTGTCCCTCTGTCTCCCAGGCTGGAGTACAGTGGCGTGATCTCAGCTCACTGCAACCTCTGCCTCTTGGGTTCAAGAGATTCTCCTGCCTCATGCTCCTGAGTAGCTGGGATTACAGATTTGCACCACCATATCTGGCTGATTTTTGGATTTTTTAGTAGAGACGGGGTTTCACCATGTTGGCCAGGCTGGTCTCCTGACCTCAGGCAACCTGCCCTCCTTGGCCTCCCAAAGTGCTGGGAGAAGAGGCATGAGCCACAATGCCCCGTCACTAAGTTATGGTTTTTGATTAGTCTTTTGTTCTTTTAAACCGAGACATTACATAGTTTCTTTAGGAAGCATATATGAATTGTACTTAAGTTCATTTTCTATATCATAATCAGTATCTTCAGTATCCAATCAACTGCTCTGTGCAGTTCATGAATTGATAGCATTTTCATCCCTGGCCATCCTGCTTGATCATAGATCTCATCCTCTTTGCACGTGTTCATGCTTGCTGCTTGGATAACCTCTTGAATTGTGGTGAGGTCACAAATCAGATTTTTAAAAAAGTGTTTTTTCTAACACTGGACTATTTCAAACCTAAGCTGTTCATTGGAGTGGTCACTGTCTTTGGAATTAGAACATTTTTACATAAACCTGTTTACTTTTCTGTTTATTCTTTTGGAGTTAGAGAAGGTCAAGGCTTGTATTTTGGTTTACAATCGAACGAAAGATACACTGTATATATTATATAAATTTAGATAAGGCTCTTTTCAAATATTCAAATAAAGGAATTTTTAAGTCCAGACTGAAATCAGAAGAGCATTCCTTTTTCTTTTCTCCTTAGCTTTATATTCTAGTTTTAACTTCCCAGTTTTGGGTGTCGAAGACACTGCTGGTGGGGAGGGAGCTATCACATGGACATGAACAGTGTTGTAACAGATAGGGACAAATCTCCAAGAAAGCCTTCTCCTCTACATAAGGGACTGAGCCCACCTTGCAGCTGGTCTGCTGCCTGAATCCTGTGTGTTGGCAAGTTAGGATATTTGAGCGATGGGTCCTGACTGCCCTTGCCTTCAGCCTTCACTCTGCCAAGCTAGGATGCCAGTGAGCCTTGCCAGAGTCCCTTCCTAATTCTCTTACGAATATTACTCAATCTCACAGGGGTTGCTGCTTTGTCTTGGTGTCTGTTCCTCCAGTCTTATATAAATACCATCTTAGCAGACAGAAATTCCTCCCAGGGTCTAGCGTCTGGATAGACTGCCTCCTGATTTCAAGGACAGGTATAGGGTTTTCCCTATTTGTATATTCATTGGCCATTTTAGGGAATTCTAGAGAAAGGTCCATATGTCTCTGCCCACAATGCCATATTGCCTAGAAAATAACTCCTCACGTCATGACTCAAATAAAATAGAACTGTGCTATTTTTAAATTATGTATAGAAATAAACATATGTCAGATAATTTCTTTCACTGACCTTGTTTCATGTAAGATAAGAACACTTAATAGTGGGATTGTTCAAAATGTACATTTTCCTAACAATGTCATCATTGTTAGAATTTAAATTTCACAAATTGTATCAACAGCTTGCTGGGGATATGACTCTCCTACTATGGGGATGTACCATCTGTTGCAACACTGCAAATATGGAGAGTCTGTCTTTCCATTTTTTTTTTTTTTTTTAAATAGGACATGTTGTAGAGTAGTGTACATAAAACTCATACTGAAATCTTCCAACATACCATTTATTGACTCAAATTCTCACAATGTCCCTAACAACAAAAACAGCATTAACTGATATTGTAAATTAAAATAAAAAGTTTGGAATATGTATGTTATCCAAAATACAATAACAAAACTGAAGCATTTAGAATTTGCAAAAATTATAATCCTTGCTTCAAAGTAAGTACTGAAGAAGAATTTGAGTATCTAATCAAACAAGTTCTGCAAACAGCTCCACACATTTGCTGAGCAACTCCAAATAGAATTATTTATCACAAAAAAATCCACAGACTATGTGGCTTAAACAAAAGAAAGAGTGACAACCGGACTTCAGATTTAAAATGATGCTCTGTTGTTATGTGAAGAATCAATTGTGCAGGGCAAGGAACACAAGGATACTTGTTAGGAGACTATTCCAATAATACAGGCAAGAGACAGGGGCTTGAACTAGAGGATAGTGGAGGTGAAGGGGTCAGATAAATATTGAAGGTGGAGTCAGGAAAATTTTCTAAGAAAATGGTTGTGGGGGTTAGAGAGAGAGGAATCAAGTATGGCTCCAAAGATTTTGGTCCAAGCAAGCAATATCTAGCTCTTGGTTGTCATCACATCATTTGCCCTTGTTCTTGAACACCTAAGACCATGATAAGTCTATTTTCTCACACTGCTTTTTAGTTGATCAGAGTCCTTTGCTATATACAAAATTGCAAGTGACAGCAATCACCCCAATTCCTCCTCCTTGTACCTCCATTCCTGCCTTGCTTCACTCCACCTACAACTAACCCACCTGTTCCTGCAGTTGCCAACTGATTGGCAGGTCTGAATTAAACTGCTGGGTTTGACATTTAAAAAATGGAGTTTTCGGCTGGGCTCAAGCCTGTAATCCCAGCACTTTGGGAGGCCGAGACGGGCGGATCACGAGGTCAGGAGATCGAGATCATCCTGGCTAACACGGTGAAACCCCGTCTCTACTAAAAAATACAAAAAAAATCTAGCCGGGCGAGGTGGCGGGCGCCTGTAGTCCCAGCTACTCCGGAGGCTGAGGTAGGAGAATGGCGGGAACCCGGGAGGCGGAGCTTGCAGTGAGCTAAGATCCGGCCACTGCACTCCAGCCCAGCCCCGGCGACAGAGCGAAACTCCGTCTCAGAAAAAAAAAAAAAAAAAAATGGAGTTTTCAGTACTTCTGGGTTCTCCTTTTATTAGGCTAAGCATGAAGGCTGCTAATATTCACCCGACTCATCGCAAGACACATGATATCTATGATAAGGCTCCTTAAAAAAACAGCAGCAAGACTTCTGGGATTACTTAAACTAATGCATGTGTTTCTTAAAACAAATATGAAAGGTCAAATGTCGCTGAGTGGCAACATTGCCTGCTGAAAAATATCATTATGCAGCTTTTTGGAATGTGGCAAAGTTACTGGTGTCCCAGTCTGTGATGCATAATCATAATTTTTATGACCTATGCTCAAACTTACAATAGTAATTTTTCAATTTTCAGTACGTCTCCATTACTGGGGTTCGGGGAGAGAGGCAGGAGACAGAGAAAGGGATGTTTTAAGGAAGCAGATTCCTGGGTTCTAGTCTCAGAAATTCTAATTCACTACATTTGGGTTGAAACCCAGAAATATAAACTAGGGATATGGATTTTTAACATGTACTTCTTGCGAATCTGATGCAGCAATGTTTAGATCACCCTTTGAGAAGCATAGCTATGAAGGAGTACAGATAAAGTTAACCACAAGGTGCTCCAAAGTACCATGTTACTACATGCATACCTAGAAGAGATGCCATGTACATTCCAGAACAGAGCTGCATGCACTCTGATAAACAATTGCTTGCTATAATTGTCTCTGACCATAAAAATATGCAGAATAATTTTTTTCAGTGGTATTTTATTTTCTCTACGGTGATACATTCCTGGATATTTCAGAAAGTCTATGTCCCCATTTTTACTTATGCCAACACATGAGCTGAGTTGGAATACTTTTCTCAAGTTTACGCTATCTATATTCTTTTAAGTAAAACTGCTGAGAAGAGTGACACCAGATATTCAAAAACATCTGTCATTGAAAATCTCAAATCTTGCTAGGAAATCCTTCTAAATGTTTGATATTAGTGATCATCTTGACTCTTGTCAGCTGATACAACTGCATCTCAGGCAAAGTGGATCCAGCTGTGGGAGAGTACGGAGGGGACTGACCAACAGTTTTCTAAAGTTGTTGTTCCTGTTTATCTCTAAGGACCAGCTCTAGGTTTGTTTTTAAGTGTCTCCCCCTAGTCCTAACTTACTAACAAGAGCTAATAATCCTTTAGGGCCCAATATCCCATGTATTATTCCTTTTTCATACTGCTATAAAGTACTATCCGAGACTAGGTAATTTATAAAGGAAGAGGTTTAATTGACTCACAGTTCAGCAAGGCTGTGGAGGCCTCTGGAAACTTAAAATCATGGTGGAGGTGAAGAGGAAGCAAGACACCGCCCTCACAAGGCAGCAGAAAGGACCAGTGCAGAGTAAAGGGGGAAGAGCCCCTTATAAAATCATCAAATCTCGTGAGAACTTACTCACTGTCACGAGAACAGCATGGAAAAAAACGCCCTCATGATTCAGTTACCTCCACCTGGTCTCTTCTTTCATACCTGGAGATTAGGGGAATTACAATTCAAGATGAGATTTAGGTGGGGACACAAAACCTAACTGTATCATTCCACAAACTCCAAGAAGAAATGTTATTGCTTTCTGCGTTCTTGATGTTGATTCCAAATAGAGCAATAATTCTCACCCTTGGCCGTAACTGGAATCACCTGGAGAGGGTTTAAAACTACCGATGCCTGGATTTCTCACCAGACATCTGATTTAGGGTAATTGTTTTCAGGTAAGGCCTGAGCTGCAGGTCAGTCCCCTCCCTACCCTACCATAGCTGGATCCACTTTGCCTGAGATGCAGTTTATCAGCTGAGAAAAGAGTCAAGATGATCACTAATATCAAACATTTAGAAGGATTTCCTAGCAAGATTTGAGATTTTCAATGACAGATGTTTTTGAATTTCTGGTGTCATTCTTCTAAGCAGTTATGAGCTCCTTGGGTAATTCAAGTGAACAGATAAGATTACAAACCACAGGTCTATATGGACCCTGTTACCTCAACTTGGGATTCACCACAAGTCAGACTAGTTTTGCATATTTTGACCCCAGCTCACTCCACGTCTCCCAGTCTCTTACTCTTAGTTTTTTTTTCTCACCCTCAAATCTTTAAGCTCTTCCTTTACTTAAAAAAAATGTTCTCCTTATAGATTTTAAACTATTTCACCTAATTTTGTGGTAATTATTATTAATGACTCCTTCTTACATTTTATCTCACCGATTTTAACTCTCATCTCAGCACTATGCTTTTTACATTTCTGTTTTTGTTGACTTCTAGTCTACTATAGTCACTCAAAATCTTGTTATTTTACTATCAGTATTCTTTTGTGAATTTAAATAGTATTTTAAGTATCATACTAATTACCAAATTACTTTTTCTCTAAAACTTTATTTGCAGTTCAACAACTCTAGTCCTTATCTGTTGTATTATTATTATTTTCAAGTTCACTGTTCTCAGACATTTCAGATTATTTTCTCCTCTGGACAGAAATAATGAGAGAACCCACAGCAATGTATGTGGGATGGGGAGTTCTTTGCTCTGCTGAGCTTCTGCTTATACCTGTAGTGTCACTGAGAGTTTTCAAACATCACTTAAAATGGAATGGGTTTGTTTTCCTTAAAAACTGGAACAAGATAAAGATGACTACGATTACCATTCTTATTCCATATAGTATTGGAAATAGCCAGAGCAATCAGGAAAGAGGAATTAGGCAAACTGTCCCTCTTTTCAGATGGTATGATTGTATATATAGAAAAACCAGAAGTTTCCACCAATAAAAACTCTTAGAACTGATAAAAATAAAAGTTGCAGGATCCAAAATCAATATATAAAAAATGATGGCTTTTCTATACATCAAAATGTACTTATTGAAAAAGAAATCAAGAAAGCAATCCCGTTTACAATAGCTACAAAAAAACAAACAAACAAAAAAAGCAAAACTGCACTTCTCTCACCATACACAAAAATCAACACAAAATGAATTAAGAACTTAAACATAAGCTCTGAAACTATAAAACTACTAGAAGAAAGCAAGGAAATGCTTCAGGACATTGGTCTAGACAAAGATTTTGTGGTTAAGACTTCAAAAGTACAGACAACAGAAACAAAAACTAATGGGACTGCATTAAAATAAAACGTTTTTGTACAGTAAGGTGAAAAGACAACCTCTGAAATGGGAGAAAATATTTGCAAGCTATTCATCCAACAAGGCACGAACATCCAGAATATACAAGGAACTCAACAGCAATAATAATAATAATAATAATAATAATAATAATAATAATAATAATAATTCCATTAAAAAGTGGGCAAAGGGTCTGAATAGACATTTCTTAAAAGAAGACATACAAATGGCCGACAGATACATGAAAAAAATGATTGACATCACTACTCATCAGGGTAATGCAAATCAAAACCACAATAAGAGATCATCTTATCCAGTTAGAATGGCTACTATTAAATTGAGAAAACATAAGAAATGCTGACAAGAATGAAGGGAAAAGGGAACAAGAGTTCCCTGCTGGTAGGAATGTAAATTAGTGACTTTGGACAACAGTGCTGTGGTTTCTCAAAAAATTAAAAACAGAGCTCCCATACAATCCAGCAATGTTACTGCTGGGCATTTATCTAAAGGAAAGAAAATCAGTACATCAAAGGGATACCTGCACCCCATGTTTATGGCAGCACTATTCACTATTTATAG
Organism: Piliocolobus tephrosceles; assembly: GCF_002776525.5. NCBI lineage: Eukaryota > Metazoa > Chordata > Mammalia > Primates > Cercopithecidae > Piliocolobus > Piliocolobus tephrosceles. The sequence continues at coordinate 69,567,157 of NC_045441.1, read as the reverse complement.
CCAAGATTTGGAACTAATTTAGGTGTTCATCAACGAATGGATAAACAATATTTGGTACATATACACAATGGTATACTATTCATCCATACAAAGAAATGAAATTATGTCACTTGCAGCAACATGGATGAAACTAGGCTGGGCACGGCAACTCACACTATAATCCCAGCACTTTGGGAGGCTGAGGTGGACAGATCACTTGAGCCTAGGAGTTGGAGACCAGCCTGGGAAACACGGCAAAACCCCATCTCTACAAAAAGTACAAAAATTAGCTAGGTATGGTAGTGCATGCCTGTAGTCCCAGCTACTCAGGAGACTGAGTTGGGAGGATTGCTTCACTCAGGAGGTTGAGGCTACGGTGAGCTGTGACCCTGCCACTACACTCCAGCCTAGGTGGCAGAGCAAGACCTTCTAAAAAAAAAGAAAGAAAGAAAGAAAGAAAAGAAAAGAAAAGAAAAGAAAAGAAAAGAAAAGAAAAGAAAAGAAAAGAAAAAAGAACCTAGAGGTCATTATGTTAAGTGAAATAAGCCAGGCACGGAAGGACAAATATCACACGTTTTCACTCATAGGGTGGGAGTCAAAAAGAGTTGATCTCATGGACGTAGAAAGCAGAATGATAGTTACCAGAGATGGAGAAGGGTAGTGGAAAGAGGGGGATGAGAAGAGGATGGTTAATGGGTACAAATACACAGGAGTAAGTTCTAGTTTTCAATAGCACAGTTGGGTGACTTTAGTTAATAATTTATGGTATATTTCAAAATAGCTGGAAGAGAAGATTTGAAATGTTCCCAACACAAAGAAATGATAAATGTCTGAGATGACAAATATCCTAAATACCCTGTTTTGATCATTATACATTGTATGCATGTATCAAACATCACAGTACCCCATAAATATGTTCAATTATTATGTGTCAATAATAAAAATGGCCTTGCTTTTTAATATTTTACATCATTCAAAGTTTACGTAAATAACTACCTGTTTTAAAATCCTTTTAATTGGACACAAAGAACCATTGAACATGCAGGAAAAAATGTCAGCATTGCTACCCAGCCAGGAGGGACTGTAGGGAGACAGTGGTGGGTCAGGGTGGAGAGGGATTTAAGCCTCTATTTTCCCCTTGATGGGGGACCAGTTGGCATGAAACGTGAAAATAACTCTCGAGAGGATATTTAGAGGTAGATTCAAAACAAGGTATCTGTTATCATATGTATTCCACTTAGTTCTTGTGTTCTTATTTTGGGGTTATTTCTGTCTCTATTCTTGATGGAGTCCTCAGAGGACTCCCAGCACTTCTTGGCTGTGACTTTTCTTGCTCCTTTCTCTGGTTAGGAGAATGTTTTTCAATGGGCTCAGCTGCATTTTAGTTGAGAGGACACATCAATTGGTCAGGACTGGTATTAGATGAGCTGGCAAAAAACAGATATGAGAAGGCACAAACATGAGAAGGGAAGCTGATCTCTCTTCCAGACCGTGAGGTTTGGTTCCACTATATGAGGCTCCATGGAACTGAGGAGATGGTGGAGGTTCCACAGATCCTTGATTTATTTTCCAAAAGGAAATTACGATGTTATTCTGAGGAACATGATGTTCTTGTTTACTTACTCATTCCTGAAGTTCTAAGCTGTAATTATGGGCATGTTTTCCCCTATTGAGCTACTGCTGAATTTCATCTCACACTTCTTGCTAAATCATTGGCCATGCCTTACATTTTAGATCAGATTTATTGAGAGCTTAGTATGTGCCTGACTTGGTTCTAAGCGCAATATATGGACTCTCTATTTTAAATTTTTAAAAATTCTATTGTTCCTATTTTTCTAAAGATGAAAAGAGGTTCTCAGAGAAGTTAAGTAACCTGTCCAAAATCACATGGCTCAGGAAATCTATCTCCACAGTCTACATTTTAAACTGCTCAGCAACCAGTTCTCTCAGTTACCATTTCTCTGAAGATGTCTGTTTGTCATGCTCACTTTTGAAGAATATTTGCACTAAATGTAGTCATTCAGTTTTTCTCAGCAAATACTATTTCATTGTCTTACAGCCTTCATTGTCTGAGATTTCAACCCTTATTTGTTATTTTTATTCACATGTATGTATTGTATCTTTTTTCCTCTGGCTGCTTTAAAATTTTCTCTTTATCTTTCAGAAATTTGAGTATAGGGTATTTTTGCTGTTGTTCTCTTTGTATTTATCCTGCTTGTGGTTTGCTGAGCTTTGTAGATCTTTAACTTGATGTTTTTTTAACTGAATTTGAGATTTTTTTGGCCATTATTTCTTCAAATATGTTTTCTGTCATATCATTCCCTTCTTTCTCTGGAATATCATTAATACATTTATTAGACACCATGACACTATACCGCTAGTCACTGAATCTCTGTTCACTTTTATTTTTAATAGAAATGCCATCTCACTATGTTGCCCAGGCTGGTATCAAACTCCTGGGCTCAAGCGATCTTCCCACCTTGGCCTCCCAAAGTGTTGGGATTACAGGCATGAGTTCCACCCTGTGTTCACTTTGTTTCCCTCCTATCTTCTGTCTTTAGATCTACTTCTATTGCTTTGTCTTCAAGATCAATAATGCTTTATTCTACTCAAATCCAATAATTTCTATTGATTTGTCTTCAATATCACTTAGCCTTCCTTTTGTAATCCTCAATTTTTAAGCCCACTCAGTGAGTTTTTATTGCAGAGTCTGTATATTCTTGAATTTCCACATTCTTATAACGTCTGTTTTTCTCTTCATACTCCCATATGTTGACTCCTCAGGACACTCTTTTCCTTTATGGCTTTGAATATATGTTTAGTAGTTTCTGTTTTTTGGGGGTTTGGGGAGACAGGGTCTCATTTGTCACCCAGGCTGCAGTGCAGTGGCACAATCACAGTTAACTGAAGCCTCAACCTCCCAGGTTCAAGTGATCCTCCCACCTCAGCCTCCTGAATACCTGGGACTACAGGCACCAGCCACCATGCCCAGCTAATTAAGTTTTATTTTTGTGGAGGTGGGGTCTTACTATGTTGCTCAGGCTGGTCTCAAATTCCTGGGCTCAAGTGATCCTCCTGCCTCAGCCTCCCAGAGTTCTGGGATTAATGTGCTCATCTGCTGATTCTTATATCTGGGCCATCTCATGGCATGTTTCTTCTGACTGCCTTTTCCCCTCCCTCAATAATGGGTCTTTTTCTTCTCCTTTTTTTATGTGTAGTAACTTTTCATTATATTTTGTACTCTGTGAACAGTATATTGTAGAGAGCCTCGATTATGTCATCTTCCTTTATAAGGTGTTAAGTTTTGTTCTGTCAAATAGTTTAATTATTGGCAGATCTTATTGATCTTTTCAGGTTTGAGTTTATTTGCATTAGAGCTAGTTCTTTTTGTGTTTGAACTGTGCTGTGACAGTGTGGACCTTCTGGAACCATATCTTTCTGAGACCTGAGGTGCTCAACAAGTATTCTTCACTCTCACAGGGCTGGAGCTCAGCATCTTTCAGCACTGTGCTACTTACACTATCACCTTTCAGTTCTCAAACTCATAGCACAGAACCTCTGCTAGACTCCGGGGTATCACCCCGCATGTGTTCAGCCAAGCTCTGGCCAAAGAGTCACAGTGTATCCATTTGGAGACTCTTAGACTCTGTCCTTTCCCTCCAGTGTAGATTCCCCTTCTCTGTACCTTGTCCTAAAATTTCCAGCCAATTCCATAGCCCAGCACTTAGATTTCTGACTCCTTTGTTCAGCTAGACCTGACACTATGCTTGTCTTCACCTCCCTCTGTGGCAGGAAAGAGCCCCCAGTAGAAGAGGGGGGCAATTTTGAAGCTCAGTTTACATCTGTAATCACCGTCTTCTGTGGCTTGTTGTCCAATGCCTAAAAACAGTTGCTTTATATAATTTGTTAACTTTTATAGTTGTTCTTATGGACAGGTTTCATTTATTCTCTTATGGATAGAAGCAGAAGCCTAACAATATATTTGCTTTCTGATTCTTTTAATTATTTAGTTGCTAGGCTTTGTGATATATTCCTAAATATACAAGTTTTAGGCCTTTCATCTCTCTGGCTATCAGAGAAAGGCATTTTGCTAGAGTACAGATTAGTCTATAATCGTATTTATCAACCCTTGGGTTTATTACTGAGTCAGTTTATTTACTTATTCAATAAATATTTACTGAACACATTATGTGTCACCTAGTCTGTTAATATTTTTCCCCTAAGTAGCTTTAGAAAATGTATATTAACACATCTATTCAATCAATTCAAGATCATGGAGCTCCTACTATTCAGACACAGGTACTCTGATGTTATAAAAACATGTATTTTCCCATTATAAGAGCATATGAAGGAAAAAGAAGCATACCTGAGTGTTATGATTAGAGACGTCAAGTAGAAAGATCAATGCAAGTTTGCTTCTCAGGGGACAATTTTGGGCTAGATATATAAATTTTGGAATCCAAATAAAACCTGGTTATCTAAATAACATTATTACCCAGTTATTCTCTTTCACATAACCCTATTTTAATTCTCTGTATCGTGCTTATTGCTATTTGATATTTTCTTATTTATTTTATTTCTTTGGATATAATTTTTCTCCTTCCATTAAAGTGTAAACTGTGTTGCAGCAGGAATAGTGTTTTTGCTGTTCATTTCTCTATTTTCAGCATTTAGAATAGTGCCTAAGACATAGAAGACACTCAGTAAACATTGGTTCAGTGAGTAAATGTATGGATACCTTCCTGTCATAGAAAAGAGAAACAAGAACATTATCATACATGTGAAGTGCAGTTTTATTGTGATTAAATATGAGTAACCTTAATAGATCATTAGCTATGAGACTGAATCACTATTTAAAAGAGAGGTACATTTTCTAAAACCAATAATCGTTGAAAGGTGAGATAGCTTTTCTCTAGTATAAAACTGGCTTACAAGTAGTAACCCTATACTCTATGGTACACTGGTTAAGATCACTGGTTCTGGAACCAGACTTTGATTCACAATCCTGATTATGATGTTAACTAGTTACATTCCTCAAGAAAATTATTTAAGCTCTTTGTATGTCTATATTATATAATAATAGTGTTTACTTCATATGATTATAGTGAGGGCCTCATAAGTAAATAAGTGCAAAACACTTAGAATAGTGTCTCACATACAGTAAGCATCTGTCATTCTCCTCATCCTCTGCATCATTATTATTATTACTTCAAATTAACACATTTGGTTCTATAGATAGAAACTTGGTAATTATTTTTTTTTGAAGGAAATCCTAGAAAACAAAATTACTTTTTTAAAGAGATGGCATTATTGTTAATACTGGGTCTTTCTTGCATCTGTTTCAGATTTTTGCTATGGGTTACAAGCCAGCAAATAGATTTAAGGACTTTTAATTTTCCTTTATCAGTGCCTAGATAAACTTTTTCTTTGCCCTGCATCCAGTTAGGCCTGGATCCCCTGTAGAAGTGGAATACTATTTTATTCAGGATTATGTCTTGTCAAGCCTTTTGATTTCCATTTGAGGATGCTTATCCTATCCTCACTGAGATGATGGTTGGAAAATGTGTCTCTGCATTTAACTGCACCTAAGTAGCAACCAGAAGAGCTGTACTCCAGACGCTTGTGTCAGGGGATATAAGGTAACTCTCTGCCTCTATCAAAGCTCAGAGGAGGATTGCCTGAGGGAATAGCTGTACATCCATTCATTTAGTACATCCATTTCGAAGTCTATCCTTGGGTTATCCAGCTTAGTGAGACCTATAAATCTGTACCATATCATATCAACCCCCACTTATTTCCCTTTACTGAATTACACTTTGATATTTATACTAGTGGCCTACATATAAGAAAATTGCTTAAAGCAAAAGCTTCCTTATAAAATTCATTGTGTTATTTATTGTAAAGATGTTAATAAGGTTGTAATTCAACACAGTTACAGTGTCCTTTTTATGAAAGCCGACTGGTGAATTTTCTTTCTGGCTCTAGAACCAGAAATTGTGGTGCTTCTCCTTTACAACTGGTTTCTGTTGTCTAATGGGCACTGCAAATTTCTATTACAAGTTTAGAGCAGAAGTTGTGGCCTACTTCAAGAAATTCACAGAATCGTATGGTACACATTTTGTGCATCATCCTTATTATATTCATTATTGGTTTGATATCCTCTTTCTACTAGCATTTTTCCTTTGCCCCACACTCCTCATCCATTTATTCTTAAAATTACTTTATCTCCCTTTATTGTCGGTATTTATAGACAATAAAGTGGGACATAATATTAAAAATCACATCATTGAATGCAAGCGATATCTTTTCTAACTGTGCATAAACAATGCTTGATGAATTCCAGTCACTCTGAAGCCATCAATCTGAGTTATTTTCCCATAAAGAATATCTACGATGGGGAAATCTACATATTTTTACAGAAGACAATCATTGCCCTATCTAGAGGACACTGCGTACAGCACAAATGCATATTGTTCCCATGGAAAGAGTCACTACGATTCATAGCTAGCTGTTCTGGGCTTGATTCTGATAATGTCAAGTCTGGGATAGAGAGTAATTCATACCAGGTGACTTGATACAATACATCAAAGGTACCTTTTCAGTTGAACCATATGAAATTGCCACTAATTGACAGATCTTGACCTATAAAAATAGCAATATCATATGGCTCAACATAATACTGGTTCAAATAACTGTGAACAAGACTCCATATTGACCTTATAGAATCATGTCACAGAATAAAGTGAATTGCGTTAACTCTTATAAAGGGCTGAAATTATGCTTTTCCCTTCAATTTTCTTTTATAAGAAGTAGATCTCTAAGCCATTTTTGTTTATTTTTGCAACAGAAACATTATCAGCTAATATGATGCACTTCTGTGATAAACTTGTAGACAGCTACTATACCCATTGCATTTATTCTGAAGCAAATTCATAGGGCAAGTGAGTATGCCTGGAATGAGTTTATACTTTAGAGTCAAAAACAAGGCATTGAGTCTATGCTTTGTAACTGATTGTTTCAGTATGTCTGAGAAAATTATTCTCTAATTATCAGGTTAGTCATGTGTTAATGGGAAAACACTACCTACCACAATACGTTGGATACTTTTCTTACCCCCTTGTTACAGATTTGTAGGGGGCTTTGAGAAATGTCAATAGCTTTCCTAGTTAAAAACATAACTGTATTTTCACAGTACTTCTGGGATTCTTAATGAAGTAGAAACGTAATTGATCCAAGGCTTTCTAAACAGATCTAGCTGAGCGCATATAAAACAATAAAAGTGTTTTCTAAACTCTTTTTTTTTTTTTTTTTTTTTTTAGATAGAGTCCGCTCTGTCACCCAGGCTGGAGTACAGTGGTGTGATCTTGGCTCATTGCAACCTCTGCCTCCCAGGTTCAAGCAATTCTTGTGCCTCAGTCTCCTGAGTATCTGGGACTACAGGCGTGTGCCACCATACCTGGTTAATTTTTGCATTTTTAGTAGAGATGGCATTTTGCCATGTTGACCAGGTTGATCTTGAACTCCTGGCCTCAAGTGATCTGCCCACCTCAGCCTCCCAAAGGCCTGGGATTACAGGCATGAGCCTCCACGGCTATCCTCTAAACCCTATGTTTTTATGTATCTAGTTGCTATAATTATTATTTTAACAACAAGGGCTAAGTTTTCTCAGGCATAAAGCTGCCTATCCAAGAGCATTTTAGATCCCCAGAAATCCTGTGGGATATAAGGGGCAAATGAATCAGTGCAGCATTCCAAGGTTGAGCAATGGTGACAGTGTTGTTTTTAGAGTAACCTAACAATCTGAGGGTTACTATAAGCATCTTCGTCAGAATTCTTTGGCAATGGAGTACTGCTTAAAATTCACAAGGCTTCTGAATCACAAAGGAAGGGAAGCTGTAATTATTCTGACTACCATACCTATAGAAGTAAAATTAATTATATTTATTATTCTTCTAAAATAATACAATGAAAGCTTTAGAAAAGGTCTATTTTTCCCCCCAAGAAAGGAACAATTTTGTATATAATTTTAGCCCATGGCAGGATTTTAACACATACTGTAAAGAGACAGTATTATTTGCACTCCATTATGTTTTTCAACTAGCAAGCTAATATACAATTAGCCTTTATTGCATGCTAAAGATTTGGAGTGAAACTGTTATTTAAAAAATTCCCTTTTCTCAATTCAACCAGAAAAATAAACACATAAACAAAAGCAATTAATATTCATTTGGCATATAATAAATGCAAGGCCTTATGTTAGGAAATGATTTACGTATGTTACATATGTCATCTCATTAAGTCTTTGAAAGGAAAGAAAAGCATAAGAGATAATGAATTAGTGCAAAATATAGGTTAATTCAAAATGAAACCTTATAAATTAAATGTCCAGAAAGTCAACATCCTCTAACTGAAGGCATTTCTTTGTCTTTTTAAAAGATATTTCCAAAGGATACAATTAGCAAATCTACCCAGACCTCTGCTAAGAATGAACGTTGTACTAAAGAAGTTTAGGGAAGGATAAAACACTATGCCCTCTCTCAGAAGCTTAAAATCTTGGGAAGTTGGCATGAATAGAATAGAATCATATGAAATCAAATGGCAAATCAAGAAATATGGCAGGAAAGGGCTATACAGACTTTGGATAAAGGAAGGTGATTAAGGTCTTGTAATTTGAAAAAGATTCTTTAAAAGAGGAGATATTTGGATAATTGGGACAATGGTTGAAGGTATCTCAAGGCAGAAAATAGAGGAGTAGCAAAAGAAAAGAAACTGAAATAGCATTGGTTTTGCTTCAATGGATAGGTGATGCTTAGCTTAGAGAGAGTTCTTGTGCATCCACGGATACAACACAGCCTCCGACACTGAGCACATGTAGCTTTGTCAAGTACAGAAAATGTAAAATTGTAAAGAGGTATATAATTACAAGAATATAGATCACTACTCTGAGTTCTTGAATTGCATTCAATGTACCATTTTTTTTTCTTAAATTAGCTCCCCCAGTAAGAGACATTTTTAGTGGATTTCAAACTTAGAATATGAGCTGCATCCTTGTCTTTTGAGCATATTTTTGTGTGCAATAAATGATGAGAGCTTTCTAAGATGAATCTGTTGTTATGGTTTTCTTTTCCCATTGCTATTCGCCTTGGTTTATTTCCCTTTTTTATCGCCCATTGCTTTTAGAAGGAATAAATATTAATGAGTTCTACAATGTAGTTTGCACTCCTCTGTTAACACTGGAGCGAGTAGCTACTCCCTATTGAGCAATCATCAGCAAGGCAGGCAACAACCAGCCCTAGCCACAAACCATTTCTTTTACATCTTTAGATAGCAGGAATGTGCCTCTGAAAAAATGCTATTCATTCGCCAGTGCACATCCCTGAGTACTCATTTCAAAGTTCCTCCTGGCGCTATCATTCATCTACAACGAACTTGATGAAATAAGTGCTTAAGGGTTACAAAAAGCACGGATACTATAGTCACTTGATAGTGTCAGGTTCGATGACATTTTACCCACCATCTTTCTTTCATTAATGGAAGGTCCTGTATTAACTGCTATGGCTTCTTGCCATCTCAGGTTACAGGTATGAAGTAAGATGAAACCGTATCTGTCCTTCCCTAATTTCTCAGCTTAAATACTAGCAAGGTCTTGTGAGTTTCTAAAGATTTAGAGCCCAGGGATCTAAAACTGGGGGTCAAAGAATGTAGAAAAGACTAATATTATAACTGAAAGGTCCAGTTCACTTAGGAAAATATATAGTGACTTTTTCTAGTCATTCCATTCTTCCCAATTATAAATCTAGAGCTATGAGGGAAGCAAGGCTTTTCAAGACACAATGCATGTGTTTCTGTTTCTCAACTTAAAGTAGTCATTCTCACTGGCTGTAATAGAGGCCAAAAATCTATGTTAGAATTAGGGGTAGATTTATTGAGAAGCCCATAAAGCTTAAGGTTTGGGCTCTTCTAAGGCCCTGGCAGAGATGTTAGTGAGTGATTTTTAATTTGGAATTTTGCAATCTGACTTTTGTTGTTGTTGTTGTAATAATTAGTCCTCTCTAAATCGCATAAGCTTTGGGGCCCAAAGAACTCTCATTAGTTGTATGGTAAAATCAACTCTTGATTATGAGCAGTGACAATCCTTATAAAAAAACAGATTCCTGCCTCATTCAGGACCTACAGAATTACAACCCCAGTGGGTAATATCCAGGAAAGTTTGCGTTTTCTTAAAGCATCCAGGTGATTCTTAAACTATATTTTGAGGCTATACGCTTTAGAGAAAACAAATTCACCTGAGGAATTAGGGTACAGATTTGTTGAGGATGGACCATGGTGCAGTACACTCTCAGGGATTAGACAGCCCCAAACTGACGGATTCATACAAGTCACCCTGTGTCAGCCTTGTGAAGGATCAGCCCTTCATTGATCCTTCACTGAAGGAGCTTATAGCTTCCTGATGACAGGTATAAAGTCTACTTTTTAAAAAAATCACCATAAAATAGGATGCAGCCATTAAAAGAATGAAATCATATCCTTTGCAGGCACATGAATGGAGCTGGAGACCATTATCCTTAGTAAACTAAGACAGGAACAGAAAACCAAATACTGCATATTCTTACTTACATGTGGAAGCTAAATGATGGGAAAACATGAATACATAGAGGAGAACTACACACACTGGGGTGTTTTGGAAGATGGAGGGTGGTAGGAGGGAGAGGATCAGGAAAAATAACTAGCTAATGAGTACTAGGCTTAATAGCTGGGTGATGAAACAATCTGTACAACAAAACCCCATGACACAAGTTTACCTATGTAACGAGCCTGCACTTGTATCCCTGAACTTAAAATACAAAGTTAAATAAAATAAAAACATAAAAATTATATCTTCAACATCCACATCAGTGTTGTACCCTAATAATTGTTCAATAAGTGTTTGCTGAGTGAATGAAAAAATAACAAGTGAGATACCTAAATTTGCAACCCTTCCTCTACTGTAATTGATGTTCAGAAAAATAACATTTGGGAGAATGAACACAGGACGAGTTTAACGTTAAATCCTTGCAAGTGTGTGTTTCCGGCATACACATTTAATCTTTGAAGCAACCAAATAATTAATATAATGTCTTAATAAATGTAATTAATATTGTCATTATCATTATCATTATTATTACTACATTTTAATAGTGGGCATTTGGGACTTCACTGTGGGAATTTATAAGTACTCATTAGACTTCATATTGTTAGAGATATTCTATTGTTTGTAACCTATTAAAATATTTCTGTGTCACAAGATTATTATCCAATGTTTTATTATTAGCCTAATATTACTCATATACGTTATTAGTACATCATCCATGACTTTGTACAAGACACCAAGATACACCATGAACTTTATGATCTTGTCTGGATAATAATTTCTTTGCTAATGTCATTTTTGTCTTTTCCATTAGCAAACTGGGAAAAACTACAATGATAAAAAGAGAGATAGGTTTGAAATACTCATGAATTTTCAGATGCTTCTATCCTTCCATTTTAGAAGTTGGCAATTGCTTTCATGCTTCATTGAAAAATATCAATTTGGTAACATGATTGTTTCTGAATTTTACATTTGTGAAGATTATCCTTCACTCTAAAAATATTGGAGAAAATTCTGGGCATTTTTTATTATCTAAGAAAATGTTCTATCAAATGCCATTTAGTTGATCCAACCTCTTATTCTCCTGAATAGTTTTGACACTGAACACATATATGGTAAATTAATCTTATGTTATTTCCTTGACAAAATATGATTTTTACCTGTGCTTTGTATATAAAGGTGGCATTGTTGACTGGAAAATATTAATATACTGTGTGATCTGTTAGTCTGCCGACATATTTTCCAGCAGGGGTGACTGTTTGGACTGAAGAGTCCACACTCTTAGTTTGGTCACTGTAAACATTTGTAATACAGCTGATTTGTCTCCCAGATGCAGCTTATAGTTAAAACAAAATGATTTTCTGTAATAATCTTTTAGTCTGACATTTTAAAGCTCCATTTCTAGTCTTTATTTGGTGTCAGATAGTCCATGTAAAAAAACGGTATATTTTTTCTTATTTAGTACTTCTATTAAATTGATTAAATTTTATCCAGCCTCTTTTATTTTTTCTATTGGATTGGAAAAATATATATACACATGACTTAATTATTAATACTTGATTATATTACTGTATAATAATATATAATTATACAATAATATATTAATAGTTATTAAACAAAAATATGTATTATTACTTAATAATCATGCTTAAATGTTTAACATGCATAGTATTAATAAAATAGAAGGGTGTTCAATATTTCCACCTTTTTCCTAAATAACATACCCCTTATTTTTTCCTATCCTATATTACTTTTGTTCATCAACTAATTGCGCATTATAATATTAGCATTGCTTCACACATATCTCTGCTTAATTAGACTATCCATGTGTTTACCAAATTCTTTGCTCATCTTTAATCAATCTTTCTTGGTTTGATTTCCTTCTTCTTAAATATCCTTTGGCAATTTTTCAGTGAGGGTTTATTGGAGGCAATCCCTTTCACCTTTGTCTAAATTTTGCTCATATTTTTGACAGTTAGGTAGCTGGGTAAATAATTCTACGTTGCCAGTTACTTTCCTCTCAGTACTCTGAATATATAATTAGTGTTGTTTCGCTTTTGTGTAGCTGCTGAAAATTTCACTATTAATTTGTTAATTCCTTTGTAAATAATCTTTTTCTTGTCTCTATTCCTTTTAACAAATCTTTGTTGTTGTTGAGCCAAAATCTCACTACATTGTCTCTAGTGCAGGTATTTTATTATCCTGCTTGAAAATTCTTGTTTTTCTTAATTCTGTATATCTGTGTTTTTTTGTTTTTTTTTTTTTTTTTTTTTTAATCACTTCTGGAGCATTTTCTCTCCCTTTGTTTAGATTGTTATATTCTGAACCTTCTTGTTCAACTTTGCATGACTATTATCTTCACTTTTATTTTCAATTTCTATTCAGTGTTGCATATTCAATAATTTCCTTATGTTTGTCTTCAGTTTACTAATAACTCTTTAGCTCAATCTGTCCAAATTACCCATTTATTTATTTCCAATTAATGTGTTTTTCAGTTCTAAAACTACTATCTTAAAAAATTGGTCTTTTTTATTCTGACTCATTATTTTTAATCTTGTAAGGTTTTCCTTTAAATCTTTAATAAGTTTTTAGCATTTTATGGTCTCTATCTGTTTTTTTGTTTGTTTTGAGACCGGGTCTTTCTCTGTCACTCTGTCACCCAGGCTGGAGTGCAGTGGCGCAATCTTGGCTAACTGCAATCTCCACATCCTGGGCTCAAGAGATCCTCTTACCTCAGCCTCCCATGTAGATGTGACTACAGGTGCATGTCATCACACCTGGCAGTTTTTGTATTTTTTGGTAGAGACAAAGTTTTACCATGTTGCACAGTCTGGTCTCGAACTTCCAGACTGAAGCTATCCACCTGCCTCAGCCTCACAAAGTGGTGGGATTACAAGCGTGAGTCACCATACCTGGCCTCTATCTGCTATTTCTAATACAGTATTTCCAATCTTGGGAGTCTAATCTTACTCTTTGTTAGGCATTTTAAATCTCATTTATGATGGATTATTTTTCCTTGCATAATTCATAATATTGGATGGTGCAGTTCACAGGGTAAATCCTGTGCATTAGGTTAAGGTATTCTCATCTAGAGAGTTTTTGCATTTGTTTATTTCAGGCATTCTAGTAGTACCAGTGGAATGATACAATTTCTTATATTAATTTCACAGCTTTGCAGTTTTGGACTCATGGAAGTAAGCATAAATTTGAAACTAAAACCAATATGAATACAGGCCCATAACTAGAATTATTAGTGAGTCTTATTTTTCTCCTAAGTGAAGCCTGAGGCTGACCTATGTAATTGTCATCTCCCTCTACAGGAAAGTTGAGTTTCTCTACTTACTTGATTATCCTTTGAGATTAATGGAGTAATGCAGTATTTTTGCCTGTATTCTCTTTCTCTGGTTAAAGTTTCTGTGTCATGCTCCTTATTGTCTTCACTCCTCCTAGGTTCCCAAAATGTGTAACCCTTTTCCTGTACCATCTCCACCCAAGGGCAACCACAGAAAGCATCAGCAGCTCAGCCTTGCCGGTTTGTTCTGGGGAATCATTTAGTCAAGACCTCAGTTCTGCCCTTAAGATCATTTAAAACAACATTGGAAAAAATACATATGCACATTACTTAATTATTAATAATTGATTATATTACTGTATAATAATACACAATTATAGAAATATATTAGTAGTTATTAAACCAAAATATGTATTTTTACTTCATAATTACTCTTAAATTTTTAACATGCATAATGAGCTAATAAAATAGAAGAGCGTTTAATGTTTCTACCTTTTTCCCCAAACAATATATTCCATGTGCGTGAATCTTGATGAGGTGTTATATAAAGGCTGGTTTTTCGTGTAAACTAGCTTGTCACATAGCTTGAATAGGAACAGAAGAGTAATTTATAAATAGGTATCTTCAGGCAAATAAAGTTAAGTAATGTGCCTAAGAATACATGCCAAGCAGAAATGAAAACCAGATTTCCTGATTTCTATCTGGGGTTCTATTGAAAATAGCCTTAAGATGAAAAATTAAAAGGCTTTTAAACTATATACTACAATTAGAAAAGATAAAAGAAATAAAAAGTGTTCTCTTAAATTAATGTCCAAACTGAAAACAAGGTGTGTGAATCTTGACTCATGTCATTTGATCTAAGGACTAGATCATGTGTCTTCTATTCAAATTCAGAGGTGTAAACAGTTCTATATTCAGAGATAAAAGGCAGTGTGAGTGTGAATATAGCCTCTTTGTGAAACAGAATTTAAGGAAGTGGGGGTGGATATCAGAAATATTCAAGAGATAATTTTCAGAGAAATTAAAAGAGATCGTACCATTTTTAAAGGGGACAATAAATATATCAAACAGCAAATGTTTACTAAAAACCTACCAAGTTAAAGGCATAAAGCACAGTACTCATGTTTATTTGACTTCTGAGCTGCCTCATGATATGTTTCTCTGATTGCCTTTTTGGTTGAATACTTCCTGAAGTCTCATCAGTAAGCTTTTCTCCAATAAAAGCTCTTACATTACCTCTGGGTAGACCACTAACTACCTTAATCTAATTCCCAGCATGAGTTTTTATTACCTTTTACCCCAGTAGCTGAACCTCTTGACATCTCACTTCCCATTTTGTAGTCTACTGTTCACAGAGTAATTTCATACGGTAAAAGCTGTTCTCTCCCACAACATATCCAGAGGACTGGCTAATGAAGAGGCTCTGATTCCTTTGGGGATTCCTATATTTTAATTATTATATACAGTAAGTCCTCACTTAACATCACCAATAGGTTCTTGGAAAACTTGACTACTCATCGCTAAAAGGGAACTCATTTCTCCATAGGCTAATTGATTTAAACAAGAGAGTTAAGTTCCCACGGCATATTTCTGGTCACAAAACCATCACTAAACTTCTAAATAAAGACCAAAACACTTTTAATATTAAACAGTGAAATAAATCTAAGCTATACGTACACTTAAGAAAGATTAAAAACAAGTAAGATCATCTATTACGTAATTACTCCAGTCCAGGGTTGTGGGTGGCCAGAGCCTACTCAATCAGTTTAGGGAGCAATGTGGGAACCGTGGCTGGATAACACACCGTCCCATCTCAGGGTGCGCTCATACACACACCCACACTCACTCAGACACAGACTCCATAAACATGCCAGTTCACTTGATGTGAACATCTCTGAGGCATGTAAGCAAATCAAAAGACCCAGAGAAAGCCCATGCAGACATGGGAGGAACATGCAGACTCCATAGAGACAGTAGCCTCAGCTGGGAATTGATTTTTTTTTCTCGTCAATGTTATGACAAAATGTTCATCGACAAAATAGCATTATTTGAGGACCTGTTGTATTATTTTCCAGTGCTTTTTACATTCCACTGTATTTACAGTGCACTGTGTTTCCAACCTGTAGCCATTATGGGTTCTAGTTCTTTTTCATTTACCACATTAAAATGAGCAGAAAGTGGTATGCTTAGAAATACAATAAATTATGGAGTGTTTATACCTATATTATTCTCAAAAAGTATTCCTAGCCAAACTTTATATGCCTGTTTGTATAATTATAGTATCATAGTGAAAGTTTTAGAAGTCAGTAAATTAAAAAATCTTGTTTTCCTGTAATTTACATCTATATAAGGGCATTATAGAAAGTCAAAAAACATGAAATCATTTTTCTTCATGGGACAGGTTTGATATATTTTTAGCAAAATAGAAAGTAAAAATAAACCATTCCCTTTCCTAAATGACTTAAGGATTGCATCTGAGAATCTATGGAGACTGTCTTAGGTATCAGTGACCCATGGTTCCCTGATACACACTTCGGGTGGAATTATCATGTAAAATATTCTCAACTACCTTTTGTTTCAAAGTTGAGGAATAGGAAAGACACAGCACAAGACTTCAGCACACTGTGATATTTACTTTCTAAAATAACAGGGAAATAGCACCATAAGCATGGCCTTTCTTTTCTTTTCTCTTTTTCCAAAAAGCTTTTGCTAAAGTGAGTTTGTGTGTGGAAATTGTAGACAAAATACAATGATAAATAATTTACTTTCCATTTAGCAATGGTGTGACTATTTTATTTTCTTATTTCTTTGTTGAGCATGAGGAAATGTGAGTTCTTTACTTATCTTTCCATCTATCCATTCACAGTTCAATCATCCATCCCTCTGCCTATCTTCCCATTGATTCTCTAATACTTTCTGCTGCTATATCTCATTCTATGTCATCATACAGGCTTATTATCCAGGCTGTCTTTCTTAATAACCCTCAATCCCACAGACAATATCTAGATTTTAGTGTGGATTTTTAATGTGTTTTCTACAGAGTAATGCTCTTAAGTTTCCTATAAGTCACTGTAAGCTTAATGGTGCCTTATAGCGAATACTTTTAGTTTCTCTCATTTAAAAACATGTTCACTCTGTACTAAATGGAAGAATTTCTTGAGTTACTGTAGATAAAATCTACTTTCATTTTACTTTGAACTCTAAAAAGAATCAATTTACTTCCACACATCCAACGATCAGCAACACGTTCATCAGCTTTCTAGGACTCATGCAGAAAACCTCCCCACAGGCAAGACCTCTTCCTGTCATGTTCTGATAACGGTAGATTTCACGCCAGCATAACCTGGACATTCTTCACAGCCAACTGGAAATCTGATCAGCTGGCTGAACAAAAACTGTCAAGGGTTTTACTACTGACATTCTCAGTAGGGAACTTGTGGAGCCTTTCTTCTACGGAAATGATATAGTAGAAATTCAGCTCACCTGAATATTGTGGGGGAATAGTTGTCAGGATTGAGAGGGTTACCTACAGCTAAGAGCAGTGCAATAATAAAATATAGACATTGTCTAATATTGGTTAGATATATTTTTTCTATTGTTTACAGGTGCTATCTCCAATATAGGATATGTTCTGATGATATAATTACACTGACACAAACAGCATACCAAATTGTGAATATTATACTAAAGACCTTGTGAGTACTTTAATATGATACATTTTATTATTTTGGAAATTAAATATATTAACTCCAAGGAGAAGAGTTTTTCTGTCCCTTATGGTGTAGGTCACTTAGTAGCAGGGAATATACCAATGAGTAAAGTCATTATTGCTTCCTGCCTTTGTGCTAAGGTAGTCATTACCATTCCCCTGTGTAATACAATGCACCAAGTTAATAAAGGAAGTTTACATAAATTTCATATCACTTGCTTTCAGTATTTTTTGTACTAAGAAATTTTATTTCTGAGTTAAAGTATTTTATTTTGTGTTAGGGTCCTTTTCACATCTTCATTATATGTGAAACCAAGTCATCTAGAGAACACAGGGTGTGAATCTGCAAAAAGAACAGTGTAGATTGTTCTTTAAGTAAAACTGAGTTGTTCATAGTACAGGTTGCTCATGGTTACACAGTCTTGGATTCTTGAAATGAGTGTCTTCTTAGTAGCTGGGGGAGTTGTTTTGAGGGATATCTCTCTTTTGTAAGATAAGCTTTCATTCTTTCATATGAACATGACTGAACATAGAGTATGAATAATCTTCAAGCCCACAGTCTAATTGTTCTCCATTCACACATATTTATAGACTTCACATGTCACCCCTGGGATACCAGTATACTGAATATGTTTCCTATTGGGAAATGTTAAGTGCTCCCAGAGAGAAACTAACAGAGTCTAAATTTAGTGGAATAAATGCTACATTTTTAGGGAGAATCAACTGTTTCTGCAAAGACTTTAAGAAGTTCATTAGTATTCTTGGTATATGATATGAAAGGACACACATTCCTAAATTATCCATGTTACATATTTACATGATAAATATTAATTTTAGGTGAATTAATTACTTCCATATCTATTGACCTTTGCTTTGGCATTTGCTTTAGTCTAACAACTACATCTTAATAATGATATTCTTTCAGTTTTCCTTCTTTATCTGTGACTTTTTTGGTGTCTGCAGTGGTTTAGCAGCGGTCAGGGAGAGCTCTAAAAGAAAATGCTTTAAAAAAATACCCAGTTGCAATTCAAAATTCTGAAGGATCTTTGCAAAGTAATAACCTACAGGACATAATTGACATTCCAAAACTAAAATCTGATCTACCTCTAGCAATGAAATTATACTACCCTGGAAAGACTGCTATAATAAATCTACTTAAGAGTATTAAAATGCAGCCATTAAAGTGGCCAAGAAAATATTAATGTACTAACATTACATGTTTTATGCTACTTCCTTATAACCTCAAGATACATTAGTAGTAAAATGTATCCCTCGGCTAGACTCCTAAATGAGTTGACATGCTGTGTAAAGTTAGTGGATACAGAACAATTAAATTTTGAAAGTTGCAACTGCAAAACTTCAGTTTTTATCTTCCATGAATTACTGGTCACTGGTGTCAGTCCTTTTTGGGAGGGGCAGAGAAGCCATCTCCTCTTTGGTTTTTTTTTTTTTTTTTTTTTTTGACACGGAGTCTCACTCTGTCGCCCAGGCTGGAGTACAGTGGCGCCATCTCGGCTCACTGCAAGCTCCGCCTCCCAGGTTCACGCCATTCTCCTGCCTCAGCCTCCCCAGTAGCTGGGACTACAGGCGCCCACCACCACGCCCGGCTAGTTTTTTGTATTCTTTAGTAGAGACGGGGTTTCACTGTGTTAGCCAGGATGGTCTCGATCTCCTGACCTCGTGATCCGCCCGTCTCAGCCTCCCAAAGTGCTGGGATTACAGGCTGGCGCCACCGCGCCCGGCCACTTCTTCTTTGGTTTTTAAAACATTCATTTCTCTTGGTTCTTTACCATATTTTCTGATCATTTTTGCTCATATTCCTTCCCAAAATATTCTCCTTTTTTGGTATTTCATTTGGTGGTATCAAAGAGGGCCTTTATCTTTGTTCTTTTTCTACCAAGGTATTTTCTAGGAAACCCAATCCTGTCCTCTCGTCTCCTCTCCTCCCCACCCCTCTCCACAACCCGCCAAATACAACACGCTCATCTTTATTGGTGAGATTTGTCTTTTGTTTTTGTTTTCTTTAGCTTTGTGCTTTAATACACATTGTTCCCTTGCCTGAAGGGAACTCCCTGTTGCACTCTTGCCATGCTCTCCTGTAAGTAGTGTCTCTGTCATCATTCAGCTCAAGTGCCACTCCCTCCACAAAGGGCTCTGTTTCTACTACTCCCTTACGCTCATTCTGAATCTTGGTTCTATGGCATACATACGGCATTTTAATTACTTGTTTGTCTACATGCTCTCCTGATGACATTGAGGACTTCCATGACATGCAATCTGTATTGGTATTTCTCTCCTCATTCTCTTAAACAAATTGTATATGTTGATATGCGTTCAATGTGCCAGTGAAAGAAGTCCTCTGAGGGGCGGAGCAAGATGGCCGAATAGGAACAGCTTCAGTCTCCATCTCCCAGCGCGAGCGACACAGAAGAGCGGCGATTTCTGCATTTTCAACTGAGGTACTGGGGTCATCTCACTCGGGAGTGCCGGACAATCGGTGCTGGTCAGCTGCTGCAGCCCGACCAGAGAAAGCTGAAGCAGGGCGAGGCATCGCCTCACCTGGGAAGCGCAAGGGGGAAGGGAGTCCCTTTTCCTAGCCAGGGGAACTGAGACACACAACACCTGGAAAATCGGGTAACTCCCACCCCAATACTGCGCTGTAACACCGGCACACCGGAGATTGTATCCCACACCTGGCCGGGAGGGTCCCACGCCCACGGAGCCTCTCTTCTTGCTAACACAGCAGTCTGCGGCAATCTAACGCAAGGCAGCAGCGAGGCTGGGGGAGGGGCGCCCGCCATCGCTGAGGCTTAAGTAGGTAAATAAAGCCGCTGGGAAGCTCGAACTGGGTGGAGCTCACAGCAGCTCAAGGAAACCTGCCTGTCTCTGTAGACTGCGCCTCTGGGGACAGGGCTCAGCTAAAGGAGCAGAAGCCTGTGAAACGCGAACGACTCTGTCTGACAGCTTTGAAGAGAGCAGTGGATCTCCCAACACGGAGGTTGAGATCTGAGAAGGGGCAGTCTGCCTGCTCAAGTGGGTCACTGGCCCCTGAGTAGCCTAACTGGGAGACATCCCCCACTAGGGGCAGTCTGACACCCCACACCTCACAGGGTGGAGTACATCCCTGAGAGGAAGCTTCCAAAGCAAGAATCAGACAGGTGCACTCGCTGTTCAGCAATATTCTATATTCTGCAACCTCTGCTGCTGATACCCAGGCAAACAGGGTCTGGAGTGGACCTCAAGCAATCTCCAACAGACCTATAGCTGAGGGTCCTGACAGTCAGAAGGAAACCTATCAAACAGGAAGGACACCTATATCAAAACCCCATCAGTACGTCACCATCATCAAAGACCAGTGACAGATAAAACCACAAAGATGGGGAAAAAGCAGGGCAGAAAAGCTGGAAATTCAAAAAATAAGAGCGCATCTCCTCCTGCAAAGGAGCACAGCCCATCGCGAGCAACGGATCAAAGCTGGTCAGAGAATGATTTTGATGAGATGAGAGAAGAAGGCTTCAGTCCATCAAACCTCTCAGAGCTAAAGGAGGAATTACGTACCCAGCGCAATGAAACTAAAAATCTTGAAAAAAGAGTGGAAGAATTGACAGCTAGACTAATTAATGCAGAGAAGGTCATAAACGAAATGACAGGGATGAAAACCATGACACGAGAAATACGTGACAAATGCACAAGCTTCAGTAACCGACTCGATCAACTGGAAGAAAGAGTATCAGCGATTGAGGATCAAATGAATGAAATGAAGCGAGAAGAGAAACCAAAAGAAAAAAGAAGAAAAAGAAATGAACAAAGCCTGCAAGAAGTATGGGATTATGTCAAAAGACCAAATCTACGTCTGATTGGGGTGCCTGAAAGTGAGGGGGAAAATGGAACCAAATTGGAAAACACTCTACAGGATATCATCCAGGAGAACTTCCCCAACCTAGCAGGCCAGGCCAACATTCAAATTCAGGAAATACAGAGAACGCCACAAAGATACTCCTCCAGAAGAGCAACTCCAAGACACATAATTGCCAGATTCACCAAAGTTGAAATGAAGGAAAAAATCTTAAGGGCAGCCAGAGAGAAAGGTCGGGTTACCCACAAAGGGAAGCCCATCAGACTGACAGCAGATCTCTCGGCAGAAACTCTCCAAGCCAGAAGAGAGTGGGGGCCAATATTCAACGTTCTTAAAGAAAAGAATTTTAAACCCAGAATTTCATATCCAGCCAAACTAAGTTTCATAAGTGAAGGAGAAATAAAATTCTTTACAGATAAGCAAATGCTTAGAGATTTTGTCACCACCAGGCCTGCCTTACAAGAGACCCTGAAGGAAGCCCTAAACATGGAAAGGAACAACTGGTACCAGCCATTGCAAAAACATGCCAAAATGTAAAGACCATCGAGCCTAGGAAGAAACTGCATCAACTAATGAGCAAAATAACCAGTTAATATCATAATGGCAGGATCAAGATCACACATAACAATATTAACCTTAAATGTAAATGGACTAAATGCTCCAATTAAAAGACACAGACTGGCAAACTGGATAAAGAGTCAAGACCCATCAGTCTGCTGTCTTCAGGAGACCCATCTCACATGCAGAGACATACATAGGCTCAAAATAAAGGGATGGAGGAAGATCTACCAAGCAAATGGAGAACAAAAAAAAGCAGGGGTTGCAATCCTAGTCTCTGATAAAACAGACTTTAAACCATCAAAGATCAAAAGAGACAAAGAAGGCCATTACATAATGGTAAAGGGATCAATCCAACAGGAAGAGCTAACTATCCTAAATATATATGCACCTAATACAGGAGCACCCAGATTAATAAAGCAAGTCCTTAGAGACTTACAAAGAGACTTAGACTCCCATACAATAATAATGGGAGACTTCAACACTCCACTGTCAACATTAGACAGATCAATGAGACAGAAAGTTAACAAGGATATCCAGGAATTGAACTCATCTCTGCACCAAGCGGACCTAATAGACATCTATAGAACTCTCCACCCCAAGTCAACAGAATATACATTCTTCTCAGCACCACATCACACTTATTCCAAAATTGACCACATAATTGGAAGTAAAGCACTCCTCAGCAAATGTAAAAGAACAGAAATTATAACAAACTGTCTCTCTGACCACAGTGCAATCAAACTAGAACTCAGGACTAAGAAACTCAATCAAAACTGCTCACTACATGGAAACTGAACAACCTGCTCCTGAATGACTACTGGGTACATAACGAAATGAAAGCAGAAATAAAGATGTTCTTTGAATCCAATGAGAACAAAGATACAACATACCAGAATCTCTGGGACACATTTAAAGCAGTGTGTAGAGGGAAATTTATAGCACTAAGTGCCCACAAGAGAAAGCAGGAAAGATCTAAAATTGACACTCTAACATCACAATTAAAAGAACTAGAGAGGCAAGAGCAAACACATTCAAAAGCTAGCAGAAGGCAAGAAATAACTAAGATCAGAGCAGAACTGAAGGAGATAGAGACACAAAAAACCCTCCAAAAAATCAATGAATCCAGGAGTTGGTTTTTTGAAAAGATCAACAAAATTGACAGACCGCTAGCAAGGCTAATAAAGAAGAAAAGAGAGAGGAATCAAATAGACGCAATAAAAAATGATAAAGGGGATATCACCACCGACCCCACAGAAATACAAACTACCATCAGAGAATACTATAAACACCTCTACGCAAATCAACTAGAAAATCTAGAAGAAATGGATAATTTCCTGGACACGTACACTCTTCCAAGACTAAACCAGGAAGAAGTTGAATCCCTGAATAGACCAATAGCAGCCTCTGAAATTGAGGCAACAATTAATAGCCTACCCACCAAAAAAAGCCCAGGACCAGATGGATTCACAGCTGAATTCTACCAGAGGTACAAGGAGGAGCTGGTACCATTCCTTCTGAAACTATTCCAATCAATAGAAAAAGAGGGAATCCTCCCTAACTCATTTTATGAGGCCAACATCAGCCTGATACCAAAGCCTGGCAGAGACACAACAAAAAAAGAGAATTTTAGACCAATCTCCCTGATGAACATCGATGCAAAAATCCTCAATAAAATACTGGCAAACCGGATTCAGCAGCACATCAAAAAGCTTATCCACCATGATCAAGTGGGCTTCATCCCTGGGATGCAAGGCTGGTTCAACATTCGCAAATCAATCAACGTAATCCAGCATATCAACAGAACCAAAGACAAGAACCACATGATTATCTCAATAGATGCAGAAAAGGCTTTTGACAAAATTCAACAGCCCTTCATGCTAAAAACGCTCAACAAATTCGGTATTGATGGAACGTACCTCAAAATAATAAGAGCTATTTATGACAAACCCACAGCTAATATCATACTGAATGGGCAAAAACTGGAAAAGTTCCCTTTGAAAACTGGCACAAGACAGGGATGCCCTCTCTCACCACTCCTATTCAACATAGTGTTGGAAGTTCTGGCTAGGGCAATCAGGCAAGAGAAAGAAATCAAGGGTATTCAGTTAGGAAAAGAGGAAGTCAAATTGTCCCTGTTTGCAGATGACATGATTGTGTATTTAGAAAACCCCATCGTCTCAGCCCAAAATCTTCTTGAGCTGATAAGCAACTTCAGCAAAGTCTCAGGATACAAAATTAATGTGCAAAAATCACAAGCATTCTTATACACCAGTAACAGACAAGCAGAGAGCCAAATCAGGAATGAACTTCCATTCACAATTGCTTCAAAGAGAATCAAATACCTAGGAATCCAACTTACAAGGGATGTAAAGGACCTCTTCAAGGAGAACTACAAACCACTGCTCAGTGAAATCAAAGAGGACACAAACAAATGGAAGAACATCCTCATGGATAGGCAGAATCAATATTGTGAAAATGGCTATACTGCCCAAGGTTATTTATAGATTCAATGCCATCCCCATCAAGCTACCAATGAGTTTCTTCACCGAATTGGAAAAAACTGCTTTAAAGTTCATATGGAACCAAAAAAGAGCCCATATTGCCAAGACAATCCTAAGTCAAAAGGACAAAGCCGGAGGCGTCACGCTACCAGACTTCAAACTATACTACAAGGCTACAGTAACCAAAACAGCATGGTACTGGTACCAAAACAGAGATATAGACCAACGGAACAGAACGGAGCCTTCAGAAATAATGCCACACATCTACAACCATCTGATCTTTGACAAACCTGAGAAAAACAAGAAATGGGGAAAGGATTCCCTATTTAATAAATGGTGCTGGGAAAATTGGCTAGCCATAAGTAGAAAGCTGAAACTAGATCCTTTCCTTACTCCTTATACGAAGATTAATTCAAGATGGATTAGAGACTTAAATGTTAGACCTAATACCATAAAAACCCTAGAAGAAAATCTAGGTAGTACCATTCAGGACATAGGCATGGGCAAGGACTTCATGTCTAAAACAACAAAAGCAACGGCAGCAAAAGCCAAAATTGACAAATGGGATCTCATCAAACTAAAGAGCTTCTGCACAGCAAAAGAAACTACCATCAGAGTGAACAGGCAACCTACAGAATGGGAGAAAATTTTTGCAATCTACTCATCTGACAAAGGGCTAATTTCCAGAATCTACAAAGAACTCAAACAAATATACAAGAAAAAAACAAACAACCCCATCCAAAAGTGGGGAAAGGATATGAACAGACATTTCTCAAAAGAAGACATTCATACAGCCAACAGACACATGAAAAAATGCTCATCATCACTGGCCATCAGAGAAATGCAAATCAAAACCACAATGAGATACCATCTCACACCAGTTAGAATGGCAATCATTAAAAAATCAGGAAACAATAGGTGTTGGAGAGGATGTGGAGAAATAGGAACACTTTTACACTGTTGGTGGGATTGTAAACTAGTTCAACCATTATGGAAAACAGTATGGCGATTCCTCAAGGATCTAGAACTAGATGTACCATATGACCCAGCCATCCCACTACTGGGTATATATCCAAAGGATTATAAATTATGCTACTACAAAGACACATGCACACGTATGTTTATTGCGGCACTATTCACAATAGCAAAGACTTGGAATCAACCCAAATGTCCATCAGTGACAGACTGGATTAAGAAAATGTGGCACATATACACCATGGAATACTATGCAGCCATAAAAAAGGATGAGTTTGCGTCCTTTGTAGGGACATGGATGCAGCTGGAAACCATCATTCTTAGCAAACTGTCACAAGAAGAGAAAACCAAACACTGCATGTTCTCACTCATAGGTGGGAACTGAACAATGAGCTCACTTGGACTCGGGAAGGGGAACATCACACACTGGGGCCTATCATGGGGAGCGGGGAGGGATTGCATTGGGGAGTTATACCTGATATAAATGATGAATTGATGGGTGCTGACGAGTTGATGGGTGCAGCACACCAACATGGCACATGTATACATATGTAACCTGCACGTTATGCACATGTACCCTAGAACTTAAAGTATAATAAAAAAAAAATAAAATAAAATAAAAAAAAAAAAAAAAAAGAAGTCCTGCTATTCCTCAGACAGGAGGATAAAGACTGCTGACCCTACTGCTTAAAAATGTTCATATTTGTGTGTGAACTTAAGATCTACTCATTCGGTATACACTTGATCCAATAATTATGATAATTTTAGAGTCATATTAATTAATATCTAAAATACGTAGTTTTAGCTTGGGCCATATTGGATTCACTTATTCTTTTGTACACTTAATACATCTGGTCCTGAAACAAATATATTTTTTTAAAAAAAGATATATCTGCCAAACAATTGAAGAGTTTTAAAAAGTGCCTTTGGCTTAAAGATTTCTTTTACTGTAGTTTCTATTCTGTACTTATTTAAATTGAAATTGACAATTTTATTCAGTATCATAATTAACTTATTTTTAACCACATTTTTTCCAAATAAGATTTTTTTTTTTTGACAAGCAGGTTTTATTTCTTATATAATTTTGAAATTTGAATATATATTTGCATGCTCTGTGTATATTTACAAATAAATTTTTATTCTAGTTTTAAATTATTGTTTCTAAAGTTTGATGCAGAGGTTGAGTCAAGAAGGCTTTTAAGTCAAAATTTTAAAGAAACTTGTCAGTAAACCAGAATTGATCAAAGATGGAGTTGTACTAAATATTTTCACAACCATGTGGATTACCTGTTTACCATAGAGAATACCAACCACAGTGTGAACAGAAATGCAGCTCTCATGCCCCGGATGGCTGTGTATATACCCCTTCAGAGCCATCACATCCTCAGTCAGTCTGCATAAGTGAATTCTTGAGAAGAAAGCAAAGGTTACCTTCTTTGTTCTTGTGGGTATTTAACTGTGAGAGGAGGTTTTCACTGGCCTGCACGCAGTACACCTCTCGAGTCTGGATGCCCCCGCCACAGAGGGCCGTCTGGTTGCCGCGTCTCTTGTCCTGCTGACTGAGCAAAGGGTCCACACGGCACTCAGTCCACTCCGTAGTTCTCCAGCCATACCTAAATAAAGAAAACACCAGCAGCAGCAACCGTAATTACTGAATGACATGTTTCTCTACTCCTGTCATACTTTCTTTTAATGAAAATCGTCCCAAAATCATTTTCCTAGAGAATCTATTGTAGACTACATCTATGGTTCATATTTGGTTTCAACTCCTTCTTTATGCTCTGCAGTGCTCATTTAATGAGGGGTTAAATTTAGGGTGATCCTGTTTTAATTGCAATTACTGGAAGTTACTTATAAATATTTTATGAAAACGGAGCATACTGCTGAAAACATGAAATTTTATGTTCAATTAAGCTTAACCCAGGCTTGCCCTTTCTTGTTGCCTATAAACAAAGGAGGATTGAATATGAAAATGGGAAATGTTCTAAGTGATGATGAACCAAAACATTTGCTTTGCCTTTTACAAAATAAATGAAAACTGCACAGTGTAGCAAAATTATAATTGTGTATTAGGGTTAAAAATTATAAGAGAATAAATCAGAGTTTTCTCTTTATTGTCAAGAGTAAGATTTTTTTTTTTTTTTTTTTTTTTTTTTGTGGCACTGAGCATTCCTAATGAGTGCTGATGCATGATACAAAGAGCTGGCACTTCTCATCAGTGGAGCACAGGAAAGAAGATCTTTGATGCTCAATTAAAGCTCCAATCAAGATTATGATGTGAGAGAAATGTCAGGGGATTGTCAGTCCAACATATGATTGAAGGAGATAGCTAGGGAAACATTTCCCGACGCCACTGAAGATAGGAAGTGATGGCATTTCTCTACCTCAAGGAAAATGGATATTCTAAAAGCACAAGGAAAATGACTCATGTAGCACTTTGTGTCACTTTAACCAAGATGCTTCCTTAGTAATCAGATGAACAGCCAACATAGGTGCAAATGGATGTGCTAATATTCATCTGAATCAGGCAGAAGGTTAAACGGCCCTCAGATGTCTAATCTAGATTCTTCACTCTGTCGATGGTAAGGTTTTGTGACAGTAAAGATGACCTTCATGCCTGTTTTTAAATTTTGTAAGTGGATATTTGTTGCTTAACGAATTGTGGGACTGGGTCATGAAGAAATAACACCTGACATTAATTTATAAAGGAAGTGCAGCACTCAGGTCAATTCTAGAAACACAGATAATTGATGTCTGGTTTGGAGATTGAAGGGGAAGGAAGCAAAACCCAACAGATCATTTGTTAAGGGAGTTGCAATAATCCTTTTAAATAAATTGAAGTTCCGATTTAGGTCCTGCCAAAAAGTCCAATGAGAGGAATAGTCTCTCAATAATGTAAATTGGTTACACATTCTGTGAAACATGTTACCCCAAAAAAGGGCATGGAGAAAGATACTGGAGGATATATATTTATTATTTATTTTGTTAATTGTGTTTGAATATCTGAGAAGAAAAAGAGTAAAGCACCTAGCTTGCAACAAAAATAGAAGAAGCTCATAGGAGAGAAAACACAGGAAATCCTGGCAACTTCCTTGAGCCTATTATGTGGAAAGGAACCAGAACAATCAGTGAGATAGGCAGAGACATTGGGGAGGAAATTCTCTGTGGAGGTTTCAGTCACTTTTTACATTAGAGCACAATGGATGAGTCCAAAGTGCTGCAGAATTATATATCTGGTATAAAACATTACTTTTTTTGTTGTTATAGGAATAGTAGTAGTAGTAATTTGCCTCCCCACTGGTTCATAAAGATCTAGCTATATGCATGTTCTTTAAATGTTTGGAATAATCCAGAGATGCTCTCAATGAAGTTCACACATCTCTATTGAAAAACTAACATAAGTTGCTTTATAAATATCCTATATATAGATTAAGCTGAAATATTGCTATTGCCAATATAATTCACAATGATAACTTGGAAATTATATTTTAATACTGTCATACTGCCAAATGTTTCAGAATGAGTCTTACTTAGTCTGAATTCAACAAATATTTACTGAACACTTATTTTGTACCAGATACTGTGATATATGCTAGTAATTAAACAAAAAGCAAACAAGCAAAAAACCCAACCCCTTTCTTAATATTAGTAAGCACAGTCTTTGTCCTCATGGAACTGAAAGTCTCATTATTTTGATGTAGTATTTTACTCTGTTGAATAGGATTTGTTATACAAAGTACTGAATTTTAATAGTTAATGATAATCTATATTTAGAAAGTTTATTTTACCTGTGGAATGGAGGTTGACAAACTGTGGCCCAAGATCAAATCAACCTGCCACTTTTTTTTATATATCTAAATACAATTTTAATGGAACACGGCCACACTCAGTTGTTTACATATTACCTCTAGCTCCAATAGCAGTGTTGAGTCATTGCAATAGAGACATGTGTGGCCAGCAAAGCTTAATGTTTTAACTATCTACCCCTTTACAGAAAAATTTTGGCAACTCCTATTATAAAAAATACATACACATAGAATTGGTGCTAAAAATTTCATGGAGATTTAGTTTGTCAGAGACACTTTTATTCTGTAAAATCAGGTTTTTTTAAGGATACTGTTTGTAAAGATATATTTTTGTGTGTGTAAAAATTACTGTTGCTCAGAATACTGTTCAGTTAAAATCAAAGAGCTGAGCAAATGTAGTTTGGGCAGACACTATACCCTTCTTTATTTACTCACGTGGCACAGGGGGCAACTCCACCTCCTTGAGACAAACAGGGTTCTTTTTCCTCCAGTTCTGGACACTCCTTTTCACTGCCAATGGGAAACTGCCTGATGGTTCGTGTTCTTACACGAGTGCCTGCAGGGGACACCATGTCGTGGCATGTTTTTGAGCAGGGGCTCCACTCTGACCACTCAGAAACCTGGCACTCTTTGGTGATCACACAGGACTGGAAGGTCATTGGAAGCTTCTCTTGCTGGCAAAAGCTGTAAAAGAGCATTGATATTCTCATTACAGATTCACAGGCAGTTATGAACTTTGTCTTCTATACTCAAGAGTGAATCAAGTTGGTCATTTTTATTTCTACTTGGAGGTGTGATTCCAATTTCATTGAAAATACATCAACCTTTACGATGTGGAAAAGCAGTTAGACTCAAAGCTAACATTTGCATATTCTTCTGTTTTTGAAGAGTTGTTAAACCATTCATAGGAAATAGAAAATAAAGATAATTAAGTAAAATTAGCTAAAGCTAAGTTTACCATACTGTTCATTTTACTCATTCCAGACTTGTTTTAATTTAGAAAATGAGAAACCAAGAACTGTTAACATATGCTAATTTCCATTCGGTTTAGGGAATCAAGTAAATATGCCTGGATAACTGTGATGATTAATACTGAGTGTCAACTTGATAGGATTGAAGGATGCAAAGTATTGATCCTGGACATGTCTGTGAGGGTGTTGCCAAAGGAGAGTAACATTTGAGTCACTGGCTGGGAAAGGCAGACCCACTCTTAATCTGAGTGGGCACCATTGAATCAGCTGCCAGTGTGGCTAGAATATAAAGCAATCAGATAAACGTGAAAAGATTACACTAGCCTAACCTCTCAGCCTACATCTTTCTCCAGTGCTGGATGCTTCCTGCTCTCAAACATCAGACTCCAAATTCTTCAGTTTTGGAACTGAGACTGTCTCTCCTTGCTCCTCAGCTTGCAGACGGCCTATTGTGGGACCTTGTGATCATGTGAGATAATACTTAATAAACTACACTTTATATATCTATCTATCTTGTTAGTTCTGTCCCTCTAGTGAACCCTGACTAATATAGATTTTGGTACCAGGAGTGGTTCTAGAGGGACAGAATATTAAGGATGGAGTTCTTTCATTGGTTTGGGGGTTTCTGGAGTTGGCTGCTTAATATTAAACCTCAAAATGCTAAGGACTCTACTTCTAATAGTATGGAGAACACTCATAGTCCTTGGCATGAACTGTTTAGGGAGTTATGCAAAATAAATGCATTTGATGCTCCGATTCATCAATCATGAGAGGCAAGGAGTTTAGTGACTCTATACATAATACCTTTGACCATAAATGGAGAGCCAAGAAACATAATGAAGTTAGTTCATTGCTCCTAAGTTCAGTGGAAAAGTGATGAAAGAAAATGATGAACTCAGGAATTCTAACTCCTAGCTTCAGAAGCAGATACTGAGCTTCAAATCTACTAAGATTGTTCTGAGAGACTTATCTTCTGTTGAAAAAGAGCTGAAATTGTGGCCATACAGACACAAGCTCTTATCATGCGAATGGGTCACCTGAAAGGAAAGGTGTATGCAAAGCCTCACCAGGTGTCTACTGTTAAAGTGAGGGCATTGATTGGGAAAGAATAGGACCCTGCAACTTGGAATGGGGACCTGTGGGAGGACCCTGATGAAACTGGGGACACTGAGTTTGTAAACTCTGATGAAACTTTTTTTCCAGAAGAAACAACTTCTCTATCCCCAGTATTGGCAACATCCCCTCTCCAACCCATGCTGCCATCAGCCTTTCCACCTTTGTCTGAGGAGATAAACCCTGCACTGCCTGAGGCAATGGTGATGGCCTCCCCTGAGGCAGTTGCCAGGCAAGATCATGTTGATTCTCCTCAGGAGCCACTCCCAACACCCCTGTTTGCTTCTATACCTATAACTAAAGTCCTGGCAGGCCCCAAGAGGTAAGGTTGAGTATGACCCATAACGAGGTGTGCTACACTTGAGAAGAACTGCTTGAATTCTCTAATTAATATAAGCAGAAATCTGGAGAACAGACATGGGAGTGGATATTAAGAGTGTGGGATAATTGTGGAAGGAAGATAGAGTTGGGTCAGGCTGAATTTATTGATTTGGGCCCACTAATTAGGGACTCTGCATTTAATGTCATAGCTCGGGGAGTTAAAAAAGGTTCTAATGGTTTATTTGCTTGGCTAGCTAAAATATGGATTCAAGATGCCCATTGTGAGCGAGCTGGAAAGGCCTGATCTCCCTTGGTTTAATGTAGAGGAAGGGATCCAAAGGCTTAGGGAGATTAGGATGGTGGAGTGGATTAGTCACTTTAGACCCACTCATCCCAACTGGGAGGTATAGAAGATATACCCTTGACCAATGCCTTGCAAAATAGATTTTTGAGGGCAGTACCTACATCTTTGAAAAGCCTTGTAATTGCTCTTCTCTGTATGTCAGATCTAACAGTGGAAACCACAATCACTCAACTACAAAACTTAAATACAATGGGAATAATTGGATCCTGAGGTGGTATAGGCCAAGTGGTGGCACTCAACCATCAAAGGCAAGGTAGACACAGCTATTGTAATGGACAGCAGAGGCAAAGCAGCAATCAGAATAGTCTGACTCATGTAGACCTCTGGCATTGGTTAATTAATCATAGTGTTCCTAGAAGTGAAACTGATAGGAAGCCTACTGCATTCCTACTTAATTTATATAAGCAGAAAACTTCTAGGTCAAATGGACAAAATACATTTGAATTATGAAAACAGAATCATGGCCCCTCAATCAATTTCCAGATTTGAGCCAGTTTACAGACTCAGAACCTCTTGAATAAAAGGGAGGCCGGATCCCCCTGGGGAAGAACACCACTAAATTATGTACAATTTATGTTGTTAATCTTTCTTCCATCCTTCCCTAAGAAAACCTCCGGCCTTTTATCTGGGTAACTGTGCATTGGGAAAAGGAAAATGATCAGACATTTTGGGGACTACTGGACACTGGCTCTGAGCTGACATTGATACAAGGGGACCCAAAATGTCATTGTGGTCCTGCAGTTATTGAGGTCAGGTAATTAACGGAGTTTTAGCTCATGTCCGACTTACAGTGGGTCCAGTGGTTCCTGGGATTCATCCTGTGGTCATTTCCCCAGTGCCAGAATGCATAATTGGCATAGACATACTTAGCAGTGGGAAGAATCCCCACATTGGCTCGCTGACTGGTAGAGTAAGGGATATTATGGTGGGAAAGGCCAAATGGAAGTCATTAGAGCTGCCTCTACCTAGAAAAATAGTAAATCAAAAACAATATTGCATCGCTGGAGGGATTGAGGAGATTAGTGTCACCATCAAGGACTTGAAAGATGCAGGGGTGGTGATTCCCACCACATCCCCTTTTGACTCTATTTGGCCTGTGCAGAAGACAGATGGATCTTGGAGAATGACAGTGGATTATTGTAAGGTTAATCAAGTGGCAACTCCAATTGCAGCTGTTATACCAGATGTGGCTTCATTGCTTGATCAAATTAACACATCTCCTGGTACCTGGTATACAGCCATTGACTTGGCAAATGCCTTTTTCTCCATTCCTGTCCATAAGACCTATCAGAAGCAATTTGCCTTCATCTGGCAGGGCCAGCAGTATACCTTTACTGTCCTACCTCAGGGGTATATCAACTCTCCAGCTTTGTGTCATAATCTTACTCAGAGGGACCTTGATTGCTTTTCACTTCCACAGAGTATCACACTGGTCCGTTACATTGACGACATTATGCTGATTAGATCCAGTGAGACCTAGATTTAGAAGTAGCAAACACACTGGACTTATTGGTGAGACATTTGCATGCTAGAGGAAGGGAAATAGATTCGACTAAAATTCAGGGACCTTCTACCTCAGTAAAATTTCTACGGGTCCAGTGGTGTGGGGCCTGTCAAGCTATTCCTTCTAAGGTGAAGGATAAGTTGCTGCATTTGGCTCCTCCTACAACCAAGAAAGAGGCACAATGACTAGTGGGCTTATTTGGATTTTGGAGGTAACACATTCCTCAGTTGGTGTGTTAGTCTGGCCCACATACCGAATGACCTGAAAGACTGCCAGTTTTGAGTGGGGTCCAGAACAGGAGAAGGCTCTGCAAAGGGGTCCAGGCTGCTGTGCAAGCTGCTCTGCCACTTGGGCCATATGACGCCCCATATCCAATGGTGCTTCAGGTGTCAGTCAGTTGCATATAGGCATGCTGTTTGGAGCCTTTGGCAGGTCCCCATAGGTGAATCACATTAGAGGCCTCTAGGATTTTGGAGCAAGCCCCTGCCATCTTCTACAGATAATTACTCTCCTTTTGAGAGATAGCTCTTGGCCTGTTACTGAACTTTGGTGGAAATTGAATATTTGATTATAGGTCATCAAGTCGCTATGTGACCTGAACTGCCTATCATGAACTGGGTGCTTTCTGACCCATCTAGCCATAAAATGGATCATACACAGCAGCATGCCATCATCAAATGGAAGTGGTATATATGTGATCAGGCTAGAGCAGGTCCTGAAGGCACAAGTAAGCTACATGAGGAAGTGGCTCAAACACCCATGGTCTCCACTCCTGCCATCCTGTCTTCTCTCCCCCAGCCTGTACCTATGGCCTCATGGGGAGTTCCCTATGATCAGCTGACAGAGGAAGAGAAGACTAGGGCCTGGTTCACAGATGGTTCTGTATGATATGAAGGCACTACCTGAAAGTGGACAGCTGCAGCACTATAGCCCCTTTCTAGGACAGCCCTGAAGGACAGCAGTGAAGGGAAATCTTACCAGTGAGCAGAATTTTGAGCAGTGCACCTGGTGGTGCACTTTGCATGGAAGGAGAAATGGCCTGATGTGTGATTATATACTGATTTGTTGGCTGTAGCCAATGGTTTGGCTGGATGGTCAGGGACTTGGAAGAAGCATGATTAGAAAATTGGTGACAAAGAAATTTGGGGAAGAGATATATAGATGAAACTCTCTGAGTGGTCAACAACTGTGAAGATATTTGTATTCCATGTGAGTGCTCACCAATGAGTGACCTCGGCAGAGGAGGATTTTAGTAATCAAGTGGATAGCATGACACATTCTGTGGACACCACTCAGCTTCTTTCCCCAGCCACCCCTGTCATCACCCAATGGGCACATGAACAAAGTGGCCATAGTGGCAGGGATGGAGGTTATGCATGGGCTCAGCAACATGGACTTCCACTCACCAAGGCTGACCTGGCTATGGCCACTGCTGAGTGCCCAATTTGCCAGCAGCAGAAACAAACACTGAGCCCTTGATATGGCACCATTCCTCAGGGTGATCAGCAAGCTACCTGGTGGCAGGTTGATTACATTGGACCTCTTCCATCATGGAAAGGGCAGAGGTTTGTCCTCACTGGAATGGACACTTACTCCTGATATGGGTTTGCCCATCCTCCATGCAATGCTTCTGCCAAGACTACCATCAGTGAACTCACGGAATGTCTTATTCACCATCATGATATTCCACACAGCATTGCCTCTGACCAAGGCACTCACTTCACAGCTAAAGAAGTGTGATGGTGGGCTCATGCTCATGGAATTCACTGGCCTTACCATGTTCCCCATCATGCTGAAGCAGCTGGATTGATAAAGTGGAGGAATGGCCTTTTGAAGTCACAACTACAATGTAAACTAGGTGACAATAGTTTTCAGGGCTGGGGCAAAGTTCTCCAGAAGGCTGTGTATGCTCTGAATCAGCATCCAGTATATTGTACTGTTTCTCCCATAGCCAGAATATATGGGTCCAGGAATCAAGGGATAGATGTGGAAGTGGCTCCACTCACCATCATCCCTAGTGATCCACTGGCAAAATTTTTGCTTCCTGTTCCCACAACATTACGCTCTGTTGGCCTAGAGGTCTCAGTTCCAGAGAGAGGAATGCTGGCACCAGGAGACACATCAATGATTCCATTAAACTGGAAGTTTAATGGAAGTTAAGGTTGCTACCTGGAACTTTGGGCTCCTTCTACCTTTAACTCAACAGGCTAAGAAGGGAGTTACAGTGTTGGCTGGGGTGATTGACCCAGACTAACAAGATGAAATCAGTTTACTACTACATAACAGAGGTAAGGAAAAGTATGCATGGAATACAGGTGATCCATTAGGGTGTCTCTTAATATTGCCATGTCCTGTGATTAAGGTCAATGTGAAGGAAAGTGGATAAGATAAGGAAAAATATGCATGGAATATAGGAGATCAATTAAGGCAACTCTTAGTACTACCATGCCCTGTGATTAAGGTCAAAGGGAAATTACAACAGCCCAATCCAGGCAGGACTATAACTGGCCCAGACTCTTCAGAAATGAAAGTTTGGGTTACTCCACCAGGAAAAAAACCACAGCCTCCTGAGATGCTTGCTGAAGGCAAAGGGAATACAGAATGGATGGTAGAAGAAGGGAGTCATCAATAGCAGCTACAGTCATGTGACCAGCTGCAGAAAAGAAGACTGTAATTGTCATCAGTATTTCCTCCTTCTTTTGTTAAAAGCATGTTTGTTTGTGTACACACTTGTACTAAGAAAATATCTTCATTTTATTTCCTTTTTCTTTTATCATGTGACATAGATTTACTGACTTCATGTCAGTATTTAAGTATTGTTAACTTTATGTAATAATATTTGGTTTGGGGACTGTTGTGTTTCTGGTTGTACGAAGGATAGTTGCATTATGTTAGTCATAATTATGACCTTACTACTGTCTTTATTTTAAGATTATGTATCATCTCAGGAGATGTATATGGGTTCAAGTTGACAAGGGGTGGATCTATGATGGTTAATACTGAGTGTCAACTTGATTGGATTAAAGGATGCAAAGTATTGATGCTGGGTATATCTGTGAGGGTGTTGCCAAAGGAGATTAACATTTGAGTCAATGGGCTGGGAAAACCAGACCCACCTTTAATCTGGGTTGGGCACCATCTAATCAGCTACCAGCAAATCTAGAATATAAAGCCATCAGAAAAACATGAAAAGACTAGACTGGCCTAACCTCAGCCTACATCTTTCTTTTGTGATGGATGCTTCCTACCCTCGAACATCAGACTCCAAGTTTTTCAGTTTTGGGACTCGGACTGGCTCTCCTAACTCCTCAGCTTGCAGATGGCCTATTGTGGGAACTTGTGATCATGGGAGTTAATAATAAACTCATATGTATGGCCTATTAGTTCTGTCCCTGTAGAGAACCCTGACTAATATACTAACTTAATACCATATTGTTTAGAACCGAAAAAATTTAATATGTGCCTTAACATTATTTTAAATAATCACTTGAAACTTTAGATGTGATTTTTAATTATAATGTATGCTTATTTAAGTACATCCACTTTTCTGTTCAAACTTTGACACATAGAATACATGTGGGTTTCCTAATTAAATATAACATAAGTATTAATGATATGCATCTATTTACCTATAAACTGTAGAGATATCCACTAAATATAACTTTAATATTTATTTTATCAGTATTTATGTTCAAACTTTAATCTATCTACTTGTACTTCAGTTAAAGGGATGGTGGATTCTAAATTATAATGTCTACGTGTGAAGATGAAGATGATAGTATGGATGTCATCAATTGGTGGTTCATATACTTTGAAGAGTTTTTGTGGAATTGGATGGATTTGTGTTGATTCGTAGTTTAACTCTTGCCCATTCTCAATAATAATAGTGTATATTTACAAGACACAGGCAGCTCTCTCTATGAAAAGCCATCTGGTCCAATGGGAAAATGCACTGATTATTCTGTCTCATCATTCAGTTGCCTTATTTAACTGTGGTAATCAACTATAGAGATGCTTGCCCATTTTAATGCAACGACTCACATTCAATCTTCTTAATCCTACTGGTATATGTATGAAAATTACATTCCTAGGAGACAATTACAGCTCAAACCATCACAGTCAATTTGTCTGAGTTGAGAGGTCTGGGAAGAAGATCTGAGAGTCGTGGTAAAAGGGCTCTGTGGGTCAGCTCTGTTTTTTCTACAACAGAGAGGACCAAAATCCCATTACTACTCAATGTTATGTATTGATGCTAACCATGAAGCAAGACTTTCTCTTTGATGAGCAAAATTTCACTCTTATACTTATGAGTTTATCAATAAAAATCATGCAAAATAATGACTGACACCTTCTGTAACTCCTCTCTTACAAAACTCTACATATTTCATTTCCTTTAGATACATTTCTTATCCTTGCTAATATTATTTTTTATATTCATATGCATATATCATCCTATTTTTAATACTTACTAAGCTCATATTGTATGTGCAGAGAAAGGATTAACAATCTCAGCTTTTTGTAGAGAAAATGACCATTGGTTAATTGCCTCCAGTTAGTTACTCTGGTAACCTGATAAAAGAAGAATGCCAACTTTTTACTAGATTATATTATTTATGATAAAATATCTCCTGAGATAAATTGCACCTGCACTGGGGACACTGAATATCTGGTAAGCAGTCATAGCTTTGCGCTTCTCTGCATTTGACAACTCTTAGAACACAGAGCTTGTCTCTTGTGGCGACCTTGGAGACTATGACTGTAGGATTACTTGGAGAGATACAAGTCTTGTGGGAAATAAAGCTTTTAAGCCAGGAGAACTCCTGGACCTACCTGATGTGGAACTTATCTTGCATCTGTGCTGGATGGATATCTAGGAGAGCTCCAACCAGATGAGCAATGTGTGATACTACAACAATGACAAATTCCAGTTCCGGTTCTGTGTCCTTCTGAGCAGACTGATGCCGGTGTAACTTACGGTAGATTTCTGAGTATTGAGAATTTGAATGTTAGGTAGAGCCTAAATTTAAAACAACTCACATTACCTTGTTTAATGCCCTCAATAATCTTTTTATCTAGATATCACTATTAGTCCCATTTCATAGGGTAGCAGCCTTTGGGAAGTTAGAAAACTTGGTCAAATTCACATAGAGTAAGCAGTTGACTGGAATTTGAACTTGGATTTCCTAAAAGTAAGGCCCATTTTCTTAACCTTACTTCTCACAGTTTAAACGGGCTATAAATCTCAGTTTGTTAGAGCAACTGCTTTTTTAGCCAAAGCCAAAGTTACTGATATATTGTGATTAACTAGCATCACTGTCTCACAGACATAGGATTTGTATTATCTATGCACTTTGCAAATGTGCTGCTTGTCCAAAGGAGAACTTAGGAATTATGAAAAAGCCAAACCAGACATACTTTTCTAATAAATGTTAACAATTTTCAACACAGGTACTAAATATGAGCAATTAGTAGCAAAAAAGAAAAATATGATATTATATGATTATATAGTTTACATATATAATTTACACGTGTGTGTGTGTGTGCATATATGTGTAATGTGTGTGTGTGTAGTTTATCTTTTCTATAATTTTTCAATACACCATATCTTTCAACAAATATGTATTAAGTAACTCTACTTAATACTGGGCTTCAGAAGTACAAAGACAAGATTATAGCAATTAAGTTGGAATCATGTAATTTTGCTAGGGGAGGAACAGAAAGTTACATAAAGTAGTAGGTTACTATGGTGAATTTTAAATTACATATTATAATTTGTCATGTTGAGATGAAGGTAATTAATGGAAATATCAGTTAAAAGCTTTTTTGTTGTTTTCTTATTTAATGGTGGGTGGGAGAAAATGGATTTTTCCTCGGCCTCAATTTAGACAGTTTTGGGTGAGTGGTGAAAATCAGAATGGAAATTGAAGGCTTAGGTTTGATTCTAGACTGTTATGTAGGTCTAGAACAAGACCTCCTGTGGGTGAGAATGCCATTGAAAGATGTGGCACAAAAAGAAGACGATATTTGTATTTTACGTAGATTCTGGTGGTGAGGTGGGAGAATGAATTATTACACTACAAGATTGAGATAAGATTCTCATGATGATGATAACATTAGTATTTACAATAAACATATAATAGTGCTTACTATGTGCCAGACACTGTTCTAATCTTTATATGTATAAAATGTACTGAATTATTAATCTGAGATTTACTTCAGAACAATTTCATGAAGTAGGTATTATTACTATTTAAACTTTACTGATGAGGAAACTGGATACAAGCAGGTTAAGGAGTTTTCCCAAGGTCTTGCTTAAGAAGCAGTCAAGCTGAGTGAGGTATTATGAATACAGGCAATCCATCATTAAATGTCTACAAAGAACCAGATACTGTGTTGAGTTTTATCTAGAATATCTCAGATAATCCTCAAAACTACTTTGTAAAGCAGAGATCCACTCTATCTATCCACATATTTATTTTTAATAGTTCCTACCAGGAGCTATTCTCTAAATGCATCACTTTTAAAAAACATATTTTTAATAATTAAAGCTTTTTTTAACATCACAATTTTTTAAAACAATATGTGTCTTTTTTTCCCAGTTTTATTGAGACATGATTTATTTTTGCAGACAAGGAAATGAAATTTAAATGTTTTCTACAAGTCATACAGCTAGAAATTAGCAGGCCTGGGATTCAAACTATATTTTTCTGCTTATGAGGGTTTCAACAAAGGCAACTGTAGTAGCAACTAAAAGCAGTTGTAAACTACAAGAGGAGAG
Source organism: Piliocolobus tephrosceles (assembly GCF_002776525.5). Lineage (NCBI taxonomy): Eukaryota > Metazoa > Chordata > Mammalia > Primates > Cercopithecidae > Piliocolobus > Piliocolobus tephrosceles. The sequence continues at coordinate 69,526,797 of NC_045441.1, read as the reverse complement.
GAATTAGGGACTATAGACCTGGTGTATAGTTGAAGGAATTAAAAGAGAACAAGCAGCCATTGAATAATTCAGATGTTTCTAACTTTGGCAGTCTTGTGAATGACAATGCAATTCTCTGAAATGCAGAACACAGCATGAGAAGCCAATTTCTGGCAGTTTATAAATGAGTTTAACGTCAATTTCTTGACTTGATGTGGATATATCCAGCGTATATCCAGTAGGCAGAAATGTTGAGTAGACAGACGCAGAAGTAAAGGCTGGAATTTAGTTGAAAGCTCAAGATGGCATATATGCTTCTTAGAAATCACAAGCATATCAGACTTCAAAGCCAAGGTCACAGGAGTAGACGAGCATTCACACACTAGGACTCATTTTATGGCTGCATCATACAAACATAGCCTTAAAGCCTCGGTGGGACCATGAGGACTGTGATGTTCATTTCTTTCATTTTGAAAATGGATAGGTTGTATATCTTCACTGGACTAGCAAAACCTGAACTGTCACCTGAAACATGTGAATCACATTTGAAAATGCTTTGCTTAGAATTGACTTATTTAACCTCTCTCCTTTATCCCTCCTCTCTCTGTACATGTATATATGTATCTATCGATCTATAGATACAGACACAGATACATGAAAAAAGGTTTTTTAAACTTTTCTTCCTAATAAGGAGAAAAACAAATGATGGTTGCATGTTGGGTGTCACTGTAGGTTGGTCCACTGCTTCTAATCCAGGGAAAATCATGAAAATGAGTCCAATAATTTCTCATCATTTTGCTGAAGTTTAACATCTGCAGTCTAGGGCACTGGAGTGGAAATTGTTCCTACTGGCTTAGTCTAATCTGAAGTTTTGCTAATCAAAACCTGGGCTGTGGACCAATACCGTCAGCGCTAACTGGGAGCTTGTCAGACTCCTGCTCCACACTACAAATCAGAATCTCATTTTAACAACATTCCCAGAAGATCCATATGCACAATAAAGTTTGAGAAACATTGGTCTACAGCTAACTTCCCCAAGCACTCAAAAAATATAAGCCGGCCAACATTTACACTTAATCTTCATCAATGTAGCCCTACTTCTAACAGACAACAGAAATTCAGTATATTACACAAATAGAATGTATTACCAGATATTAGGCAGTTTAGCAAATAATTGGATAGGCTGGAGGAAAAAGTCCTAAGCCAAGTTTCCAGAGCAACTTCCAGCCCTCAGAATTGCATTGCTGTTTCTCTAAAGCTTTTTCATAAAGCTCTTTTCTGTGCCTACAGGAAGCTATGTTGCTGCTGGCACAAACTGCCCCATGAAATGGGTACTCTGCCTCTCCCTATTGACCTCAGTTCAGAATCTAAGCCCAGCTCCAGAACATGTAATTGTTGGAATCTAAATCACATCCAGGCACCTGGTTGCAAGCAACTTTGGGAAATATCAATTTTAGTTTCCTGCCTTTGTAGTTCAGGAAGTCCCGCTAGTGCAGTGCTAGTCAAAATGTGATCCATGAATGAGGGCAACTGTTTGTTGGGGTGTGCAATGAGCTAAGCATAGGAATTGAGAATAAATACTGAGGCAATTTTACAGCAATTTGAAATTGCCGTGACATCCTTGTGCATGATCAGTGGACTCAACTCGATGAACAGGGTATAGGCTAGTTTTGTTACTATTGAATTCTATTTTGAGAGGCATGTGGCATGAACTACGTAATAGACATGCAGAGTAAGACCATGTTACTGGAAGTGCAGGAAGTCAAATGAAAACAAGCAACCAAAAATGTGACCCTTTGCCCCAGATAGCTTGAGAAGCTCTGCACTGGTAGAGTTGAATGATTGATGAGCTCAACCTATCTATGGGACTCCCCTAAACCCAGTTCAATTCCTAGCCCCTTTGTGAGGCTTATTATACTGTGATAAGCTTGTATGACTTTTCATAAACATAAAGCATTTTAGCACTTAAGAATATATTATATGTAACCAAGAGCCATAGCAATATTTCATTTTTAGCCTCGGTAGAATTACCCTCTAATAAGCACTTATAGTATTCTTATTGAGTTACAAAAATGTTTTCTTCCTGTAAAGACACAAATAAATTTAATGATACTTTTTATAATAATGATATTACCTGACATCACTTGACAATATTAACAAATTTCCCTAATATTTGTAATGTGAACAAACAATTTAGTGTTCAGAGTAGAGTAAAATATTCATTTTGTGTAAAGCAAAATACATTTGCAGGCTTGTAGACTTTGTAATGACAGCATGGCCACAGATTAATTGAATTCGATAATTTGTCCCAGGAATGAAAATGGCTGTTCCAATACTGGCCTTCAAAATATAAGAGTAATGGGACTTAAACCACACGCAAAGTGTTACTGTAACTCTATTGACTAATTGAAAAAGGAAATAAGCTTTTCAAGGTAGATGCATTTTTAACAAATGCTAAGACAGCCATCAGCCGATTGACAGGTCTGTAGTCTCAACTCTTATGCTTTCATGTAAAAAGATTATATTTAAAATTATACTCAGATTTAGTACTAGAACATAATGCTAGCAGGAAATACATACATTTTCCGATGAATCTATTGTTTGCTTTTTCAATACTAACGAATGGGGTAGGAGGATTTCTCAGTTTTTCTGAGTCCCTTACTTCTAGCAAGACAGAGGACGATGACTGCTGTGCTCATAGACCTAAGATATTCCTAAACTGCCGCCCTTGAATTACATGACCCTGAGTAGGTAGTGATCATTCTGTCCCACAGTTTTTCCACATAGTGAAATGATATTTTACTAAAAGATCAGTAATGTCCCCTTCTTCAATAAAATTGCACAACATTTTAAATTTTTATAACTTACCCGAGGTTCTGATTGGCTTGTGTTTTCAGATTGAATCTTAAAAAAATAGACTTTTCCACATTTAACTACGTTCAAGTCATAGTCCTTTCTTGAACACAAAATTAAATTTCTTATATTTATTTATTTATTCATTTATCAATTCAAATGAGTGTTCTACAAATTCCCTGAATGAATTTTACTCTCTAAGTGTGCCCGTTCCTTCGTGGAATTCAGCAAGTTAGAAGCAATCATTCTTTTGGAGGCAAAATGCATGCATATTAAAGCCGTTTTCCTTGTAAAGACAGAGGTCTTTTCCCTTGCTTTGATATTTGAAAATCTTTTGTTGAGCTGCTGGGGAACATTGCCAAATGGTGTCACCTGCCAGCTGGAGTGATCATATGCTCCCTGTGAAAGCTGAGGGCCATGTTGCTGGTCAGCAGCTGAATGTGAGGATATCAGCACGGCGCATATTTAGTAATGGGATAAACTGCTACGGTAATGAGGCCTCCCTGAAAGAGCCAGTACATAGATTTTCTATCCTTTCACACAGCGAATGCTTGCATGCAGCTGCTTCCTTATCACCCATGCTGTTCCAGGCAGTGAACCATGGTGAAAATTTAGGACACAAACCCGAACCCACCTCAAGTGAAAACTCTAGGTGGGTTTATGAGACAGAGTACATACTACCACACTTCAAAAATGATGCTAAGTGGCATGCTTGATTTTGGTAATTCATTTAATCAAAGGCATTTTTTAGCATTATGGAAGTTTTGCCTGTTAAGAGTCCTGTTTTTAAAACTTAAGAAGGTTAGGAAAGGTAACCAAAAGATATTTTAGGTATCAATAAATTAAAGGAGAATTACCAAGTACCATTTCAAAAATTGATTAACTGTTTCATACTTCTATGAAAAGTGAGAGGGAGCGAGAAACTAAGTCTAACATATCTGCAACTAAAGGATAGAGGTTAAAGGCAAGAACATTTTTGGGCAGTAATGATGATTGGAAATTCTTCTCTATATTGACTAGAACATCGGGTTACATTAACACTCACCTGACCTGAACAATTCCCCAATGCTTGGACAACCTGGAGGTCCCAGTGATTATTCTATTAAAATTAGTATAGAACCTAATCATAAAATGTAATTTATAATTCATAAAAATATAAGAAAAAGCAATTCAGTTATCATAAAATAAAGCTATCATTTCCTGCTCCTGATCAGCACATTCTAGGCTATTTCCCTGGTCTCCTCTTCTTTTCTAAACTTTCATTCCCTTAGATGAGCATCCATAATCATGACTTCCACTAAAATAACTACAGAAGTGATTCCTATTTTTATTTTAAAACCAATATAATGGTTCACAAACAGAATTCACCACCTTCCCCTCAAAATACCTTGCTGCACATCTTTCCTATTTCTCCCAATTCTTCACTGTCAACTCTCCTCTATGTAATTTGCAACATGTTCTTACAAATCCTTATACCGAACATTTTCAAATTATCTGGCGATCTCCATTTCTACTTTTATAGCTCCAAACTAAGTATTCTACGTCTCTTCACAGGTTTAGGTGGATAAACTGCCATTGTTCTCTAATTTGCCCTTGAATATCCCATCTTACATTGCTCTGTCAAAATGAAGTTTCTGAAAAATTTATATTAATCCCTGCTCAAGAACCTACACTGTCTGGCTCAGAGTCAACTTCATCCAGTGGGAGCCCTTCCTTCTGAATTTCAGGGTTCTTTACAGCATCCCCAGCTTCTCACAAGGAAGAAAACATGGCATGCTGAGAACATCATTATCTTTATAGTTCCTGGATCCCTCCCTTGCCCTTTCACTATATACATCTTTAAAAAACCTACCCCTGGCCCATGAAACCTTCATGGGACACGATGTAATAAAAGAAAATCTAAAATATTAAATTTGAATTAGCAAATAAGACACCCAGAACTGGGAAGACCCACTTTAACAAGTAATCTATTTGACAAGAGGCAGAGCTGTTCCTTGGGAACAGAGGATTACTGAGGCTGACAAAGAGTGGTGAACTGGTTTAGTTCAGATGGAACTGGGGGCAATTCTGCTTCACATGAAAGAATTTCTAAATATTATTGTTGCCCGACATAAGAAGAGCTGTCTGTAAAGAAACGAGGTATGGAAGAACTGAAGCAGGGTCTAGGTGAATATTCATCAAGATCCTGTATTGTGACCACAGGCAGGGAGGCTGAAGGGACTTTAGTAAGCAGTACTCCTAGATACTCATCTCAGGTCATGCAGAGAAGCTTATTTAATCTGTTTAAAAATATTCTGGTGTGTGGGGGTTATTAATGTTCAGTTTTATTGAATCAAATGTTATGCTGCAAAAATAATTTTTAAAAAATCATTAGAAGAAAAAGAAATAATTGGCCTGGAGAGAGTAAAAAGACCAGCATATCCGTCCTTTGTTAAATGATCTTGAAAAAATCACTGACCATCTCTACATCTCCAAATTAGGGAGATAAGCATTTCAATTTTCCATTTTATAACATGGTTGTGAAAATTATGTGAGTAATTGACATAAAAACAAGTTGAAAATGGTTAATGCCTACAAAGTTTGATATGAAGATGATAGCAAGATTGAGATTAGAAAATATAAATATTTTAAGGTATTAATAACTTTTTAGTAGTCACTTTCCTCTCTGGAAGCTGCCTAAAGCTGTTAACCTAAAACTGTTATTTCCCCTGACACAGAAAATGACATTTGATTATATACTGACTCTTGTTCCTCCGTAATTTTTGCATGTGTAATGCTATTTACTCCTCTATCAGATTTTCACTCCCCCAAATTGGAGCTTTGTCTTACTTATTCACTTGTTTATTTTGCCTCAATACTGGGCAAGAAAGATACAACGTACATTCATTTGATAAGCATGATGTAGACAACCAAACAGGAAGAAAATACCAATGTTGTAGGTAAAGTTAGTAAAGAGTATTTCATGTGTAATAAAACGAGAGAAGCAGCTTGCAATTGATGAGAAAAAGTGTTGCTGAGAACTAGTACTTTAAAATATCCTACCCAGTACTCAATAACCCCTTAATAAATTCTTGAAATATGTAGAACATAGGATGAACACAATTTGCCTAGTTCTTTCTGCACTGAGAGAAATGGAAAAGCTAAATCATTTAAAAGAAGATAATTCTATTTGCTATTCCATAATGTATTCTCAAAGGCTTCAAAGGCTGAGGGAAGAAACAAATAAACTCAGAAATGGGTATTTAAACATCAACATCTTTAGATAAATTGCAACAAATAGGAAAAATGAAAACTCTACAACTATGTCGAATTTCTGCTAGAATATTTGTTCAACTTAATGGAAAAGTACCCATTGTTGACTATATTTTTATCTCATTACACTTTTCACTGTGTTCCAAGATGTGTACTTCACAAACTCAAAGCTATTTCTCTTTAATGGTAGAAATCTCTTTTGCTGAATTTACAAGGAAGAGGATGCTTAAGGGATATTAATACAAAGAACAGCCAGATTCCCTATTTAAATGCCTGTTTGACATGCTATAAGACAAGCATAAGTTCAAGTTACAAATTAAGGTATAAATGTGAAATAACCACAGATGTCAAGGGGCCCTGCTTCAACCTCTATTTTACATATTTGTCAATACTATGATAATCTGGAAATATTTTTTAAGTTAAAATACAGTCTTCTTTTATTGCAAATATATCTCAAGTGTTAGAGAAGATCTAACTTAATCAACATTTAATGTGCAATAAAATAAATGAATCCAATTATTTTAGAAGAGGGAAGCAATGTGTTAAGTATATGCAGATAGCACTTTTACATATATGGATTTTCATTTTGGGAAGGGAAGATGTATTACAATGTATTTTCAAATCATTATTAAATCAGCTACATATTTTATGATAACTGCTTAATAAGGCTATTCTTCAGCGTGTACTAATTCTAATATTAATGGATAATTGTGTACTAAGGCAAGAGATCTAGTACATTACTTTTGAAAATAATTATATTAAATGTTTACAAAGTAATAAATATTAATGGTCAATTTTGTTAATATTAATAATACCCATCATCATTGATTTAATGGTTTGTTAGGCATTAAACATCATTATTTGTCCAGAAAAGCTACTATGAATACTGTAATTATCCTCATGCATTCATATTTTAAATTTATAGATTTAATAATATTATAATTTACTAGACTTTAAACTTTTTATAAAACTAAGTAATATATGAAAACACAGGAGTGTTTTGATGGTTGAAGGTTAATCTAGAATGCATTGCTACAACTGGCCAAAAAGTACCATAACACACACTCACACACACACTCACACATACTATCTTTCTATCTATCATCTATCTATCTATCTATCTATTATCTATCCATCTATCCATCTACCTACCTATCTATCATCTTTCCTGCTCCACTGAAAGATAAGGTAACTGAGACCCAGAAATATCAAGCAATAGTCCAAACTCATAGAATTGCTGCTACTGGCTCTCTAGCTTTATAATTGCTGCCATATGGAGCTCTCTGAGAAGGCTTGAGCCCTTCATGACATTGCCCCCAACTCCAGACTATTATATCCTGAATTATGTAAGGGAAAGAGTCCATATTCTGGCTTCTGGGATTCTGTGTCCCTCCAACAATTCTACTGAATAGCACCCATGACGGCCCCATGCTGTTCTCCCTCTCCATAGCATGGCCTAACTGATTCTGACAGTCACGACTGACCCTGACAGTGTAGGGCCCATGCTGCCGGCATCCCAGGGCACAGCAAGCTCGACTGGCACCACTACCAACAAATTAATCATCCCAACTCTCACTCTCTAGGTTCCCAGAATTCAGAAGGTGAAGAGGTCTCATAGAGAGTCTCCTCATTAGGTACAGGTAAAGAATGCAGAAACAGTTCTCATCAAAGAAATCATGTCACACATCCTTTCTCAGTGTTTTGCCTCCTTTTTATATTCTTGAAGTAGGTATGACAATCAAAATCTATCACACATGTGACTAGATACTTACTTTTGAATATATATGTGTTTGCTTGAGACACACTGCAAATCTTCAAAAATAAACATTCTTAGACATTAACATTTATGTAAATTGATGTATACAAAGTATTACTGAGAAAGTATCAGAAGTGATGTTATTGAGTCAGATATTTTAATACAGTATATTTTAACAGTATTACCAGATCATCTTCCAATATGGCAATCTTAATTTATATTCTGATAAGCAGTGTAAGAGTCTCATTTCATCATATCCTAACCAAAACCTAATGCTATCAAACTTTTGTAGATATATTTTTAAAACTGGAAGGATGGTAAATGATTAACTCTTAGTTGCCTTACTTTGCATTTCTCTGATTATTAGTGAGGATGAATACCTTATTATAAACCAGTTGGCCTTTTGTATTTCGTCTTTGCTTTCATGTGGTAAGGAGGGGCAGGACAGTTTCACTATCTCACCTTTGGGCTGCATCAACTCTCTTTGTCACAGTTTCATCTACAGGGATTTTGTTTATGTCATTATCCCATAGGACATCTACACAGATGTCAGTATGTCAATAAAAATCTCAAAACCAGAAAGCAGTAAGTTCCCTAGAATCTTTGGTAAAATATTTGAGTGTCAGAGGTGGGAAATAGATGTGATAAAAATTCAGGGGATTCTCATCACATTGAGGTTTCTGCGTATCCCACAATCTTGGACTTACTACATTCAAAGTAAAAGACAAATTGCGATACCCTGCTTCTCCTAACACTAAGAAAGAGACAAAACATTTGATGGAACTCTCTGGATTTTAGAGAAGCATACACAATGTTTAAGGGTTTTGATCAGATCCATTTACAAAGTAAACTAATTGGCAGCCCTGAGTAAATCTCAGAGCAAAACATACAAAGTGGTTTCAGCTCATTTAGGGTTTAATACCAGCAGCTCTGAACCTGGCTCTTACGGCTCAGTGGAACTCATAGCCATGTGATAATAACATATGGGGCTTTCAGGTTTTTGTGCAGAGTCACATCTTTTCTTTATTTTTGAGCTATACCTCTCACTCCTATGAACGACAGTCAGTTTCTTTCCACAGTCACTTCAGTGTTTCTTCATGGAAAAAGTAGTCAGACTAGTAAGAATGAAGATTTGTATGGGCCCCAAAACAAACACTTCTTTTTACCAAAGTTAACTGGATACAATCATTTTAAGTGTTTTTCCCATCAGCAGTGAAGGATAACCCTGAACTCTGGCACAGCATCACACTCTGGGTGAACAATTCTACGATCAGCAATAAATTGAGCACCGAACTCCTTTGTCCTAGAGGGGGTAGCAGTTTGATCTCACCTGAATGAACAATTATTTTGCTTATGGATTTGTCTATTATGTCACCCATGCTTCTGTCAGCGCCACCCTTATTCAAGGCCTTTTCTAAGTCATGATGTCCTATTGCTTCTGGATAGAGAACTTATTTGCAAATGAACCAAAGCAATAGTCCAGAATATATATTTCCAGGAATCAAAGGGTAGGATAGGGAGTTACACCTAATAATCCACTGGAAAATTCTTGGTTGCCTTTAACTGTGACTCTGGACATCCTGCCTTAGAGATTTTAGTTCATAAATGGTGAATGCTTCACTAGGAGACAATACTTCCAGTAACTTGAAAGCTGAGGCAGCCAATAGGCTGTCTGTGGTTCTTTGTGCCACTACATCGAATGGCAATAAAAAGGGGAGATTTACACATTTGGCTGTGGTGATTGGTGCTGACCATCACAGGCAAATGGAGTGGCTGCTCCAGAATGTATGTGTCTCCCCGTACTGGCATAGCTGGTGTTAAGAAGACGGATCTACAAGGTCAAATCAACGGATCATTGAAGTTTGGGGTCACTTGCCAAGATAAAGAATACTGAATAGCTGATATTCTAGCTCAAAGCTAGAGAAAAACTGAAAACACACTGAAATAATTATGTTTTATTACAACTATAGCCTTGTTATCAATGACAGAAATTGGGACTGTGCTAGCTTTTCTTGTTCTAGTATGTATTTATTATTATTTTTATTAATTACATTATTTTGTACTATTTCCTATCATAATTTATATAGAGCATGTTAGTGGTGAATAACATAATGCATATTAAGATAAATTTTGAATTATAACCAAGTTAGAGGAGAAATAAATATCAAGAAGAGAGGAAACATAGTGACTAGTGAGACTTTGGAGAGAAGGTTAATATCTTTTCCTTTTTTAAAAAAGAAAGTGAAATTTCAATAACATGTTGATGCTATTGATATTTGAAATATTGGATTGGAACCAATGTTTTATAAATATTGAATATCCAAAGGAGGGAATTGATTATGGCAAATTTCACAGACTGTCTTATTCCATTCTATTTCAATCTCCTTGGACCATGCCTTCCTATGAATCACAGGCTGGAAAGATGAAGACCACATATCTCTGGCTCACTTGCAACTTGAGTACCACATGTGGCCTAAGCTTCATAAGGTGAATGCAACTGTGTGCATCTTGGAAGGGATGTAAACACAACTGTATGCAACCAAGGGACATGATCATCCTGACATGAAGACAAAGCAGCTACAGAGGTAGATGGCTATTCTTCACCAGATAAGAGTGCAGCTTCCAGTTCTAAAGATGTTGAAGAGTCAGAGGCATATGACCTTTGCTGGAGTTGTCTCCTAGTGGAGCTGGACAATTATCCCAATTGTATTTCTTCTGGCTATATGGCATCCACACTTGTTTCCCTGCCTCCCCCAGGAATTCTGCACTCTGCCTATTCCCAGTAATAAACCCCTTTTTGCTTTAAACTAGCTGTTGTGCATTCTATTGCTTGCAGCTAAGAAAACTAACCAATATACTAATTTTCTAATGAATTCACTTATGTCTATAATAACTGCTTTGGCCAAATTCTACACTACATATTTTGATATATAATGTACTCATTTTATGTTATTTATAACTGGTGGTCAGCTTTTTTGCTCAATCCCCTCTACAGTACAAGAGTATACCCTTTTCTTTTGACTTTTAGTTGCCAGTTTCCAATGGCAATGTGCAATTGTAGTAAATGTGATCTGTCTGAAATAAGTGGAAGAACATTGATTTAATCCACATTTGCCTGGTCTCACACTGTGTATTTTATCTATGATGTTATATGATTTTGCCCTCTGCAATTTCCTCTGTTGTCCTGTTTTAATGAAGGAAACACACTCAGATTTAGATAATATTTATTTATGTCTTCTATTTTCTTCCATTATTTAACATTTAAAAGATATCTCACAGGTATTCATTTTGTTTTATTGTGTACAGAGTAAGATTCTAAAGTAATTTTTTAAAAATAATTTTGTCACTAAATTTTTAGATATTACTAATGTCATCGTACTATTTATTGAATAATTTTTTCTTTATTTACTGGTTTGTGATACTTCCTTTATTATATACTAAAGTTTTAAACTGATGATATTTTCTAATCCCTTAATTTTTATATACACCTCTGTACCAGTGTAGGCAAATTTTCAACATCATTAATGTCTCTGTGATATTTGACTCATTTTCTACTTCTTTTTTCATAAAGTTGTTATGGTTCTCAATTTCTCTGCTTCCAGGAGGAAGACCCATTATCACAAAATGTACCTAAAATTTCATTTAGACTGTGGGGCTGACTTCATCTTTGACCTCTTCCCATGTTGGACATACAATAAAATCAAGTTAAGAGGGCACAGGTTTGGACACAAATAACAGATTAAAGTACATGCCCTGTAACAGCAATAAGGTCTGACAATTGTGATCCAAAACTATTTAGAGAGGCAGAAAGAAATTTTTTGCTGTGTATTGCTTTACCCAGTCCAAGAATAATTTAATATACAAAAGCATAGCTAAAATTGAAAATTTGCTTCCTAGCAGCACTGACTAAATTGCTAGTTTTCTCTTACTCACTTAAGTGCCAGGAAGTAGTTCACTTTTAAATTCTTTCAACCCTTTCTTCTTGGTTCCTTGTGCTCTCTTATTTTCACTTTGCCCAGCCCTTCTTTATCCCTCCCCAGTGTCTCGTTTTACCATCACCCAGTGACTTTTGAGAAGTCTAGCTCTTTTGTTGCTCTAATTGTTTTTCTTGAAAGGGCACATCCTGTAGCTTTCCCCCTTATTCTACTTAGAACAAAGTGGTAAATAGCAAAAAGAGCAGGGAAAATTACTAAACAGTAACAGGGCAGAAGGTGGCTGCTAATCCTCACAAGTTTTTGATTTTCTTGTGTACGGAATCATTCATTTAAATGTTTTTATTTTAAAAATGCAATTATCATGTTATTCTTCAAGGATAAACAGAAGAAAACTTGTGAATAAAGAGTATAGGCAATATTTTAAAACATATCACAGTGATGTTATATTTGTGTATTACAAAATAACTGTAAGTTGTATACACAAATATATCTAAGCATAATAATCTAGGAACCAAGACTTTCTCAAACCAAAAGTAGCATTTTATTTGGTTGATCCGTAGTACTTTGGCCCCTCTTGAATTGTTTTACAGAACTATTATATAAGCTTATGTTCTCAACATTCACCAGAAACTGACAGGAAAAATACAATACATGCATAACATACATATAAATGAACACACATTTTAAAAACAAATAATCTTTCGTATTTTCTATGTGCTGCTCAGGTATATCAATCTAACTTTTGTCTTCAATTACTATAACCCTCTTCCAAAAGTGCTCCTAAAACTTCATATATCTTCCTTCCTCTCATCTTACTAATTGCATTTATATTTGTACGTACACATGTATGTATGATTAATTCATTCTTTCTTTCATTCATTTAGCTATCTTGTTGTAAACTACCTACAAATTCTTATTGGAAGTACAGAAATTTTAACTATATTACATGAATGCTGATGGAGACCTAGAATAAATATATTTCTAGTATTTCATTGTTGGCAAATAACACAAATACTTCACACTCTTTAGCATTCTATTTACACAGATTATCAACAATCATCTATTCCTTTTTTGTTACCGTAGATTTACCTTTTATTAGATGTTAATGTCTAGTTTAATTAGGACATGGACTAGGATAAAGGAAAATTAGTCATAATGATTTGATTAAATGCTTAACTTACTCTTCTTTAAGCAATAGGCTATTTAAGAGATCTAGAGTTAATTGAAAATTGCTACTATCAAGAGTCTCTCTTCAATTAGCCATCAGAGAGGAAGAATATGTATGGTTGCAGCACTATTCACAAAAGCAAAGATTTGGAATCAACCCAAATGTCCATCAGTGACAGACTGGATTAAGAAAATGTGGCACAAATACACCATGGAATACTATGCAGCCATAAAAAAGGATGAGTTTGTGTCCTCTGTAGGGACATGGATGCAGCTGGAAACCATTATTCTCAGCAAGAACAGAAAATCAAACACTGCATGTTCTCACTCATAGGTGGGAACTGAACAATGAGCTCACTTGGACTCTGGAAGGGGAACATCACACACTGGGGCCTATTATGGGGAGGGGGTAGCGGGGAGGGATGGGACTGGGAGTTATACCTGATGCAAATGACGAGTTGATAGGTGCTGACGAGTTGATGGGTGCAGCACACCAACACGGCACAAGTATACATATATAACAAACCTGCATGTTATGCACATGTATCCTAGAACTTAAAGTATAATTAAAAAAAAAAAAAAAGATATTGCCAGATATGGGTTCCAGTGGGAATTAATGGAGCACAAAGTCTACACTATTAATGCCTTGCACTTTATTAAACAGGATTTAATTTGTGTAGATTCTATAACAAAGTCAATGTTATAAAATTCCTCATCTTTCATTATTTTTTAAATAATAGATTAATCTCAGTCTAAAACAGAGTAAATTTGAAATTTCCTAATCATTTGCAAGCTTCTGAATATAAAAGAGAACTCAAATACTATATTACTATTAAAAATAATTATTTCATTGACCTTAAATGTATCACTCAGGGAGAAAAAATTTTTATTGATTGCCATCATTGTTGAAACTGCTTTGTTCATCCAAGTAAAAATATGATAGAAATGAAACAATTGATATAAACATTGATAAACACAAAGGTGAGTTAGAAATTTCTTTTGTTAGCACTGTCATTATACATTCTGAAAACTCAAGAGACTCTAATAAACATTTGTGGAATTAAGAGAACTGGCGATGTAAATATAAAATCATAGCTTTACCCTAATAATAAGCACCTACACCTGAAAATGTTTAAAATTTTTCTTTTTAAAACCGTAAGGAAAAATCACCTATAAAATATTTAGAAACAAATGCAATAAGAAATATCCAGGATCTCTGTAAAAGTTTTAATATATTATTTAAGGCCCAGCGCGGTGGCTCATGCCTGTAATCTCAGCACTTTGGGAGGCCGAGGCGGGCAGATCACAAGGTCAGGAGATTGAGACCATCCTGGCTAACACGGTGAAACTCTTGTCTCTACTAAAAATACAAAAAATTAATTGGGTGTGGTGGCGGGTGCCTGTAGTCCCAGCTACACAAGAGGCTGAGGTAGGAGAATGGCATGAACCCAGGAGGTGTAGCTTGCAGTGAGCCGAGATCGTGCCACTGCACTCCAGCCTGGGCAAAAGAGCCAGACTCCATCTCAAGAAAAAAAAAAAAAATACACACACACACACACACACACACACACACACACACACACACAGATAATTTAATAACACAATATATATTACAAGAGCAGAAGTAGAAAACTGTAATACATTCTTCATGAGAATTCAGTTATATTAAATATAAATTATTCCAGTTAGAATCAAAACACAGTTTTCTTTAGAATTAGATATAAAGATTTGTGTTATACCAGCTAGAAAATTGTAACAAAGAAGACCATAAAGGGGAGCACTTGTCGCTGCAAATATACTATATAGTCACTATTAAAAAATATATAGTATTGTATAGGAAAAACTAATTGGTTAGTCATATAGTATAGAGAATTCAGAATTAGATTCTGAAAAATCTGAGAAATTGATACTGTAAATAAATGGAGAAAATGTGTTCTATTTAAAATGGTGCCAGTGCAGCTAGATAGCCAAAAAAAGACAATAAAAAATGAAGCCCTGTCTAACATTTGCGCAAAATAAAGTCCAGATACATTAAAGACATAAATTTAAAATAAAAAAAAATATAAATATTTCAAGAAAAAACTGGGAGGCTAAATATATAATTTATGCCTAGGAAGACCACCCAAACTCAACTGAAAATGCAGACACCATGGTAGAAAAGAAAAAAAATCTGCTGTTTAAAAAATGTTAAACTTGTTTTAGTAGAATAATGATAAAGTTGATAAATTTTTAATTAATATTAGGAATATTTAATTCTAAAAAATGACAAGAACTATTAGAAATTGATAAAAATATAAAATAAAATATTTATATATCTTTTGTTCATCATATATTCAGTTGTTTAAAAGAAGAAATCCAAAGGACCATATACAAATGTGGTAAAATTCTCAGATTCACTCTCAGACAAATGGAAATTCAAATAAAAACACACCACCACTAGACTTGCCTGAGGCTGGTAACAATGAAAAGCTCTTGTTTAGAGGAATGAGACGAAAAGGTATTCAAATGTTGGTAATGAAAATATCAAGTGCTATCACCTTTTGTGAAAGTATCTAGAAGTATCTTTTGAAAATAAATTTGACCCAGTAATTCCCACACCTAGGAATATGTCCTATAGAAATAACAATGGCAATTCATATGGATATTTATATGTGGATATTTATTGTGGGCTTGTTCATCGTAATCATAAGGCAGAAATAAAATTAATGTCCATCCATAAAGAATTTAAGAAGAATGGATTACAGCTATTCTGTATAATTTGGAAGGGTTTCTACAGGGTTTTATTTTTAGTCAAAAATAAGATGCAGATGGTATATTATATAGACATGTATATTATATACACATATATTGTATATACACTTAAGATGTGTATTTTATACAATAGAAATCATTTTCTAAAAATGAGCAATATAAGTTGTGTGTATGTGTATGATCAGTATGTGTAGGTTGATATGAATACAGCTCATTAACATAACTTACACTCCATGGGGGAATGAGGATGTGCTTGATATTTTACTATGATGTAAGAAGGAGAAGAATAGGGCCAGGCGTGGCGGCTCATGCCTGTAATCCCAGCATTTTGGGAGGCCAAGGCGGGTGGATCACGAGGTCAGGAGACCAAGACCATCCTGGTTAACACAGGTGAAACCCCGTCTCTACTAAAAATAAAATAAAATAAAAAACATCGGACGTAGTGGCGGGCGCTTGTAGTCCCAGCTACTCAGGAGGCTGAGGCAGGAGAATGGCATGAACTCGGGAGGCAGAGCTTGCAGTAAGCCGAGATCATGCCACTGCACACGAGCCTGGGCGACAGAGTGAGACTCTGTCTTAGAAAAAAGAAAAAAAAAAAAGAATAAATTTAGTATTAACATACAATCCAATTTATGCACACTTATATGAATTTAGATATATAATGTAACGCATAATCATCTAAATGTTAATAGTGGTTCAGAGTGGTAGGATTTTAGGTGGCTTTTATTTTTTCTTTATATTTTAATGAATTGTTCTCAATTTAAAGATAATAAAGATAGTAATATAGAAAATTTAAATAATTCAAAAATAAGTCTATTTCCATTGTGTATAAAGAGTACACATGTTTAAAAACATTTTTAAACATAATTACATTTGGCAATATTTATATCTAACCTAGAGGACACAAAGATAAAGAATGATCAGCAAATAAGAAACATAAAGAAACTGGTTACATTTGTTACTAAAATACACTGGATTTTTCAAAGCTTTCAGATATAAATGTCAATGTGATTTTGTATATCAATGACTATGAGAAATGCCCAGAAGTGATTTAACTATGATCTTTGTCTTTAAGCATGAACAGCTAGGTTTCCAAGATAAATCTTGATATGATTTATGTATTTTATCTCAATAGCCACATGAATAAACAGTAATTTCTTTGCTTACTGTACTTTTTTTTTTCTTTTAAGAGACTGCATCTTGCTCTGTTCCCCAGCGTGGACTCATGTGGTGGAATCATAGTTCACTGCAGCCTCGAAACCCCAGGCTCAAGCAATCCTCCTGCCTCAGCCTCTGGAGTAGCTAGAACTACAGGCATATGCTCCTATGCCCAACTAATTTATTTTATTTTATTATTATTTTTTGTACAGATAGACAATATCTTGTCCAGGCTGGTCTTCAACTCTTGCTGTCAAGCGAATCTATTGCATCAGCCTCCCAAAGTGCTGGGATTACAAGCATAAACCACTGCAACCTGCTCAATTTATATACTTTTAAAATGATAGAGAGTATGAAGAAAGGTAGAAAGAAATATAAACATCAAGTAGTCCTGCTATCTAAATCAGTTGAAATATTTATGATTTATCTTTATAATTGATATTTAACTCTGCTGTCTCTCTAGAATAATATGTCAATTTTATAATTATTTTATTGTCCTTACTTATAAATCCCTGATACAACATGTGTCTATCAGGTACTGTTCATCTTTAACATAGAGGAAGGCTCTAATTTGGTCTGGAATTTCCTTAGCATCTAGTCTACTTCTCTCAGATAAAAAGAGTAAGTTGGCAATGATAAACTATGGGGTTGACAAACATGATCAATAATGTGATGAATTTTCTCAAAAAAACTAGTTAAATAATTAATAATGTTATTCTTACTTCACACCTTTCCTCCTCTACAAATACCCTAAATTATATTTTCCTCGAATGTTCAATAATTGTTTTCTTTCATTGAAGTAAATTTGTCTCTTAGTACTTTTAAAACTTTCTTTGTAAGTCTAAAGTATTTTCTTTTAATCTACCTTGCATTTAAAAACATTTCTAGAAAAAATTCACAACCACATTAAAAAATTACTGATATACCTATGGCACTTCAGTTATTGTTGTAGATAAATTTATTTAACTACATGTAGAAGTACTATCATTCATTTTTCACTAATGAAATAATAAATACAATGCCTGTGAGGGGATTATAAGTATAAAGACATAACTGAAATTTGAACTTAAAAAAAAAAAGACATTATCAACATGATCATTTCTTAATAGAGATGACCAATGTAGAACAATGGGTACGGTTTCACAGGCTGTGTTTTCTAATATTGAATGACAACACCCTTCTCATCCTTTGGTAACTACCGATGACTGAGCAGCTCCTCACAGTCCTCTTAACAGTGGAGGAAAGGGCATGGGAATCAGAAAGACAGTCTCAAGTAGTTCATGGTCTAGTTAACGAAATACTACACGTGAATGATATGAAAAAAAAAACATGCTTATTGTCACAATCAAATTAATCTAGCACAACTGAAGCACTTCATTTGCCCCCCCCCAACAGGGTAGAACTAGACTGTTTTCATTCAATCTGTACTTTTCCATCAGGCGCTCTCAGTAAATGTCCCCGATAGACAATAAAAGCTTACTAAGGACTATTCAGCTCTATCCATAGCAACAATATAGGACAACTGCCCTCACTCCCAATTTATTCTCAGCTTCACTTGCTCCTCTGGCTCCCTCAGCTCTCGACTACCAGCCTCATAATTAAAAGGGAGGTAAAATGAAGCTTTGCATAGATATGTCACCAGTGCACTCTTACCAAGAAACTTCACAAATCACATTAGGCAATGTTTTCTTTTCAAATGGATCTATTTCACAACACATTGCTTTGGTTGTTCAAATGCAGTTTCAGAAATCAAATTTGCAAGTCTAAAATTAAGATGACACAGCAGAGCACATGCATCATTCATGATGATTTCACAGTGTTTCCTAGTTTGATTTACAGTTGTCAAAATTAACCTTACATGACATAATCCATTGTACATTTCCTCAACACTGCATTTCCAGATCATGACATTATATACCAATCATGACAATATCATCAAGTTAAACTAGTTTCTATTGATTTTAATTTCTTTTAACTACTTTCTACCTTTTGCTTTCTTTCTGGCAAGATATCTTATAAACTTTATATGAGTTTTATTATGGCATCCCTTTAATAACTATTTCTCCAGAATTTCCAACACAATTCTCATTTTCATATTTTATTTTTAAATTGCAGACTTGGTTTACCTTACTTTTCTTTCTCTGATGCATCTTTTTTATTATATAGAAAACCTCACATTATTCTGAACTAAGTCACAGAGTACAGTCTTTACCATAGAGTTTCTGTAGACACAAATCGTTGGCACTTAAATAAAGAAAAACATAAACAAAGTATCTTCCTATCTAGTGTTGTTTTGAATGCAGTGTCTTACTAGCTAGGATATAAATTATTATTAATTAAGGATAAAAATAATTATAAAATTCTGCATCCATAAATTGTTTTATAATGGAAACCAGTGATGCAGTAATTTTTTTTTCCCCAAAGAAAGCTCTATGATTTATTTGAAGATCAAAATACTCAATGACCTTGGCTGTAGCAGATTTGTATTGGATTTGTTGAATACCACAAATCATACAAAACTAATTTTCAAATATGTTTGTCATAATGACATGGCTTCTACACAAGGACAGTTTTATTTTGTGCTTTGCAGGATGTAGTTAAAGATAACATCATATTAGTGATATTTGGATGCTTCCAGAATTTAAAGCAGTTTTTCTGGCTAGTGTGAGTAGGAAAAGATTTTGTAAGGTTAGTGGAAAGACATATTTATAGTAAAATGTATGTATTTACAAAGTAAACATTTATCTTTTTAATATTGGTCTTAACATTTTCAAGGTACATAGATCTAAAAATGGTATTTATTTTAATTTTCCAAATTGTATATACATCACATATAGGTTTTTCCTCATTATTCAACGTAACTCTGTCTTTTTTGAAAGAGATTTAAAGAATTTAAGAAGGTAAGAATTTTGTTCTTTTCTCTTTTGTTTTCAATTATCTTTATCATCTAATTATTTTAAAGCTATTATTTATTAGTATTAATAAAATTCATGTTTTCCTCAGCCATTATCAATTTACATGGCAATTTTACATTTATGATTTTTTTGTATCTTTATAATAATCCTGACACATAGGTAAAACAGGGAATTTATACCTACGTTAAAATTAAGAAATAAGTTGTAAAATTCTGACTTTAATCCAGGCTGTCTGAATCTGATGCTGGGGTTACATCATATCAGTTGTGTAAAACTATTCTTCTAGTGTCAAATATGACTTAGTTTCGAAACTCTTGGCAGATAGGTACACTACCTCTTCAGATTAACTAAAACATCTATCTTAAACAAGACCACCAGGATTTTACTTGCCTTATTCTCTCTTATTTATCTGGCTGAATATCTAAAATTGTCCCACTCAATATTAATTTCTAAAATAACACAGTGAAGGGCCATGTATTAATGTCATGAATAGATTATATGAATTATTTTGTTAAATAACCAGTAAGTATAGAGGAACAAAATAAAAGCCAAGTTAAGTTTTGACTAAATAAAATCTCCAAAATGTTATAACATAGGTATCCCTTAGAAAGGCTTTAGCGATATCTTTGTAGTTGTGGGAGAAAATAAAGGCAGAGAGTTGAAAGCTTAAATATTTTCCCACAAGGGGAGATGTTTACACTCAAAGAAAAAGTAATTCATGATTTTGTACCTGGTCAACATTTATCCTTCAGTGCTTTATACTTACCTAAAATATTGCTAGATTCATGGACTGTCTAAATTAGAAGGTAGCGATCATCCAGGTCAGTGATACTACGACTCAGGAAAGAAAAATTAAGTACCTGATTGATGACCACTAAATATTTGCTGTATAAATATACAGAAACAGATGATGAAGTCTTTGTAGGCAGAGAACATGAGATTCCTCAGCCCATGAATCAGCTCACTCCTCTTCCCACTTAGGGCAGAACTAGGAAAAGCAAAGAAGTACCTAGGAATAAAATTTAAGAAGGCACGTGCATGACCCTGGGGGTGAGTGCCTCATTAAATTTTGTGTCTCAGTAGCATCTCTTGCGTCTTACCCTGTTCCCAACCCCACTAATCCATGTTATTCCTTGATTAGAAGTCCTCTTTCCTTATTCATCACCTAAAAGATAAAATTGCCATACCACACTCTCAGGGAAGACTTGCTGATTCATCATCTATTATAAAAGAAAAGAACATTATGCCACACCCCATGGCTGACTTCTTCTTCTATTGCAGTTCAGGATTAGAGAAAGTAAATAAATGTGGGGGTGGGGGTGGGGGTGAGTAGAGCGAAGTGATTATTTAAAAATATCCTTTCTCACTCACCTCTCCCTCTTCAACAGGGTCATACATGGAACATGTAGAGTTTGGCTAGCACATGTAAGGATAAAAAGTGAAAACATGTGTCTATGTTGAACAAGGAATAGAAGAAAACCTCAGTTGTTAGCATCATGAACGGTTATAACAAAGACAGCCTGGGGTCAGCTTTAGTGTTCTGACCACTTGAAATCATCTCAGAGTGTCCCTGACTTTCGTATATTGAGGACGTGGGACTCCAAATAAAATGGCCAATTATTTGATACATATTATTTGAGAAAGATGAAATAACAGAGAAACAAAATAGGGCAGGCAACTTCTTTTCCTTCTGTTTCTAGTATTTTCCAGCACTATCCAAATCATCCTAGCATTTTGCCATTTATTTATCAGAACTCCAAAGTTTGGAGACTGGTTATAGCCAGACATCAGAAGATACATCAAACTGTTAAATGAAAACTGCCAAGATTGAATTTCCTCTTGAGTCGATCCTGTATTCTTTATGTGGCCTCAATGTCTCCATTGCTGCTACTTTGATCCGGGGATTCCTCACCCCATTCTTGGATTATAACCATGACCTTACTTGTGGCTGTCCAAACCCTAGAATTTGACCCCTCCAATCCATTTTGCATATCATTCCTGTTTATGAACATAATTTTGCCTCAATTTACTAAAGAAAAGGCCAAATTTTTCTGCCTTACCATCAATGTCACTGGGTTTCCTTTCAAAAGTTATTTACTGCTCTTTTGCCGCCTGCTCCCTTGATTCAAGTCATACCAGCATCTTGACTGCCCCTTACAGATAACCTGCTCATCATCATTCTACTTCTCAGATTTTTCAAAAATGAGGTTTGACTTAGAATGCTCAGTCTTTCCACCATATCCTACTTAGGTAAGTTCTGTCCATTTTGGGGGAGGAACTGGTCATATTCTACTGCCTTATTAAATTACTTTAATAAATATAGGTGTAGTCTTTCTCTCAAAAATCTTAGTAGTTTTTATCTAAGATTTATCCCTTCGTCAATGAGTTATTTTTACAAAGTATGAACTCTATATTATGCAAACCATAAAAGATACAAAATCTCTGGGCCAACCCAGAATTACAGTAATTTAAAGTAATTTTATTTATTCATTTTTCTCCTGCCTTTCCTAAACAGAATTAAAGACATCAAAGTCAGAGATAAGGTTTTATATAGAGTTGGAACTATGTAGTGCCTACTATGTTCTCCTTCATCTATTTTGTGTTTAACTTCATTATATGGGATCCTTGATAGATTAGAATGCCAGAGAAGTGCATTTTTGATAAAAGTATTTGAACATCTTTTTACAATCCAGAATGTATCAGTATATCATATATTGTATAACATTCAAATGTATTCCAATTTTATACTATTGAAAATAATTTGACAAATTCATATTTATTATTCCAGAGTTAGGATGTACATCTCTGTTGCAGTATCTATCTCTGTTCTTATCCATCTGTTAATGGGAATATATGTATATTCATATTGATGTAGGTTAGTTTGTGGTCTGTTATATGTAGTCTTTTGAAATCTTTTATTTTATTTTTTATTTTTTTATTTTAGAAAGCTTTATCTAGTAATGTACACTGAACATTCCACCAAGCAAGCACAGATGGAAAAGTTATTAACTTGACCACCAATTCCTTCAACTAGAGCAAGCCTCAACTAATTTCTTTTTCTTTTTTTTAAATTATTATACTTTAAGTTCTAGGGTACATGTGTATAACACGCAGGTTTGTTACATATGTATACTTGTGCCATGTTGGTGTGCTGCACCCATCAACTCGTCAGCACCCATCAACTCATCACTTACATCAGGTAAAACTCAGAATGCAATCCCTCTCCCCTTCCCCATCCCTATAATAGGCCCCGGTGTGTGATGTTCCCCTTCCCGAGTCCAAGTGATCTCATTGTTCAGTTCCCACCTATGAGTGAGAACATGTGGTGTTTGGTTTTCTGTTCTTGTGATAGTTTGCTGAGAATGATGGTTTCCAGTTGCATCCATGTCCCTACAAAGGACACGAACTCATCCTTTGTTATGGCTGCATAGTATTCCATGGCGTATATGTGCCACATTTTCTTAATCCAATCTGTCACTGACGGACATTTGGGTTGATTCCAAGTCTTTGCTATTGTGAATAATGCCTCAATGAACATATGTGTGCATGTGTCTTTATAGCAGCATGATTTATAATCCTTTGGGTACATACCCAGTAATGGGATGGCTGGGTCATATGGTACTTCCAGTTCTAGATCCTTGAGGAATCGCCATACTGTTTTCCATAATGGTTGAACTAGTTTACAATCCCACCAACAGTGTAAAAGTGTTCCTATTTCTCCACATCCTCTCCAGCACCTGTTGTTTCCTGACTTTTTAACGATTGCCATTGTAACTGGTGTGAGATGGTATCTCATTGCGGTTTTGATTTGCATTTCTCTGATGGTCAGTGATGATGAGCATTTTTTCATGTGTCTGTTGGCTGTATGCATGTCTTCTTTTGAGAAATGTCTGTTCCTAAATTTTGTTGTTGTTACTGTTGTGTAATCTCAACCTCAGTCATAATCAATTTTTCTTTTTCAAAAACTTGCTTCATTTATTCCAGTATGTTACATTATAAATGCTTGTGTCCATATTCCAAGATGTTTACTGTACAATGCCTTCTTGTATTAAGCACAGTAGTATTTTGTTCACTTACAATTCAGTTGCTGTACTGGTAAATATTACCCAAACAAATTTTTCATGATCACATCTTTTATCTAATATCAGTGACCACATATTTGTACTAAGTAGAGAAGAAAGCATCTCTCAATGAAACTTTTGGGAAAAAGCTCGATAATCCCTTTCTAATACAATGATATGAGATTTTTTTAAAAATAGTGAACATAGCAAGGTGAAAGTGTGAGTAGAGACCTAAAAAGAAGAAAATAAGATAAAACACATGGAATTACTGATATAATGTATTAGCAGACTCTAAAAGGGTGAGCATATTCTTAATTAGCTTATACAAACAATGCATTAATGATTTATTAAATTCCCTCTTTTATGGGAATTTGTGTTTTCTTTTGAAAGTATTTCCTCCTATTTAAAACTATTCTTGTTTGAGTCAGAGGGAAACTCAATACTACCCACATCAAGCCAGTAGAATTCCAGCAAATAAATGAAAACAATGGGCAAGATCACAGTTGCTGCCAAGGAAATGCAAGGTCACTGCCCCGATCAGTAGCCAGGCTCCCATAGGAAACTTGCTCTCACACTGTCTCAAGCAAGAGAGCTAAATAGAACAATTAAATGTAAGATATTTAAACCTAAAACTCCCAGGAAAAGTGATGAAAGGGATATGAAACTTATTTCAAGTTCATGTGGAGGATGAATAGGCAATGAAATATATTATCTGACTTAAGGTTAGTCTCTTCCCCGAATCCGTCAAAGGTTTAAAATACTACCTAGGACCCTCTTTTTATTTAATTTTCCTCACTTAAAACAAAAATAACCAACAGTGCATTGTCTACCTCAATTTTCCTAAGAGGGTAGGTCCTATGTTAGGTGTTCTTACAACACAAAATAATAAAAATAATAGTAATTATGCAATAATAAAAGTAGCAGAAAGAAATATTTGCAGGTGATGAATATGTTTATGACCTTGATCATTTCATAAAGGTCATATCCCCAAACTCCTTGAGTTGTATATCTTTAATATGTACAACTTTTCATATATCAAGCATACCCCAATAATGTGATTTTAAAACTACTCCTGAAAAGTAAAAGGAGAGGTGAAGACATCCTGTCCATGATGAGATAATCATACGCTGGGATATAAGAAGTGACCCTCGTGGTCATTTTAATATTTTTGAATTTATTTGAAGTTTACAGGTAGACATCGAGAATTTTAGCCCTTAATTTGCCATCACTGACACCAACTATTGATAGTGATGAGCTTTGTGGCTTCAAGATATAAAAACAGGAGTGACTGACATAAGTAAGGATGCTTAAAAATGGACAAAAGATGATACTAACTTTAAAAATTCTCAGAGACTATTGGAGTACATTTATGATATTAATAATGGTATATTTTCTCATTTATACAGAAAATATAGTAACAGAAATTATTTAGTGTTAACCAGGAATAATAATATTGAAGTACTATTCTCAATGATGTATCCTGAATGGAATCAGTATAAATCTATATTATCTTAATTGAATAGAACATATCTTTTGAGGATACTCTTTTACACGTTCTGGTTATTATTTTCATGACCTTAGAAGGTTCCATTTTCTCACTGGCTTCATTTGAATTCCTGTTAAGTTACTAAAAGACTCTCAGGTTGTAAAACTGAAAGATTCTCTTAAATTTTAATACTGGAACAAACATTTACTGGGAGCTGATTATGTTCTAGGCATTGTCTTAACCTAATGTAGGTGATTAAGGTTAACGTTGCATCTTTCTTAGACGGGTTGATCGCTGCAGCAAACCACCATGGCATACGTATACCTGTGTAACAAACCTGCATGCTCTGCACATGTATTCCAGAACTTAAAGTAAAATAAAACAAAAAAAAAATAAATAAAAATCATATTTACTTAAAAAAAAGAAAGTTTGTCTAGTCATTCACCTATTGTTATTACATATATCATACATGCATACATATAAATATATATTTGTTGGTATATAGCCTTACATAATATACATACACATAAATATATACACACAAAATATGTACATATAAATATATATGTGTTGATATATAGCCTTACATAATGTAACACAAATTTCCTGAGAAAACCTTCAATATTTAACAATTTTTCATGAAATCTTGGACCTGACATAATATAAATGCAAAGTAACTTTTTAAGGAATGAAATTAAGTTGAGGAAAAGAGCAGAAGTAAATAGAAACAAATTTGGATAATAACAGGTGAACAGATCAGAATGGGAGATGTACATAAACTCAAGCATAAGTTTGAAGATAAAGATGTTAATGAGGGATGTTCAATGGGAATTTAACAAAATACAAGTCAAGTTATTTTTGAATTATAATTTTGGCCAGACCAGCTGTCTTGGGTCTCAATGCTGGTTTAGTGAAGAATATGTTGACTGTCTAGTTGCTCTATCATTTTGAAATAAATATAAATACGTTTGGTAGGAGTAAGAAAATGTATGTGCTCCTCTTTAACTGATTGGAAAAAGAGAGTTTGTTTCTTATATAAAAAATAAAATACTGTATATAAAATAAGCTAAAATCACTATCATTAATAATGTACCTCCTCACGAATAATTTGCCTTACAATCCTAGCTAAAGATAACATAAAGCCATAGTGATTAGCAAAATATTATTTCCTTATTTATGTTAAAGTTTTAATTATTGTGATTTTAAAATGTATGTAATATACTTTTATAATAGCAAATGTATATAACTTATAAACAAATAAACATATATTGGGGTGTGTTAAAAACTCTGTTACTAATAAATGTGGACAAGTTTAGACCTGCAGGATATAAAGTGTAAACATTTAAATTTGACCTCCAAGATCTTTATAGGTTTCCAAGACCTTTATAGGGTTTCTCCATTTCTCTTCTAGGCTAGTGCCTCTTCCCTTTGTATTCTAACCTCCAGAGGTGAAACAACCTACAGAAACAGTATTTTTCCACAAGGAACCATTACTGCTGCAAATTCTCACTGCTTTTGCTCTTTTTGTTTCCATATTCTTTGGTCATCTCCATCCTACACCTGGTGCATGCCTTCGAATCCTTAATTCTAGCAGCATTTCCCCTAGGAGGCCATTCTTGATCCTGTCAACCTCCTTCCAGGAAGAACTCATTATCTCTGTTGTTATTTGCATGCACTTTCTCTCTCTCTCTAGACAAAACATAGCATCTCTAATATTTTATTGTTTCTTTTGTGACATTATTTCTATAATATAATATAGATCCTTGAGATTATGATTTTTCTTTTGTCTTTTTGTCTGCATGATAGTGCCCAGAATGTCTTGATGCCTTTAGTTTTGTTGAATGAAAAGGTAAATAAGTAAATAAATGCATAGTAAATTAATTAGTTGGTGAGTAAACTAACAATGACATAGAAGCAGTTCTCTGGTTCTGACACTGTACTCTTACATAGCTATTATTTATCAGTCAGGGCCAGCAGAAAACAGAATGTAAACTAACATGGGTTAATTCAGAAAAGTTTCATAAAAGGATTATTAACAAAATTTTAGGCATCGAGGAATGGTACAGCATCTTGCAGCTATTAACTATAGGAAGATTAGCACCCTATGGCAATAAAGGAATCAAGGAAAAGGATTTTACTAGAATCCGAGGTTGACCTAGAGCGGGGGAGAGGACTGCTAGATAGGGGCAGGAGCCTTTGCTAGAGGAATTCAGCAAGGAACAGACAGAAATAGTCTCTCTTCCCACCATCTGATATACTGCTGCTTTCTCGCATTGGTAGACTCCAATGAGAAAGGAGGCTCAGAAGCCTATGAATACACTGCTCAGAGGTCAGCATCCGGACACACGAGCAGGATGGGGAAGGGGTGATAGTGGACCTCTAAGGTCAAACATAACATACTGCCTGGTCAGCTCGACATTTTGAGAAAACTAAAATGTTCTTTTTAGCCATCTACTGTCTACCAAAGAATATGGGCATACTGACCCTGTTTAATTGGGTGTGGCCAACAGGCAGCCGAGGGAGGCTTGCGAGACGTGATGATGAGTATCTGGTGGGCAACTTGACACTTTGGATAAAACAGAAAGTTTGAAGATCTAAAAGCCTGCTATTTAGAAATAGTAATTTTATAAATGGATTCTGAACAACTTAAAATGAGTGTTACTTTAAATAGTGGGCAATTTTCTCCTTTTTCTTTCATAACGTTAGGATTAGATTTGCAATTTTACTGATTCACAAAGTCGTAGCGTGGGGATGGGCCCTTAGGAACCATACAGCTCATCAACTGAGTGATAACCTTGCAGTTACTCCCAAGACTGTGGAGAGCTGCCTCATTCTACAGGCACTCCATAGAAATTCACCTTGACGTTTCAGTATGAACTGATTTGTAGGCCATGTTGAAAATTAATTAAGTCTCTGCCAAGAAAGATATATAGGATTTTGTGTCCACAATTTTAGGTATGGTTTTTGTTCGGGGTTCATCAGAATCAAAAATTTGTTTATTTTTAATAATATTTATTATGTATTTTTATATTTATATATTTATTTTTAGGCTCCTTCCCTCTCTCCCTCAACACCGCCTATCCCAGAACACATATGGTTTACAGAAGAGAAAGCTGGGTCCCAGAAAGTGTAAATGACTTGTTCAATACTCTGTAGCCATGAGTGCATAGGTTTACTATTCTTATTTATTATTTATTTATCCTAATTATCCATTACTTAAATTCCATTCTTGTTGATTCAGCCAGCTTCGCAACTGTTATAAAGCAAGTGCTTTATATTCAAGTTTGATATCACCATTCTGGAAAGCAATCCTAAAACAGAAGGTTGCAGTAGTTAACAACTAGTATTCTAAGGTAAAATAAGAACCAGGCATAAAAAGATAAGCTGTGTTGAGAAAAAATACAATTTTCTGCTCAACAGTTTTAAATCTGAAGATGAGAGGGGATGCCAGAAAGTCTGGGCTTAGAAAACAAAAATCAGAAATCTACTTTAAGCAATATTACTCATTACTATCTGAAATGCTAAGGCTGAATTCATACAGAGACTTAAAATGAAAAATGAATTTGGTAAAATAAATGAGACAAAAATACTCCAAGGTGTTAGTATTTCTGGAAGTTATTAGATTATTCACCCCTTCATGTTTTACCGTTATGTTTATCCTATGTATTTGTGCCTGAAGTATCTGCTTTATGGAATTATCTAGAAGCTGGATAGTTCTACTTTTCTTGGCTTAGCTAACAGAAATCTGTTTTAAATCCTAAATCTGTCTTATTCCCTCAGGAATTCACTGGGCTGAATTTCCCACACTTTTCGGAAATGCTTCTCCTGGAATTATAATTACCATTAATTGCCCCTGTCAGACAATTCGACAAAACAAGATAGGTTCAAACGGAAGATATTTTCAAAAGTAGGCACTACATCCATTAAATGTTTCTAGTATTACTTAGAGCATATTCCATCCTCGTTCCTTGCTCTTCAATACACAGATCTGGTTCTTCATTTGAGGAGAAAGTGAGCTGGGTCAGGTAAAGCATTCCAGAGGTGAGGATGCAATGGCAATCACAGGCTATGCTTGTTGCAGTCTGGAGACGGCTGCCTCCTCTCCCTGCTCCTCCTCCTTTCCACCTTTGACAGCTTACCTCAGTCAGAAGACCAGAAAATAACACTTCTGCTTAATTTCTCCAACAGCTACACTTCTGCGATTCTAGGGTAGGGAACTGGCTCTTAAGGGACCTTCCCCAGATTCCATGTGTCTTGCCCTTCCCCCCACCAGATTGGGATAATCCAATAAAAAGAGACTTGGATAAGCCTTCGTGGATTGTGCCACTGGGTTCCTTAGAGGAGTCTCTTTCATGCTTCAGGTTCTAGCTTCCTCTGTCTTTGAGGCACAGATTTATCATATGGACACTTCCTTTTTTCAGGTTTCCATTTTCCTTTTTTTTTTTTTTTTTAACTATAGATTATTTCCTTGCTTGGGGTTACTGGTTGATTTCAAGGCAGGGGACTACAGTAAAATTGCCATTACTTCTTCATGTTTAATTCCAAATCACATACCTTATATGGTATTAACTGCATGACTCTCTCTATGTCAAAAGAAAAAAAAAGTTATAACAAATTTAAATATGTTAATAGGTTTTATCTGTAATTTTAGAATTGGCAACACTTGATTCCACAAGTTGGAATAAATATTCCCATGAGCTGAGCAGAGGAGGTTGATTTTATAGATAGTAAAGGGCTGAGGAAAGCAAAACAGAAAACAAAATGTGGATTGGTCATTTCAAAGTTACTTTTCTGTAAAGGTTACAGCAGAAAAAAAAAATCAAAAACAGAAACAAAATAAAACAGAAGTCCTTATCATGTCTGTTAGGATTGGCCTGTTTGGGGATTTGGCTATTATCTCTCTCTCTCTCTACTGATTTCTCAGAAGGTAGATAAATAACTTATTTTCAGCTTGGTGACTGGAACTTTTGCATAGTCAACACCATTTTTGTTTGGTCTGTTGGGACTGGTGCAGGAGGAGGGGGCTCAATCCTGACCAATGGCCTCCTATAAATTTTATTTAACACTCATAAGAGTTAGTACAGCAGGCTGAGACTTCTATCGTTAGAAAGGCCTGCTTAGAGGGTTTGCCCTTGGCTGGGATCCGGGAACTTAATTGGTAATCAGTTCCTTACATTGATACAAAATTTTCTGTAAATGATAACAGTGGCTGTACCTAATCTGTTTGTATAAATATAATTTATTATATTACTTATTATCATTATTACCATAGAGTATAATGCACTTAATTATCTTGTGAAGTTAGTCTTTCCTCTCTCTTTATTTTTCAGTATTTTCCTGGCCTGTCTTGTATGTCTGTTTTCCCCTTGTAAATTTCACAGTAACAATGCATAGACAGTTGGTATATTTACTAAATATTCTAGACAAGCACAACTACATCCTTTTCTATTTTTCCAAGTTCAGTGTTAAGTGCAGAACTTTTATAGTTAAGCTTATTTACAGATTTAAGTTTTCCTTTTGCAAATGAGATATTTCAATCTTTTTCCTCATTACAATACTTAATTTTTTAAGCATCTAGGGAATATATTGATTTTTGGATATTATCTTTGTGTACATCAACCTTATCGATTTTTTATTGTTTATAATATATTTTCAATTGGTTAGGTGGAGTATTCCAGAATTATCAGAACATCTGAGGGAAAAGGTCTTATTTTTGCCACTTGCTTTCCAATTTTCATTTCCTTCTCTTTTCAGGTACATTGACTGATACTTACAGATCAATGCTAACTAAGAGTGGAGACAATGTGCTGTCCTGTGTTACTTTTTACTTTAGAGAAAATGCTTCTAATGTTTCACAGTTGAGCACCTTCCCAGCTTTCAGTCTGATATCTCTTTGCCTATCTCTCTCCATAAAACTTGATCTATATTAGTTCTCCCATTAGGTCATTATTTCAACTTCTTCTCGCAGAATATTAGTCTTGTACAATTTCAATGTGTGAATCAAAGTCTTCTTTTAATTTCAGGAAAGCCTTATCTTCATATTTTGTTGTGTTTTCTGTTTTAATTTTTCTGGTTCTATCTTCAGGAACATCAGCATTTCATATAGTAATGTCCTTCGTTTGCATATCCATTATCTCTTTTAAAAATTAGCTTGATGTTCTCAAACTGTTCTCTATGTCACTGACTCTTTCTACCACCAAATATTTTTTTCATTTTTTATTGCTTTTAATGTGAATTGCATTTCTGTTCTTATTTTATAATTCTCCTCCATTTCTTTTTCGAGCTCCAACAGATCACTCGTAAACTCATTCTGTTTTCTTGTCTCTTTTTTGAATACTGAAATTCTTTCTGTTTTGGAATCAGAAAACCATATTTCATTTAACACCTTTGGTTTCCTGGAGAAACACTTGGTATACTTTCATATCAACTGTTGGTCCTGTAAGATTTCACCCAGCCTGGCTGGAAGTCACTGGTTTACAGGGAGGCTTCCTGTGTCCTAGTGTATGTGTAGTGATTTAGAATTCTCTTTCACTAGTTGTCAAAACTTTAATCCCTCAGTCTGTCAAAGTGATAGTCTTTTGTTGGCAATTATAGCATAGTGGGCTTCCTGTCTATTAGGCTATTCTGATTTTAAGCAGAACTCAAATATGGTTCAGCAGCCCTTCTCACTGACACAGACCATGTCATATTAAGGAAGTGTCATTGACTTGTCCCCTCAGAAAGCTCTGACTACTCTTAAGAGATTTTGAGTGTTCATGAAAGCTGGTAACACATAATGCCTTTCTAAGTGTCCTCCCTAAGTCATGTCTAATTTCACCACATTAGCCAAATTTCTGTATCAATTGTGGTTTGGGACTGTGACTGTTTCCTGCTGTCATAAAAGAATAGAGTTTCATCTGTGTTTTTCGTTCTTATTGATTTTGGTCTACTGGAAAGCGGAAAGCAGGACAGATCTATCATTGTTAACTTAAACATTTTAGCAGTAATTCTAAAATTATTTTGGTCTATGATCTGCTTCCCCAGATTCTTGGTTTTATTTAGTTAAACTTAGGCAGTTACTATAACATAATTTTTAGCCATATTAAATTATTTTTGTTCTCCATGATAAGATTGTTTCTGGATTTGATAGAAGCTAAAACATTTTAAATTTGATCACTAAGTTCTTGATTTGTGGCCCTGTGCTTCAGTGATGTCATTGATTCACTCTTCAATTTATTGGCTTTACTGATATCATAGTATACTATCCGAGCAAAACATAGGTCAAAATACCTGATTTTTGTCTCGTCTTGACTAGGACTTTCTTGATTATACATGATAATTCATATATAATGGAAATATTCACAACCAATTTATTTAACATAAAGTTTAACCTATACTGTAATAAGTCAGAACATATATGCAACTATCAATTTATTGGAAGTTATATATGGTATTTCTAATGGGATACAAGTTCCTGACAAATAAGCTCTGCATTTTTAAGTATGTTTGTTTAATTCAAACAACTGGATGAGAATATTAGGCTCTATGCAATGGTAGCTACTATCCTAATTACACTTTTAATTGAGTAGTCAACGTTAAATTAAATGTCTACAGCATGCTAACTCAGTGACAGCAGGAAACAACTCAACTTGCCTTGGAGACTCATTCAATTATTTGATGTAAGCCAAGTAACTAATATAACTGTAATATACTTCAGGAAAAGAGAAAAGGAAATCACCAGAATAAGGATAGTCAGAAAAGAAAAAAATAGGAATTGAGTTGAAAATATACATGATACAGAATCAGAGGTACACACATACACACACACACACACACAGACACTTAAGGAGTTGTAGGAAACCTGGAGAATGAAGGCAGAACAAACAGCCTTCATTCAAGGCCACAGGAGCAGAACTAAAA
Organism: Piliocolobus tephrosceles; assembly: GCF_002776525.5. NCBI lineage: Eukaryota > Metazoa > Chordata > Mammalia > Primates > Cercopithecidae > Piliocolobus > Piliocolobus tephrosceles. Next base: position 69,493,585 of record NC_045441.1, on the reverse strand, counting down.
TGGAGAAATAAAATGTAAATCTATCAATACAAAGAAGGGAGAGAGTAGCAAAAATTTCAAAAAGCAGTAACCAGAACTCTATGATGAGAGAAAGTTATTGTCTTAGACAGACCGATTTTTGTTTATCTAATTAAACTATATCCTTTTCCAAAAACACTTTAAACCAGATTTCAAAATCTATACATGGCAAAATCAATAGACAAGAATAGATTGAAAAAACAATAATTGGGTGAGAAAAAAAAAAAGCTAAATAAAGCTAAAGATATGTTAATAAACAACATGCATGCCACACAGTCCTATTTAGGTTCTTAACAGAAGAAGTTAACATGCAAATGTGGTCTGTTACAAGATTTCCAGAGGCCATAGAAAAACAATCCAGCTGTTCACCAGAAGCACAGAGGTTGAAACTTCAGGGAAATTTATCTTACATGTTTTTAATCAAGAGAATAGACTGTGTGATAGAGTTGATGACGCTTTCAATGCCATTTCTACAATAAATCTGATATATAATTCTTACTGGTGTTACTATTGTTTTTTCAGTTCAATCCAAATCATAACTGCATAAATATTTCTGAAAAAGCAATTATGCAAATATCCAGATAAGCCACTCCCAGATGGTCTGGTTTATCCAAGAGCAAAATTTAAAATACCCAGAGAACATCACGTCTTTCAGATAATCCTCAATGAAAATTACTTCCACAACAAGTAAATCATACATGAGATAGTTTTTTCATAATATAGTCATTATGTACCCAAAGATAATTTGTCAAATAATTTCTGTCTAGAAAATGAAGCTAATTAGTTACATGTTTCCTGAATGAGGCTACTCATGATTCAATACCCTCTACTTACCTTATTTTCGGCTGGTTGCTGTTTCCTTCTCTGAAGGGAGTTATTCCATTATACACAATGTGCAAGAAAATTATTCTTGAGGTATAGCTCCCTGGGTTGTTGTTTAGAGCAGATTTTTGTTTATAGGGTAATTCTGAAAATGCTCTAAACTTGGAGAGTTTACAAGTATGCCTTTTTCTATTAACTCACTAAAATAAGTATCTGAATTTAAAATCCCAATACTTCAGCCTCTAAGCAATTTTGTTTTCTATTATAGGGAAATGACAGTGTCTACACACAGAGAAGAAGCAGTATCTTTTCACGAAGAATCGCTCATGCTTAAGACTTTGAAAGGAAAATCAAAATAACTCAAGTAATACAGGGCCTAAACGTGGGCACAATATAAACAACACTGAGAAACCCCCACAAGCTCAGAAGCCTTAAATTTGGGGGTAGCTCATCCTAGGTTGTGTCCCTATGTAATCCAGAAGTTATTAGACGGTAGGGGATGTCTTAGGTACTCATGATCTCGACAGACAGGCCCGTGTAGTTAACAGTAATTAAAATGTTACCTTAAATCAGCAGCTTTTCCTGTCTTGTTAATACACATAACCTCTCTGGTCTGATATCCAATCTGGATGTCCCAATATTTGTTCTCCTGTCTGTTCTGTCTGTTTCTGTTTCTCTTTTTCTTAATAAGTTCGCGGGCTTCTGGGTCCTTTACTCCTTTGCTGCGGTCCTTTTCCCGTTCTTTATTCTTCCCGCGTCTCCTTGCTTGTCTTACTTGTCGGGAGTGGGGCATTGAGCAGGTGCTCCAGGGCCCCACATGCAGGCTGTACATGAGCTCCTCGGCCTCGCATGGGCTGGATTGGCACACCTGGAACTCCGTCAGGTTTGGACAGCCAGAGCCTCCGAACTGCGGGGGCGCCACCACATGACGCGTCCGGTGCTGAAGCCCGCTGCCGCAGGTCTTGGAGCATTCGGACCAGGCAGAAAACTCAGACACAATGCAATCTTGCTGGCAAGGAATGAGGCAAGCCTGCTCCAGGAGAGGCTTGGGCTCAAAGTACTCACAGATGATATCCTCCGCAGGAATATCTTTGTCTTTCTGGATGCACACTATCTCCCTCACCTGAATACCTTCTTCCCCCTTAATGCATTCAAGAGGTTTCTCAAGGCTTTTTGAAATCACAGGCTGACACTGATTCCAAGGTCCCAGTCTCCAGTCGTACAACTCTTTGTGCCAGTCGCAAACTTTGAAACAATTCTGCTGGTTATTGGGTCTCTCGGCCTGCTTACAGTTAGTATGCAGTGTAGTCCATCCCTCCACATGAGCACACCACACAGCCCTCGTTTGGATGCCTCCTGGACCACATTCATCTCCCATGCATCGGCCCCATGGACCTACAAAAATTGCAACACAAAAATTAGCAGTGCTACTAGAAGAAAACTACAAGTTATTGCACATTCCAGAAAGACCTTTCAAGACCTAGTACATTAACTTCCCTGAGGTGTTATAAAGTAGGTCTCTGGACAGGATTGTTGGAAAGTAATGATCCACACTAAGTATTTTTGCAAAAGGGGAACTGTGTCACAGAGTCTATATAAGGTAACTTCTGGGACAATTTCACTTTGGGTCCTTTAGGGATTATTAAAAGTTTGGTTTCGTTCATTTTCTTTGTTTTATGTAGTTGGAAATCCTTGCTGATAAAGGACATCAGAAATTAATCTCAGTGAAAACTCATTACTCCTGCCTCACAATCATCAAATCCATTTCAGTAACTGGCAAAAAAAAAATGGCCCCATGTGAAGAACTTCTCCTGCAGGCATTTCTCTTCCTGGACAATTAAGTACTTTGTGGAACTTGCTCTCTTCTTCATCGTTTTTTATTTTCATAGACTATGGCTGCAAGGGCCTAATAGTTGTATATTATGTGTGCCAATAGAGCTTGAAGTGTTCACTCTCTGGTTACCAAAGCCAGGAAGCAAAAATCTTCATTTACACACATTCTGCCTTTAAATTTACCACCCCCCCCCCCCCCCCCCGCGCCCCACATTTCCCAAGTGAAGTATAGAGCTGAGTAAGGGAATTTAAATTTAACTAAAAGATTTTTGCAATTTTCTAATCATTGAGAGGTTGTTTGGGGTCTTATTTATTTATATATTTCTTAAACACGAAATATTTGGTATTACAGAGCTATTTTATGTGATACTTAAATCAATGACTTTAATATGAAATGTGGGTTTTGTTTTTTTCTGTGAAATCCTTCTTACAATAGATTTAAACCTTATCTTTGCATATATTATTTTTTTCTGACATAGATGATATGATTTTCAGTGCTTTAACAGACAGATCCCAATTTATGAAATTGAGAATTGTGAAATTTTGGAATTATAAAGAAACTTAAAGATCATATGAATTATAAAGAAACTTAAAGATCATATAATTACATGATTTTCAAAAAGTATTTCATGAATTTGAGAAATTGTTTGATGTGCCTGAAAGCCATTTTCCATCTGTTGTGTGGGAAGGTGAGGACCAACATGTGGGGTGGGCTCCAGTGCCCCTCATACTCTTACACTGCTGCATCCTCCCTGATTGATGCTTTTATAAGAAAAACTCTATTTGTATTATTAGTTTTATTCACATGGGGTTGCAAGAGGTTTCTACTGTGGAAATGTGAAACCTGCCAAAGTAGGTCAATGGATTCGCTCTATGGATGAGAAAAACAGGAAACAAGAAGGAAAAGTGATTTGCTGAGTTCAAATATTTAATGAATAACAAAATCAATCCGGACTTTAGGTTCCAGTTCCAACTTTTAGTTGTATGATTTCTCTTTAAATCTTCAGCTTCAGTTAGTTTCTTCTGTACATACCAATTGTTAGTATGCAAATAAAGAAATATAAAGAATGTGTTAATCATATTTAATCTAAACATTTAATTTTGCCTAATGAGAAAGATGTTTAAAGTTTGTGGAAAATTTCCTTACAAATGACATTATGGAGTTGTAAATAGAATAGAGACTTGCTGTAAATATTGTGCTAATCATTATTGCATGAAAGTAAATATTGGATAGCTGGCATACCCATATCATTCCTTTATGAAGTTTGCATGTAAGAAATTATAAGGGATGTAAATGCTTATTAGGGATGTAACATTCTTATAAGATATATAAAATACTCAAGGAGACTAGGAAACAGTCTCCTTGAAGTATTAATAATGAAACTTTATGGACTTAGACAGTCAGTGGGTTTGTTGCATCTGTCCAAACGAAATTCACCTAATGATATTTTGATCTTATTTTTAATTTGCCAAAGAAAAAAATATATGTTCACAAATCTGGTGATATTTTCTTAAAGATTTTCTAAATACTCACTTTGGGAACCACAAAATCTAGGATACTTCTCAAAATGAGAACCTAGTAATATGTATGAAATTTTCTAATTAATTCCACACACCCTTGGCATTCATTCCCCATCCCCACTGTGCTTGAACAAAACAGTGGTCCTTATTTAACATCTGAACACAACATATAAGGACATAGTTATATCAGACTCTCAAATTAGGAGTAAGCTATATGCCATTAAGTCTGAATTTGAAAATATAAGTGTCTTATACTAACTCAGACTCTAAATCCCAGATGTAATTTAGTTGAACTTCCTGATGTATTATTTTTTTCCAATTTTTAAAATTAATTATGAAATTAGACTGACTAATCAGATTGAGGCTACTAGTCCTTTGACTAATCAGATTGAGGCTACTAGTCCTTTATCTTCAAAGTGTAAACAAATGATTTTTTATAGCAGACTTATAAGGGTGTCACTTAAAAAACATAACTGTACATTTTTAGGTAGGCAGCACTATTACTAATAGACGTGATTGGGCCGGGCGCAGTGGCTCACGCCTGTAATCCCAGCACTTTGGGAGGCCGAGGCAGGCGGATCACGAGGTCAAGAGATTGAGACCATCCTGGCTAACATGGTGAAACCTCATCTCTACTAAAAATACAAAATATTAGCCAGGCGTGGTGGTGGGCGCCTGTAGTCCCAGCTACTCGGGAGGCTGAGGCAGGAGAATGGCGTGGACCCGGGAGGCGGAGGTTGCAGTGAGTGGAGATTGCGCCACTGCACTCCAGCCTGGGCAACAGAGAGAGACTCCATCTCAAAAATAAATAAAATAAAATAAATGTGATTTATTAATTAAAATAAATTAATGTTTTATTACAGAAATCTGAGTATACAAAAGGTGAATTAACTTCAAGTCTATATGTTTTTGCTAAGGAAAACATACATACTGAAAATAACTTTTTTTCCCTAAAACAACTATGAAACAGAACTATGCTACACTAGTCAACTCTTAAGTCTGAAAATTACCTTAAACAAGATAAGGACTGGTGAAAATATTAAACTCTTATAAACCAAATTTTAGCAAAAATCTTGGCTTAAAGTGATGGTTGCTTTGAAAATGATTCATCATTTACTGACATCGAATTATGGAGAGCTCCCTTTTCACACACGTTCCAGAGCACCATGTATGTGTCTCACATAATGTTTAAATGTTAGTCACACTTTCAGTTAGTAGAATCAGTAATTTTTATCAAATATTTAATATCTGTTTATCACATTAGACTCACTCTATAGCCCCATGAGGACAGGCCCTTGTCTGTCATCTGCAACAGCTGCAGACAGTACACACAGAACAAGTTCAATAATATTTATTGAATGAATGAATAAAATCAGAAACCAAATCAATAAAATAATTCCAATCAATTTATGATTCAACAGATGCCATTTGGACAACTAATTGTGAATAAAGACAAAATGTGCTTTTCCTTTAAGCCATTCCAATATATTATGGATTAACTTGAGATTTTTTATTTTAATCTAATTATTGAAAACACAAGAAGATACTAGTGACATAACTTAAAAATACAGATCTATATTTAATTACAATCAGAACCACAGTGTAATCTTGAGAACCTCTAATTTTTCCATGTTACCTGTTGTAGTAATATTACATATATTTTGGATAACTAAATATGCACAATGTTTTTCTGAAATTAGCATTGTCTTGGAGGCAGATTTCAGATGATCACGGGTGTCAACGACAGTATTTCTTACTAGAATATTTTCTTGTCTTCAGAGATAGTTAAAAGCACATATTTCTGCAATGATTTTCAGCTACATATAAAAATATAATACTATGTTTCTACTCAAGATGTATAAATGCCTTAAGAAATAAAAGAAAACAGTCCATATAAAAGTTTAATAATACTGGCATCTTATTTATAACATTGTGAATCAAATGTTCGTTTCCCACTTTACAAAAATAAAATTGCACTCCCAAAAGGGGTTGAGAAGTATATTTTCATTCTTTAGTTTTGAGAAACTAAATTTTCTCAGCCAAGAACATTTCTAATCACCTAGTTCTTTATTGATTTTTCACAATGTTGATCCCACTACAGAGGCTGGTTAGTCAATGAAAATAGTTTTTTGATCACTTACTTTAAAAATTACTATTTGACATATAGAAATATTGACAAGTGTTGTTTCAAATTCAGAATTCATTATATAAGATAGTTCTTACTTTGATGTTCCTCATAGAATACCACGAACATCACCTATGTGTGTGTATACCTTTTACATATGCTTAATTAGCTAATTATATTTGTAAAAGCTTTGCACTTCTGCTAATTTAATGGAATAACCTATTACATTCCATGATTTGAACATGTCTTTTAATTTCCGTGGCTTACTTTTGGATAAATTGGCTCAATAATTTTGTTTAGAGAGGAGAGAAGTTAATTTATAGATCTTAATATCCAAGGCATTATATTTTTGATGTCAATGCCAGCAGGAATAAAGAGATTGAATTCAACAATATTATTATATATAGATAAGGCACAAAAATTTCTAAAGTTTGCTTAGATAACTAAGAAAAACATATGTTATAAATATAAATATATTCCAATTCCCATTTCAATAATATTACCACAGATTTTTATTAATCAGCTACTCACAGATAACACTGTGGGATTTATTTCATTCCACATATATTTACATTGAGAACCAGTAGATAACATATCCTGAGAAAACTTCATAGAGATATATAAAAATACCTACTGAGGTTAAAGGAAAACAATAAAATGCATGAAGGCACCAGTGAAAACAGAGGTGGAAGTATAATCACGATTGAACCTAAAAAATAAAAAAACCCATCATCCCCCTTGTAGGCTTTAACTACCCTTATCTTTTCATTGCACCTTGAGTATCACATGTGTGTCCAATTAACCAACCTCTTGAAAGATCAGATCTTCCCCACAATACACACGATGAAGGGCTGTCTACCTCTTCCCTCCAAGCAGTCTTGACACAAGTACACATTGAAAGGGACCAAATTGAATAAAAAAAGGACCACATTGAATAGAAAAGGGACGACATCTAAAACTCCTCTTGACAACTGGAATTGTTAACTCAATTAGATACCATGTTTAAGGGGGTGCAAATGTTTTAAAGTACAATTTGAAAACACAATATGCAAACTCTATCAAGGAAAACATGACATCCTCTGCCAATTACAATGTGGCAGTGTGCGGCAAATGTCTCTGCATAAATCTTAAAATTCAGCTCTACATCCTACATTACTAAGAGTGGGAGGTAGTGGTAGTAGAAAATCTGGGGGAGTGGTGTTTGGTTTTTGAAAAGAACAGTAAGAATTATCATTGGTTCAAAACTTCCATCTTTTATTGTTCTGTTCATGATTATTTAGAAGGAATTTGGAATCTAATTGAGCAAAATAAAGGACAGGCAGCTTTCTATTTAAGGCTATAGATAATATCCCCCTGTGAATGGAAATATATTCCTGCATACAGATTTGTAGGATGGTGTTTACTCAGTATCATACAAAGCACTTCTAAAATGTGGGTCAATAAATATGTGTAGAACACTTAGCTTGACAGATTTTATGTAAATCCAGAAACACTGGATGTCTTATTTCACTAAAAGGAAATTAAAGCAACTGTTTTATATGCCCAAAACTTGTGTGTAATTGATAGGCTCACAATACAAATATTTTCACTTGGAATCAATGTAAAATTATGCAAAATTGTGATAAAAACTTTAAATGAATGCTACTTGGCTTAGTTTTCCTTAGGCTAGTGCTTTAAGTAAAATTCTGCACTAACTTTACCAAGATGTTGATAAAATAATGAATTTATTTTTATTCCTGTTAAAGAGGATTTTATAATGTGCCTATTCTCTTGATGTCGCTCAAAACTGTCTCTGTATTTCAGTCTACAAAAGACAGCCGTCAAAATTTAAAATTACTATTTCCCCACCATATTCAACACTGACTTCTCTAAGTCTGCTTTTTATATGTCAAGGGCATGAGAACAATAAAAGGTTGAGTCTATAAAAGGCCACATTATTGACAGGTGGCCAGCAACTGTTCCAAAGAGCCTTATAAAAGATAAACACCATAAAAGGAGCATGAGAAATTATGCAACTACTTTTTGTTCTTGTTTGCTATAAAACTCTCAAATGAGCCAGTTTCTGGTTTGACTAAATATGTTTGCATCCTTCAAATGAGATAGTGTGTTTTCCCCTCCTGGATTTGGTTATGGAACAGCATGTTCTGCTTTACTAAGATCAAGGAGTACATAAACAGCTTAGTAATATACTGAATTCTGTCTCTTGAATGCTACAGAACATCTTACTTTAAAATTTATAATTTACAAAACTAAAACAAAATTTGTATTTGTTTTTACCCAATCAAATCCCTGTAAAAAGATTAGAAATTACTGTTAAATAATATGAAAGAAAAATTCCTTATAAATTCCATAAACTAAAGATAACTAATCCTAGTCATCATACTTTGCTGTCTTTCTAAAGCTAATTAAAATATAAAACTAAACTTAGGATTGTGCTATCAATTAATTGTTTTATAGTTTGCATTTTTACTTCACAATATGCTATAAAAAATTCCATTTCAACAGATGCACCACATACACACACACACACACACACACACACACACACACACAGATTGAAACTTCTAGACCATTAATCTCCTTTGCTCTTCATATTTTCACATTTAGATCTATACTATGTTTGCATAGTGTTTTGTTCTACCAATTTACCATGATTTTTCTAACTGATGTTCTATCGGTGGATGTTTAGGTCTTTCCTAATTATTTCCAATATTATAAAGAATGCTATAATGAACCTCCATTGCTGTACATCAGTCAGATAATTTGGTGAAAGGTTTTTGCACACTTTCAAGCTTTTGATACATGTAGTATTGCAAAAGTGCCCACCAAAATGTGCCAGTTTGGCCTTCCACCAGCAATTTTGAGCACATTTTCCTCAACCTCTAATATTTGCAGATCGCTGGTCCTCCAAGTCTGAGCTCCTGCTGGAGAAATCCTGTGTGCTTATTTTCTTGGAAAGTTCATCCTTTGACTAAAATCATAGTCTTAATTCCTTTACCTTCATTCTTTTGTGTATTGTGGTTTCCAGAAAGACATCAAAGCCTGTGAAGAATTCATAGTAGCCTTCCCTGTTTTCAGCATCGAAACATATTTTTGCTTATCTTGTACTTGTTTGGTCATTTCAAAGGATTTTATTGTCATAGGTAGAAGCAAACATGTGGTCTTAAATGTCCATCTTAAAATAGTCCCATAGACTGGTATCTGAATGCTTAGCCTACTGCCCCATTCAAAATTATACTAATTGAATTTATTTAATTATAAATATATGCTCTGCCTGGTAGATCCCTTTGTATAGATTTGTGAATATACAAAAATAAATTGTGAATGTGTTTATCTAAACTAGATTTAAATTTCTTTCAAAGGAAAAATAAGAGGAGAGCTTGCAGCTTCTTTAACTTGAGTTTTAACTTAATTTTAATTTAAAACATAACTCTCAAATGACAAATCAGTTTGGTGGATAAGGAGAGATCACTGTGGATGTCAAGCTGAGCTTTCATCTTCAATAAGTAATTAAACTTTAATAAGAAATTATATAAGAATGTCAAATTACACGTACAAAATTAGAACAGGCTGTTTAAATCTGATGAGAAAATGAATGAGGAATTAGAGACTAGTATAACTGATTTTACATTGCTAAACACAATAATCTCTTTTTAGGATCTGTTATACTAAATATTCCTTTAAAATTACTTAACCTCTTTGCATTCTGGTTTCCTGATCTTAAAAATACAATATGAACCCTGTCATTAGCTCCCATCATCTCATAACCCTACCGGACCCTTAAGCTAAGTACCAATATTATGAGGAATGTTTGTGATAAAGTTGTGAAGTCCCTTTCTTTTACACAAAACGATTCACATTTTCATGTGACAGTATTTTAAAGTCTTCATGTATCAGTGACAACTTCCTTAGGTTACGCTCCATTAAAGTGAAAACCTGAGTCAAAGCATTTGACAATTTTAAGGTTTTAAAATACATGTTGCCCAATTGATTTTTCAAAGAAACATGTACAAATCTACATTCTATCACTACACCTTGATCAGCATTGGTGATTATAATATTTTCTTTTGTTAATTTGATGAATATGCCCAAATCCACTGTTGTTTTAGTTAAATCTTCATTACATATGAATTTTAACATAATAATTTCCTCCCTGTAAATTATTTGTTTCATTGGTTTCTATATTTTCCAGCATTCTCATGGATTTCTTTTCCCAATCTCTTTGAGATACTAACATTTTCTCTGATCATTAAGATGTATTTCCCATCAGTGTTTTGTGTTATTTTGTGTATAATATTTTCTGTTTTCCATATGCAGACTTTCACTAACACAATAGTATATTTCATTGATTGATTTTTAATGAAAGATTTTTAAGGCTCAATTATATTTTTAAATACAGAGGTTAATAATACAGAGGTTAATAAATACACGTACATTAAAAATTTAATCTTCTTTATAGATTTATTTTATTTAAGCATGTTAAATGCATCAGAAGTTTATTTCAAGTTTGTTATAAGGCAAACTTCTGACTATTTTATTTTCTATAGAGTTAGGCAATTTTACCTGGAACACACATACCTATGATTTAAAGATACCTTTCAAACAGCCTCAAAACATGTCAATAAGAGGTGTATTAAATACCACATCCCTAGATTACATTGTTATATTTTATTGCTATGTTTTATTTCATATTTGTATAGTACTGTGTGTTTTCCCATATATGATCTCATTTGATCTTTGCATCAAGTAGTAGATATAAAAAATAAACAAGATCAATTTTGTTATTCTGTCCAGTAGTTCAATCTCTGTAAATCTGAAGAAAATATAAAACCATCAACCACTCAAATAGTTCTGTGGTTTCCTTGGATGCAGTTAAACACTCCCAAAAAAGTAGTTATATAAACTGTATTTGAGCAATTCAGTTAGAGAGTTTACGGTGCCATAATGAAAAGTTCCCAATTTTTGAATAAAGTCTCATGCAAATAAGGGGATGCAAAAACAATTTCTTAGAGAAAATTCTTCTTCAAGTTAACAGATTGCTAAGTCAATGTTTTCCTTTCAAGCTCATAAACTCAGAAAAATTTGATATTGTTAGAATCTTGATTTCAAAATAACAAAATGTGATACTAATAGCCTTAATACCTATTAAAATTTTAAAAAGATCTACTTGAACAGTTGCACTGCCAATCCACAAAACAATACAAACTTCCTCCTTACCCTACTTCCCAAATAATTACAACAACCAAAAAACAGAAAGCAAACTTAAGAGTTATATAGGATTTCAGTATAAATGTGATTGGCAGCAGAGTATTTACGAAATAAGAATAGAAATTGTTGATCATAACAAACATATAATCTTGATGGATTTGAAGACATGACAAGTCTTCAGAGGCTGCTTTAGAGCATGGATTGAAGGTAGCAACTAGCAAATCTAGTAATGCATGTGTTTGTGAGTGTTTAAAATAGGTTGTCTTAAAATTGGTGTCAAAGAATAGCACCAAGAACTGCATAACATTTCACTCAAAAATGTGAAATGCACAAAACTTTTTACCCATATCAAGCTACCGATCTTCCATTACAGTTGTCCAAAAGTGGGCTACCTTTGGAGAATACATATTCAACAGTCCGACTTGATGCTAAGGGAGTCAAATAAACAAGGTATTGGAAGTAAATGAGTCTCATCACAACTCTCTCTATCTCAGGGAACTTTGATAAAAATAGTAAGTGACATCTTAATAAATTTGAAAGCATGCTATCTTGTCTTGGATTACCCCAAAAGTAGAACTTGAGACAAAGGTTTATATGCAAGTAGTTTATTTCAGAAGTGATTCCATGAAGCAGGGCTAAGGCAAAAAAGAGGAAGAGAAGGAGAGATCAAGGGAAAGCCAGTATAAGCATATGTAATAAAATTGTCCACTGCTATAGTTGCCTGGTTATGACTTTGTGGGAGCTTCTGAGGAAATTCATGAAATGCATCTCAGAACTGTCAGTCCAGAGAAAAGAATAATTAAACATTTCTTCTTTGACTCCTGTTCCTCATTGCATAAAATTGCTTGAAGTAGCACAGAGGCAGTTCCTGATATAGTTTCTCCCTTGCACCACTCAGATCCTCTTATTCTACCGTTGTGCCATTAAATGAATCACAGACTATCTCCCTCGATATTATGGCCAGTTCAATGTCTGCAAGTATAGGTTTTTCCCTCTAGAACTACATCCTCCAATTCAGCGAGTTTAAGATTTTAGGTATGGATGGCACAAATTCCTGAAGTGACTCAGGGGAACAATGGAGACAGGGCCAATCCTACTTTGCCTGAGAGTTTTAACCCATATGTCTTGGCTCTTATGGCACAACACCATATTTTGTTTATGGGCTTGGCTCATCCTGGAAGACATTTCTCCAATCATGCAATCTGTTATTTTTCAACTTAAGCCTTTAATAGGCAATACTACTACTCAAATTAGAAGAGCTGCTTTTGGGAAATGAGGTATATAGAAAGTCCAGTGGATTTCATTGTCATTGATGCTTGTCATGTCCATTTACTATAAGATATATTCTTTTGAATGAAGCAATATTATTCATACATAGAATATAAGACTAAGAAACCGGGCATCTGCAAGTCTTCTGATTATGGTGTTGGTGAAGTCACTGTGGCCATAGAAGACAAATGCATACCTAGGGTAAGTGTCAATTTTGCTAAGAATGAATTGCTGTTCTATTTGTGTTAGGAAGTGTGTGATATAATCAATTGGCTGGCTGCTTCTTACAGGTTGGTCTTTAGCAATTGTAGTAGTTTGATCAGCCTTGGTGAGAAGAAGCCTATACTAACTACTGGGTTCATATATAGCACCCATCCCTGATACAATGGCCAGTCTGAAGCAAGAGGTTGGCTGATGTCCACAGGTCAAAATTTCTTGTCTACTTATATACTCAGTTCTGCCTCTAATGCAGATGCTCCTGGATGGGCATTAACACAGCCCACAAAGATCTGCCGTTTGGATCCACTTGCATTGAACACTCATATCCAATTTATCTAGACTTCTATGTTTCTAATCAACTAGATAAGCCATTCGCCATTGCTTAGAAGTCCATGTAAGTCTATATTTTAGGCTACTTGTCCCTTGGTAAAGAGTGAAAAACTAAATATAGGCTCACAGCTCTGTACTGTGGGAGGATTCCCCTTCACCGTTATCCTTTAGAGCCATAACAAGGGGGGCTGCTGTGTTGCAGCTGCCCATTTACAAGTAGCGCCAAAATATCATGCTAAGCCTATCAAGCCTGAAGTTTTTATTTTCTTAGCTGGTATTAAGAAATCCCTTATGAGCCATGAGTTGAAGGAAGGTCCTCTATGTAAAAGAAGTAGGTACCATGGATTCTGGGCAATGTGTTTATGTAATTTACTTTTTTGTTATTCTTGTTCTGTGTGGGCCTGATCCCCAATGCTCTGTTTCTGTTGTACACTGGATTTTAGCTATGTCTTACCCAACATTTTATTTGGTGGGCTTCATAATATCTAGCTTAGAATAGACAACTCCAGCCAAAATGTTAGTTGGTGTCCAACATGCAATATCTACTAGGACCCAATAGTTTGTCAGGATCTATTTTGTGGCGTGTGTGTGTGTGTGTGTGTGTGTGTGTGTGTGTATCATGCTTTTCTTTTCTTCCCCTAGATGTGAGTAATTCTCTTTTGCAAAAAACATGGCCTTACTCCCAAATCCTAAGTGTCTGTGCTGCCACTTTTCTATTAGGGGTAGCCAGAGATTCCTCAGAGCCATTTTATCTATCTGAAATATATCTCCTGACAGCAAATCTTCTGGGCCACTATGATCTCAGTGACTGAGCACCTTGCTTCAAACAATAAATAGACTGTGGCAATATTTCCAAGTGCCATGTATGATGCTGTCAGGATGCAGAGAGGCTGTGGTATGTAGTCAGTCTCCAAGATGATCTCAATGGTTCCTGCTTTCTGCTGTTCATGCCTTTTTACAGTGCTCTCTGGTATTGCATGGAGATGACCTGTGTAACCACTGAGATATTGCAAAAATATTTGTGTATAACTTACAAGTCTAGATTATGAAGAATATGTGGCTTCTGACTTGCCCTCTCTTGGTTCATTCACTCTGGGGGAAGCCATCTATTATGTCATGGAAATACTCAAGCGTGTTTTGAAAAGGAACTGAGACCTCCTGCCAGCAACCATGTGAGTGGCCCATGATCCTCTTGGAAGCAGATCCTTTGGCACCAGTTAAGTCTTAAGAGGACTGCAGGTCTGGCCAATATTTTGGCCATAAACTCATGATAGACTCTGAGTCAGAACCACCTGGCTAAGCCATTACTGAATTTCTGATGCAAAGCAACTATGGGATAATAAATGTTTATTGGCTATAAGCTGCTAAATTTTGACGTAGTATTTTATGCAGCAACAGATAACCAATACCGATTATAGTGCCTAGAGTAGGTATGTTGCCATACCCCAAAATCTAAAACATGGGAATGACATATTGAAAGTGTGCAGGGGCCAGCAGCTGGAAGGACAATGATGAGTGTGTTAGTAAAAGCCAAAGGTATTTTGAGAGGCTGCTTGAAGCAGCCTGATGGCCCTAAAAGTGGCTGCCAGTAAAGACTTAAAATAAATGAGGAGGATGTTATTGGAAACTTGAGGAATGGGGACTTTTTTTCTATCACAGCAGGAAGTTTAGCAATATTGTCACCTATAATAATGTGGAAGTCAAAATTATGTCCAATTAACTGGGTGATCTAGCTAAGATTTCCACACAAACTGTTAAGGGTGCCACCTTTCTTATTAGGGTATCTCTAATACTTGCCACTTTCTAGTCACCAAATCCAACTAGTATAATGTCATTCATATAGTGGACAAGGGTCATGTTCTAAGGAATGTCAAGACAATCAAGATCTCTGCCAACTGTATTTTGACAAATGGCGGAAGTGTCAATTTGGCCCTGGGGTGAAGGAGTAAATGTGTACTGCTGTATATTCTCTATTCAAAGCAAACATCTTTTGATGCTTCTTACTAATGAGAATTGAGAAAAAACATATTTGCTAGATTCGTGTCTGCATATAAAGTGTCAAAGGCTGTGTTGATTTCTTCTAGTTTCGATACAACTCATTCATAATAGCTGCAATTGGGGCCAACATATGGTTAAGTTTATAGTAGCTTGCTGTCATCTTCCATGACTCATGCAGTTTTGTTCTACTTTATTCAGGGAAAATACAAGTTGCTTGAACAGGAATAAAATGCGGACAACCTCTGCTGCATCTTCTGAAACTTTGATGCAATATTAATTTCTGGAAAGATGTTATGGTAGAGCACAATACAATGTGCTTCATTTCCCATCTACAATGCATACTGAGCTACCAAAAAATGAGAGTCTTAGTAACTATAAACAGGAAGTTTCTCACTTGCACCACTCAGATCCTCTTATTCTACCATTGTACCATTAAGTCTGATGAATCACAGGCTCTCTCCCTCAATATTATGGCCAGTTCAATATTCTACCCAGCAGATGAGAGAGCAAAACATTGATCTACCTGCTTCTATTACCCATTGATCAATAATGAGCCCAGGATCATAAACATTAATTCCCTCACAATTTCAAGTAGTGCATGAGTGAGTGCTGAGTGGGTTTCTGCAGGTGTCTTGCACTTCCATGTCAGAGAAGCCCTGGAAAAGTAGGTTGCTTGGCCTGTGGTAAGTGACAGTCAGTTTGTACCTGTGTGAATCTGGTGAAATCTGTGCAAAATTGGAAGCCACAAGAGTGAGCGGAGGTGGAGACAGAGCCAAGAGGATATAAAATAGTGCAGAAATATAAAATACCACAATGAACTTGTGGTAGATGTATTTTCTTTTTTTTTTTCTAAAAATGCTTTCTTCTGAAAGGCATTTGTTTTCTATGAACTAATAAATATTAGGGACAAAATTGAAAAAAGCTAAAGATATCTGCATTTTTATCACATTTATTTACTTACTCAAAAGATAGTGAGGGCCTACAACATGCTAGCTGCTGTGATAGGCAAGCAACATTGACATGTATTAAGATAAGAAAACACTACCAAAGGTGGAAACAACCCAAATGTCTAATAATAAACAAAACATGATATACATACAGTGGGGTATTATTTAGCCTTAAAATGAAATTCTGATGCTACAACACAGATGAGCCTGGAAAGATTATACTAAGTGACATAAACAAGACACAAAGGGACAAATACTGTGTGATCCCACTTATATGAAATACCTAGAATGGTCAAATTCATAGAGACAGAAGATAGAATGGTGGTCATGAGGGGATAGGTGAAGAAGGATATGGGAAAGTATTGGTTGATGAGTGCAGAGTTTCAGTTTCAGATAGTAAAGAATTCTAGAAATCGATAGTGGTGATGGTTGCACAACAATGTGAATGTGTTTAGTGCCACTGAATTGTTCATTTAGAAATGGTCAAAATAGTAAATTTTATGTTTTCTCTACCACTATATCTATCTGTCTATCTATCTATCATCTATCTATCTATCTATCTATCTATCTATCTATCTATCTATCTATCTATC
>NC_045441.1:69451688-69476692 GCF_002776525.5 Piliocolobus tephrosceles | reverse complement strand
ATCTATCTATCTATCTATCTATCTATCTATCTATCTATCTATCTATCACCTATCTGGCACTACCATGAACTGTAGCCTACCCTTTTTTAGTCATGTCTATAATATTCTGAAACTTTGAGAATACTTCTAAATATAGCAACATTACCTCAAGGTTCCAAGGAATTAATGCCAAGTTCAAAGCCTTGGGGAACTTTTAAACTCCTTAGACCTAAAGGCAATTTATTTGAGACAGTCAAGCAAAAAGTGAAGGGCCAATTATAGATCTGATAACTTTTCTTTGTCTTATTAAACACTGAGAAAAGGAAATCATAGCTCAGAAATGCCCATTATCATCTTAGTTTTAGTGCCTAGTATATTAAATTGGTGGTTGTTACTAGAAATAATACATTCTAAGTTCATCTTCTGATGACATTATATTATCAATTGTATACCTCAAGAATTGCAATACAATTTTAGCCAATAAATAATTAATTGTAGAAATGATCTTCTCAGAATGAAACATAAAGTGAAGTTAATATTTTGATTTCTAGAATGACTTTATTACACATCTAGAAGCACATTTTATTCCTTAATTCTTTAGGACTTTTTGCCCATACTCTGGTTAACAAATGTCTCCATGGCTGTTGCTTTTCCTTTTTCATGAAAATTATTTATAGACATATATTAAATTTTAGTATTCCCCATGCATATAATAAACCACTCCGGTAAACCAGGGCCAAAGTAAATCTTTATCCTAAAGTTGTACAGCAATTAATCAGGCTAAAGAAAAAAAAAGAGAGGAAAAAATGTCAATTGTTTCCTTTCTGGCACTGGAACAGGACTGGCGTTACTACAAATAATTATTTAGGATAAGAACAAATTTGGTTTTTGAAAAGACTATTGTGATAAACTTAGAGCACTAAAACATATGACTTATTTACAAGACACTATAGACACTGTAAAGCCTGCCTTAATGCAATGGCATTGATTATGCATTGCTATGTATACTATAATTTTCATAATAATTTCTGTCCTACTAAGTGCCATCACCATTATAAAGGATTAGAAGAGTAATTCAGGAACCTGAAACTAAATTTCCAACATGTGAATTGGTATGTATATGTCTGTAAATATACTTCTACATATTTATTCTTTAATGTATCAAAATTGGTTCATTTAACAAATATACCATATTAATGCAAAAATTTTTATGAAGTTGACATTATAAATATACTTTTAAAATAAAAATGGTTTTTGCTTCCAAAATGCATCATCTGAGGGTGAGGCAAATTCCATGTGTCTGAAGAAACTGAATATGTGGTTTAGGGTAATAATTTGCATCATTAGTGACTAGGAAATGTTTATTAGAACTTAGATTGATTATTCCTACAACTGGTAAAAGTCAACTGAATTTTGTTAGGTTAAACATAAACTCAAAGCTATAGGATTCTAGGAAAAATAATCAGTAGATGATCATTAACAATCTAAATGTAAATGTTTAATTTCCAAAAAAAGTGAATTGAGGAATATCTTAATTTTTTAGTAACATCTTCTCAACTTACTTACTATAAGCAAGAGATTTATACAGCATTTATTGTATACTTATTCTATAGAAGACACTGTATTGAGCGGTTTTGCAAATTTTTCACCATCTGTATCTTTCAACAACCCTGCCATACAGGTTTTAATTACCATTATTTCAATAGTTATTTTACTATTTTAGAGTTGTTGTATTTTTGTTTAGTTATTTTATTTTTTATTATTTTGCTGATCCAAAATTTGAGAATTTAAGAGGCCCTGCTATTGTGAACACATAAATAGTACCCATGTTACACCACTATTTAGAAGTAGAGGGAGATTTTTCTAGCTCAAGTTGTTTGACTTTAGGGTTTTGTCCCCAAGCCAATTTGCTCATAACCATTTCCTCTAAGAAACACTCGTTTAAAGCTTCCAAGCCCAGAGAGGAACACTGAGATCCACTCCACTCCCAGATGTGTGTGTGTGTGTGTGTGTGTGTGTGTTTTCTCCAGAGACGAGTCTTGCTATGTTGCCCAGACTGCAGTGCAATGAGTATTCACAGGTGCAATCATAGTACATTACAGTCTGGATGTCTTAGGCTCAATCAATCCTCCTGCCTCAGTCTCCTGTGTAGCTGGAACTACAGGCATGTGACATCGCACCTAGCTTCAGTTATGATTTTGAGTAAAGCAGCCAGCAATCAGTTTGTACACACAGAGAAAAGTAACCTCTTCAACAAGCACAATAGCAGGATTGGCTGAAGTCTAGTTTATACCAGTATTTTGCCAAGAAAACTCGTCGTAGTCATGTGCACTAAAATAAGTATCAAAAATTCTCAATGCATTTAACTTACGTTTGCTTCTCACAATGTTACTGTAAAAATACAATGACACTGATTTTTTTCTGCATTCACTTGAATTAATAGTCTTGATTATTATTAAGAATATTCACAAATACATAATATTATAGTTAGATTGTCTTCTATTTTCTTACTAAATCACTGAACATTGAGGAGAGGTAGAAGCACAGTCCAAGATATACTGCGTAGGAACTCAAGGTTGAGAGCTATTTTTTCTAAAAGAAGAATCTCTGATAATTTATAATCTGAATTCTAGGGTTGAGGATTGTATAAATAGTTTCTGGGACCTTGATAATTAAATATAATCTACAAACTTTCAAGTTTCTTAAGAATTAGATTCTTTGATCAGTGTTTTTCACACAATTTTAGCTTAGAAACTATGGCAAAGATTTTTAAAAGTCCTACATTAAGTTTTAAATACAAGGCCATGACTAGATTTGATGAATGTTGAGTATTTCTAATTCTGATGAAATCAGATAATCGGTTTTAACTTCAAAGGAATGTCACCCAATAAAGCAGTGTTGAAGATGCACATAATTGTGTTAGTTGTTCTTTAATAACTATGGACACTACATTTTATCTTTAACTGGAAAAATCTTCTTTTAGCCTGAAGCAATAGATCTTATTCAAAATTAGGGAGTCAGTAATTAACATCCATTTTCTTATTTTCATTTCTACATGTACTTGTTTGTGTATGGATATAAATGTCCCCTTCGATATTAAATTTGTATGTGTAGAAACTATGTGTAGGCTGACAAATTCCACAAGTATTAAATAGCCATAATTTAAAAATCATATTAATATTGGTTTATGTGGCCAATCTATATTTCGAGACACATCATTAGTCTTTTTGAAGACACATGCAGATGAATAATACATGTCTTTCGCTTGATTGAAAAATCACAGTAAGGATGCATTTTAAAATGTAATATGTATCAACTGAAATTTAACTCAGGCATTAATACACATGGTTTACTGAGTAGTTGGTTCCAAGAATATAATAGAGAATAAACTAAGGCAAATGTTCAGATAAGGAATATGAAAGCTGACAGTTGCATATTCATGGACATTGTAAAATTTAAACCTGAAGGATGTCTTGATGATGAATAATGCAACATTTTATAGCCAAGATCTTCCCACTATCAGAAGTTAAATACAGGTAATACAGTCATTATCTAAGCCAGTGTCAGAACCCTGGTGTCCTGACTTCCCAGCTTAGCAGTCTTTCATTCAACATTAGGAGCCTATAATTCAGATGAATAGCTCACATGGGATTGTATTTCTTAAACTCTATTTTGTAAAATATCAAAGTGTTTCTGGGTACCATAAATAATTAAGTAAATTATGACCAAAAAATATTATTTATTTTAGAATCTGTGATTTGTAAGGATCCACAAGTATGCTGTAACACAGTCTTTCTGTGTATCACTGAAAGATGTTCTTTCAGGCTGGAACACTTCTGGTGACAGAGCTCGTTGTTTAGCAAATTTGCTGATTCTGTTGTTGGACAGTTATACCTACTGGAGATTTCTTCCTCATATGCCTACAAAATCTTCTTCTCTACGAATTCTAATCTAAGCCCATTCCTAACACCTTTTCAACTCTTAAAAACCTCCAAACTAAATACTCTTCTTTTCATTTCTTATTCCTAATAAGACTTCTTGTCTAATCATTAGACATGTAGCTTTTCTGGGGCACTGCTAGATTTTATAATAATGTCATAGAACAATCTGAAAACCAGTAAAGAAAATAAAACAGAGTAGACAAACAGTAAATACATAAAATACCTGACCACCTCCATATATCTTTTGTTCTTTTTGAAATAAAAAAGACAAATGACCTCATATCCATATCAATATGGTAAGCCTCACTCCAAACATTTCTAAATATTCTGCTAAGTCATCTCACACACATTCTATTGAGGCTCACAATTCCTTTATTTACACTGTACTGTGTAGTAAATTTACTTGCCATGGTCATTCTTTTCATAATTGCTTGGGCAACTCAGCCGCCTAAGGACAAAGACACACATTGAAAAACCCTGTGCCTGAGTACCTATTCCTTCAACAAATCCTATCAAGAGGCTGACTTGAGGAACTCAATCTTCATTTCACCTCTGAATTCTTCCAGATTTCTTAATCAGCAGCCTTCATTGGTACACGTTCTTGAGGTGTCAGTTATTCAGTTATCACACCCACAAAATTTTCCCCTGAGAAGGCTATAATATTCCATTTTACAGTTCAAAATTGACAGCATTTGGGTTGCATTTGAAGATAAATGCCCATTATATGTTTTTATGCTTAGACAAGGTATTGTGTGCAATGTTATGAGGGAATTAAGAGTGAATGCATGACAAATGCTTTACATATTGATTTGCACCATTCAGCATTCTCTTGGTGGGAACGAATGAAAATTATTTAAATCAAAATTGCACTCACAACAAATTAAATTATTTTTATAGGAATCAATTCCAGTGCTAAAAATATTGTGGTCATTCAGTACCAAATGCTCATTGTCTGCTAAGGTACAAAGGTCATAGGGGCTCACAGTTCACAGATGGTCTCCAGGCTAACTAGGACACACCAGAGGGACAAAGAAAGCTTGCATTTGGATTATCTAGATCTTGTTCTCTACCGGAATTTATTTTTAATGATTATCTTTTGGATAAATATACCTTGACTCTAGGCGTTAGTTTAGATCATGTGTATTTTTAAAAACCAGGCTTTAAATAAAAAGAATTAGTACCTATGGCCCATTCATAACAATATCTGGTTAACTCAACCACTCCATTCCATTTGATTTAAAAAATATTATGTGTGTCTAGAATTTTAAACATCAACATATCATTGCCCATTCAGCAAATCAGTCAGAATTACTTCTCTGTTCATAACTTCCTGAGCTGAGAAATACCTGAAGTTGGAAGGTGGGATTGTAAAGGAATTTTCTTTCATTTATGTTATCACTGTAAGAAAAATCAAATTGTTTTTAATATAGAAAAACAAAGGACAAACATTTGTTATTTTCCTTTTTTAAAAAATATGATGAAGAGAAACAGATTAACTTTGATTCTTCACAGCAAGTTCTGAAGTAAATTCCATGTTACTCAATTGTTAAGACTGCCATGTATTAAATTTTACATTGTGTTCTATAGTCATGATTTTGAAGAGTGAGGACAAGAAGACATATGCCTTAGCAATATAACCTTAAAAATGTGCTTTAAATTATAGCTCTTTGCCATATACCCTATTAATATTGAACACTTCTATATAATAGTGTGAGTTTTGTGATTCCCGTCAGAATGGGGGAAAATAAGTACATTGAGACCCTAAAGAAGTAAGACATTAAATCTTTAGTGGAACTCACAAGTTGGTGGAAATCATGAGATTTGGATAGGTAGGAATGAAAATCATGAGACTTGAGGTTGTTTAGGTACAATTCTGAAGGTAGAGAATTCCAGGAATAGGGAAGGATATAAACAAAAACAGGAAGTGTGGGCGGTGTAAATAGGCAGTGGAGCATAGACATGGGAAAGAAACAGGGACCTGGAATCAGGTTGTAGAAAGTGTGGAACCATTACTATGGGTAAATCCTTGACTAATATACTCTTCAATGCCTAACTATAGGTATATCCTGCTCTCCTTCGATAACCTGCTTTAATTGTGCTCACCTATACTCTTATGTTATGTAGGTTCAAGAGGATTTCTCACATTATCTGTCCCAAATGTTTTGATACATCGTTATATTGTGTCCTCTATTATTCACCAAGTATTTAACATATGCAAATCTATTTCTCTATGAGTTCAAACCATTCACAGACAAGAACTTTGTCACATTCCTTTTGTAGTTCCCACTATAGTGCTAGACTGACAATAAATATAGTTATGAAAGCACTTTTAAAAGCATATTTAAGATATAGTTGGTATTGTTCTTTAATAAATACTTGGTGAACTGCAAGAATGAGCAGAAGATAGCTGTTTCTAGAAATATTCAAAGGAAAAAATTCTGAATTAAAAATAATATTTTTACATTCCTGTAAGAATTATCAAGAGTCTAGGAAATAGAGTACCTGAGCTATAGAGGTCAAGGTTATAGAACACTCAGAAAGTGACAGTAATGAAAGTCAGGTACTAGATGGTATGCCAGCCTGCTAGCTTCAACAAGGGACCAGCAGTCAGTGAGGCGAACATCAAAAATGCATCCATCACAGGGCTAATTAGTGAGAAAAATGAACACATAGGTTAAAGAAATTTGTGCCTGAAAACTAATTCAAGACTCAAGCAGCAGCTGAAAGACATTAGACAATTCAAATATAATGCGTGACTATTTCTTTTGAAGAGAGAGTCACCTATTATTGTTGAAAAATGAAGACCCAACAGAAAACTTTAACACAATTTTCCTACTGCTTTATTTTCTTTTTCCAGAGATTGTCATCAGAAGGATGTGTGTCTATCACGTATAT
This sequence comes from Piliocolobus tephrosceles, assembly GCF_002776525.5. Classification (NCBI taxonomy): domain Eukaryota; kingdom Metazoa; phylum Chordata; class Mammalia; order Primates; family Cercopithecidae; genus Piliocolobus; species Piliocolobus tephrosceles. Next base: position 69,469,877 of record NC_045441.1, on the reverse strand, counting down.
TTTATTTTAGATGTGTTTGTCACTTGCTAATACACGTGCAAAGATTGCTACAAGAAGTGATGGAATACAAATGATTTCCTCCAGATAGGCCTTTTTCTCACTCAGATGTTGTTAATGGTTGACTCATTATTTCAATGGCATTTTCCTCAGTGTCACAATGTCTCTCTGAGGGTGTGTTACATTTTCATAGTTTCTGTCCTCATAAAGCATCCTGCTTGCTCCATGTGATAAACACTGCCCCTAAGATTTGAAATTTACAGCTCTCACAAGAAATCTCAGTCTCCTAGGGGTTCTTTACTTATATTTCCAAAGGCTGAATTTTTTTCTGCAGATAAGCAGAGTTTCGGGATTTTATACCCTAAAAATTCCAGTCTTACGTTATTTGATTTCTTGCGGTTTTCATGACATAAGAAATTCTAAAGCAGAGGCTACTAGTGTGGGAATTCCTTTGTCTCTGACATATCTGCAGCTTCTGAAATACATGGTAAGTTTTGTTTCTCTTGAAAAGAAAATGAGCGGCCGGGCGCGGTGGCTCACGCCTGTAATCCCAGCACTTTGGGAGGCCAAGACGGGCGGATCACGAGGTCAGGAGATCGAGACCATCCTGGCTAACACGGTGAAACCCCGTCTCTGCTAAAAAATACAAAAAACTAGCCGGGCGAGGTGGCGGGCTCCTGTAGTCCCAGCTACTCGGGAGGCTGAGGCAGGAGAACGGCGTGAACCCGGGAGACAGAGCTTGCAGTGAGCTGAGGTCCGGCCACTGCACTGCAGCCTGGGTGACAGAGCGAGACTTCGTCTCAAAAAAAAAAGAAAAGAAAAGAAAATGAGCACATGTTAGATGGATTGTATCTTAACATTCAGAGCAGAACTCAAAATAAATATGGTATATGCCTAAAAGGATGAGTGAAAAGAAAGGGGGAAATTATCAACTGTGGGTATATTTCTTTGACTTAAACTGCACTTTTTGAGGTATTTCTGAAAGAAAAATACATGACACATTTTAGGTTTTGAACTCGCTTAAACACACACACAGGCACACAGACACTCCTATCTTTCTTTAATCTCCAACTCTTCCAGTTATTACTCATTTGTCATGATATCCTTTTATGTAAATACTTAGCCATGAGTGACTTAGATCCCAGTTATACATTTGATTATAGTAATTTATGAATGTGCTAAAAGGCCCTGGAGCAAACTATACTCACATCTAGACTTCTAAAATTGCAAACCACCTATTCACTTTCGTCCACTTCTAATCTGTTATCTGCACTGAGCAGTCAGAGAAATCTTTTCAACATGCAAATTTGTTCATGTCACTTTCTTGCTTAGAACTCTGATGCCTTCTCATTGCTCTCAGGTTAAAGGAAATCTTGTTAGCATGACCTATAAATTCCACCATGTGCTGACCTGTACTTCACTCTCTAAACTTACATTGTATTTCATTCTCTCTTGATATTGTGTTTTCGCACAATTGCCTTCTATATCATTTTCTCTCAAATAGATATCCTCTCTACTATTATTTATAATAATACGTATTATTTCATTGTCGCACTTAGTGTGTTGCCATAACCTGTTTATGTCTCTTATTAATTAGATTATTAGCGCCTTGAAGGTGGGTACATTCTTGTTATTTTTCTATTTCCAGTGATTAGGATAGTACAGATGACATATTAATTGGTCTTCCATAAATACTATTCATGAATGAGTTAAATGAATAAAATGTCCAGCTGCTTAATTAGAAAAATGTGTCACTGTTAATACATGAGTGAGGTGAAATCTCTTCCAATGAGCACACTACCTTAATTCAATTATAATATAAATTTTGCTAGATGTTCTATCTAAGAATCTAGACCTTTCTATTCAAAGTGTGATCCATTGGCAATGCCCAGGAATGTATTAAAAAATGCAGAATCTCAGGTCTGATCTCAGACCTAATGATTAAAAATCTATATTTTTTACAGGCCTCCTAGGTAATTTACATGTATATTAAAATTTAAAAAGCACAGATAATTAATGTACACTGATTTATAAAAAAAGATATTTCTTACAAGATGAATGGAAACACATATGCTTCTAAAGAATTAATATAGCAAGAAAGTCAATTTCTCCCGGAAAAATTTACAAATTCATTTCTGCTTTCAACAGATAGAGAGTGACAACTATGTCAAGTACTGTGCTAGGCACTGGATATGCTATGATGTTCAAAAGAGATATAGTTACTGCCCTTGTGCAGCATTCCACCTATTTGGAAAATTAGCCTGAGTGAAGAATACAAAAGTTATTATGCAATAACAACGCAAAGACTTGCAGAAAATTCAGGTTGATATAAATTAAATAAAAATGTTAATAAAACAATTCTGGAATATCTAAGATAAACATTACAAACAAAGCAATAATATAGGGCCTTGCATGATTTTATGTTATGCCATATTTTGATGTTGTGTGAAATAAAAGTGTAACACCCAAGAAAAAATAGAAAGACAATTCAAGAGACATAATAAAATATACAGAAACACATATATATGTATATAAATGAAACTAAACAGAAATTAAATAAAAATACTGAAATTCCTGATTAATTTTTGTTTCAAAGAAGTTAAGTCCCTACCTGGTCCCATGTACCACAAAAAAATACATATGGATTAAGTAGGTAAATATAAAAATGCAAACTTGTCATAACCAGAAGACATTAGAATATGAGCGAATGTGTTTTTAAAACAAAGAAGTCTTTTACTTCTAACTGTGGCATACTATCTTGTGTGAGTCCAACCCTCCCAAGGAGAACAATTAGAAAAGCTGGAGAAATTTTTAAACATCTATTTTAAAACACCAGAGACATATTAATACATCAAGGACTTGAAGAGCCAAGATTTCAGACAAAAATGAAGTGCAGAATAGTGATTTGTCTCAACTTTTACCCTGGAGGTATTCCCCAATTATTAAACTATGGCCAAGAAGTGAAGAAGATGAGCAAAACTTTTAGCAGGAGAATGGACCTTGAAAGGAAACATGATGTAATTGTTTTAGGAAGAAGTAACCATGGTAAGTAACCTAGGCTATCAGTTACAGGTTTCAAAAGGCTATACCTGTGGATAAAGAAAAGAAATCATCTTTAATAAAGACTAAAATTCAGTTTATAATCAATTGAATTTCAGATTAGGTTAAGGTGATCTCTCTCTAACCTAGCTAAACACCAAACACAAATATTAATTTTATCTGGAAGATTATATAAATTATACAGAACTCACTTTTATTTATCACAATGGCTAAAATTCAGGCAAAACTTCTAAGAATGCAAAGATATAGGAGACCTAGATATCAGCGGCTATCAGATCTGTACTTTAAAGTAACTGTGACTATTGTTTTCCAGAAAAATGGTAAACATGATGGAGAATTTAAGCAGAGAAGAGTAATCGATTTTAAAAATAGAAAAATGCAAAATCTAGGACTGTAAAACACTGAAACTGAATTAAAAACTTAATAGGTTAAGCACCAAGAGAATTGGAGGACTAGGACAAAATCCAATTCAAAAATATCCGGAATGATACAAAGATTGAAAAAAAGAACATATAGGACACAGTAAAAATCTTTAAGTACAATTGAATTAACAAGAGAAAAGAGAGAAAAATGTCCAAGAAGATGGTATTCAGAAAGAAATAAAAACTGAACAGGTAAATCCCAGTGAACACTGAATGCATAAAGCAATGATAGTATGACTCATGAGGTTTAAATGTGTACAGAATTAAAAACCACAACACTACGAGTGCTATCAATGAAAGACAAATAGAGGCAGAGTTTTCAGGTCCCTGCATTTTCTGGGATGTGATAGAATTATTAATTTAGAGTTGACTGTAAGAAGGAAAACTAAATACAAATCATTAAAAGAATAACCAAAGGATGAACTATTACAGGAGAAATAGTGGCTAATAAAAATTATCAGAGAAAGATAGGAGAGAAAAAGATATATAGAAGAATCGGAAAAAATAAAAAAATAAATAATAGCATGTATATTGAAACCAAAACACACGAATTTACATCAAATGTAAGTTGAATGAATATCCCAGGTGGTCAGATAAAAGTGATCAGACTGGATGTAAAACCAAAACCTAAATCTATATTGCTTATAACAATAAAGAAGTTTGTGCAGATATATTAATATCAAAGTATATTTTAAGAAAAAAGCACTAAAGACAGACATTTAATACAAATTGTTAAGTTTTAATACAATTGATAAAAGTATCAGTTCGCCAGAAGGATGAAACACTTCTAAATGTGTATGTGCCTAATAACATCTGATCTCAAATGTATTTTAAAATGGAAAGATTTAGGAGAAATACAGAGGGGTATACAGTAATTACGAAAAGATACTGTAAAACCTCTTTCATCAACAGAGGTAAAGAAATACCAGTAGCAATTTAGAAGATTAGAACAACATGATTAACAAAATGACATAATTGGTGCACACACACACACACACATACATATAAATACACAACTACATTCAGTACTGCATAATGAATATCATTTCTTTTGAATGTGCATAAAACATTGACCAAGATTGGTCATCTGCTAGCTTTAAAGTAAATCTCAACAAATCTTAAAGGATTGAAATTAGAAAGAGTATAATCTCTGACCACATTGGAATCAAGCTATAAATCAATAACAGAGACAAGTGGAAATGTTTTGAGTGATTAAAATTCACAGCACACATCTAAATACACATGGATCAAAGTAGGAATCACAATTGATATAAAGATATTTATAGCATATGAAAATAAAAATATGCCACATTAAAATTTGTGATATAAAGCTAGAATAATAAAATTTATAATTTTAAATGCTTAAGTTGTAAGTAAGAAAGAAGGCTGTACAAGAAAACTTATAATTTTAAATGCTTAAGTTATAAGTAAGAAAGAAGGCTGTACAAACTACAGTCTAAGTATTCAAATAAAGAAATCAGAAGAGATAAATAAAATGAAGCCAAAGAAGATAGAGACAAATAATAAGAGTAAAAACTTAATGAAATAGAAATCAAATATACAACGAAGTTGCTATTTTAAAAGACTGATATTGATAAATCTAATTGATAACCTACTAATATAAATGACTAACATTAGAAACAAAAAAGGAGATTCTTCTTTAATTTATTCTTTAGACATTAAAAAGGAGGGTATTATGACAAATCTTATGCCAAATAAGTGTGAAAGATAAATGGAATAAACTTCTAGACAATTACAACCTATCAAAAATGACATTAGGAAATGCAGAAAATTTAAATGTTCCTCTGTCTATTCAATCTATAATAAAAACATGTCTGCAGGGTAAATGTTTGGCCCTGATAACTTAATTGGTTAATTCATCCAAACATCCAAAGGGTGAAAAAAGCAAAAAACAAAAACAAAAGAAACCCATTGTGATAATTTAACTTCAAAAATATTCCAGAACATAGAGAAAAAGAGAATCATTATGAGCTTGTGTTGTAGAGTCAGAAATATAACCTTGTCTCAATATCTGAGAAGAACACTTTACAAGGAGAGGAAAATTAGAGGCCAGTCTCTCCGACAAACATGGATGCAAATTTTTTAAATGCAGTCATAAAGCCAATACAACAATACATCAAAAGGATAAAACATCACAACCAACTAGAGCTTTCTCAAAAAATGCAAGGTTGGTTTTAATGTTTAAAAAGTCAATTGATGTAATAAAATAAGAACTCCTCAACAGGATATAAGACTATATATACAAGAATCTAATTTTGTTCGTCAAAAACATAACTGGAATAACATTTTGAAAAGTGCTAATGGTACATTTTTTGGCCTTGTAAGATAGCGGTTTTTTTGTTTGTTTGTTTGTTTGTTTCCGAGACACAATCTCGCTCTGTCGCCCAGGCTGGAGTACAGTGGCGCGATCTCGGCTCATTGCAAGCTCTGCCTCCCGGGTTCAAGCCATCCTCCTGCCTCAGCCTCCCGAGTAACTGGGACTACAGGCGCCTGCCACCACGCCTGGCTAATTTTTTGTATTTTTAGTAGAGACGAGGTTTCACTGTGTTAGCCAGGATGGTTTCAATCTCCTGACCTTGTGATCCGCTCACCTTGGCCTCCCAAAGTGCTGGGATTACAGGCCTGAGCCACCACGCCCAGCCTGATAGTGGATTTTAATTTTATTTTCAATTTTGATATTTTTCCCTTAATTTAAAATAATAAATAAAGATCAGTTTTAAAAAAAAATACATGTAGCATGTTACAGTGAAAATAGAAGTGCCTCAACTTGCTGGGATCTATTACTTCTGAGTAACATTATATCTAGAATCAGAATATCTCCCCTTCTTTGCCTTTTTATCTACTCCTTTTATTATATTGATATTCCTCAGTTCCTGCCACCCACCGCCTTTTATGAAGGATTCAAGTTTTTCTAATAGAAAATATTTCAGGAAGGCCAAGAAATTAGGTGTTAGAAGAATAAATAGGGTTCTTGAAATACCTCAAAGCATATGTATGTTGTCCTCGCTTATAACAAATAAAATCTACAGCAGTGCAAATAATAGAGGGATGGGCGTAGACTTGGTACTAGATAGATTTGGGTTTGTGTTTTACTTACTATACTTTGGTTTGCTTACTTATCTCCTGTAAGCACCAATTTCCTTAATTTTATGAAGAAGAAAAGAGAACATATCTCATAGGGATGTTGTATGTATTATAATAAATACATCACGTGATTAGCAACATTATTACTAAAAGGGAAAATTCTAGAGATAAGAAATCCCACTTGACATTTTAGTTATTCAGTAAAGAGCAGCAAATAGCCATTGAAACTGACGCAACCTTGTATATGACCATCAACTATAATATTGTAATCAGCTTTGTACATAGGAACATAAAAGATGAGACATACATGCTTTCCAAAGTACTTAAATTACTACCAAGAAAGGAGTAGCAGAACAGATTCTCAAGTACATGATGGTAAGCTTAAGATGTTTTTTCTAACCTCTGGATACTGTCCCTTAACACCATTTACTGAGACCCCAGACAATCCTTTCCTTTAAACACCATCCATGGATAACCTTGAGATCCTCTTATCTCTGTCACATTTTCGTTTTTCCTTATCTTCTCTTTCAAAGGTTGAATGGAATCAATACGACAGTGTCACTTTCTAATAAGATGGATGCAAATCAAAGAAAAGGTAAAGGGTGACTTAGGTATTAAATTGACTAGCCTGTTACTTGTTGCAGAATTTCACAATACAGGAGCTATCGATACCAATTCACAGGTAACACAGCATCAAAGGCTTTGTCTGTGATGTCAAGCAGGGTTTCCTTGGCTGCTTCTTGATGGCATATGCATGTTTACATCCAAATAAAGAAAGAAAACAATTATCAGTTCTTTCTGCATAAATAAGATCATGGGACAAAGCATATTTCCAGGGAGAAAATGTGAATGTTGGAAGAGCCAACTCTCCGATCTAGTTATTATGCTATGACGCCAAAGGATTTTTTAATTTCCACTGAAAATGTTCCTGCCCATTAATGTTAATTGCCAATAATTTTCAGACCTTGCCAGCTGTAGAACAGCTTTTCAGGCATATAAATTCAATAAATATGGTACGAGTAGAACTAATAAGTGGTAAGGTTGGGACCTAAAACCCCAGAGGAAAATAAGGCAAATGTGAGTTGGGTTTTTATTGTGTCCTTAATTGAACCTCACTCCATCTGCCTGCCACATACATTCCACACTCAAAAGCTGTTCTCATCCATTTTCAAAGAAGGTTTCTATAGTGTGACAATTACTACCCTTCCACAATATTGTGAAATAAGGGGTTTGGAACACTTATCTCCTTTTGTAATCTTTAGTTGTTTACACATAAAATACCCTTTACTAGTGTGAGCTCTCTAAAATTGTGAGGCACAGTGGATAAAAGCAGTCTTTGACAAAGATTGGAGTCTGGCTCAGTCACCTTTTAGCTGCAAAAACAGATCCAGGTGTGTGTATAACGGAAAGCTTGTACAATTTGGGGGTCCCCCTCTGAGAAAAAAGAACAGTAAGTTACTAATACAAAATATGGAACAAGAATGAATTTGTATATAGAATGATAAAAAATAGACACAAATTACAAGTTTTTAAAAAGACAACATATAGTAATGTATGCAATACAGAGTCCTCCCCTGCTCAGGCCTTTAGAAAGTGTCTGTGGAAATGAGGGGCTTTATTCTCTTTAAGGTAAACTCTCCTCTAATTAGCTGGATAAGGATGACAGGTAATTTTACCACACTGATTCCCAATTAATTGTTTGTACCTCAAAATTTTGTAAGAAATAAATAATAAAAGAATATATTTAGAAATTGTCCTGGGCAGTGCCTGTAGGTGTTCAATAAGTGTCAGGTATTAATATTAGAGATTGAGTATTCCTTATCCAAAACACTTGGAGCCGGAGGTGTTTTGAATTTCAGATACTGTTGGGTTTGGGCAAATTTGCATATGTATAGTGAGAAATATCTTTGTGGTAGAACCCATGTCTAAACATGAAATACATTTATGTTTCATATACACCTTATACACATAGACTGAAGGTAATTTTAAACAACATTTTGAACGATTTTGTGCATAAAATTGTATTTGTGGACATTGACCTATCAGAAAGCAAAGGTGTTAGATGTGGAATTCTCCACTGTGGCATTATGTCAGCACTCAAAATGTTTTGGATTTTGGAGCATTTTGGATTAGGCATACTCCACCTGTATTATAATTTACCTTGTTGTTAACTTGCGCTTGTTTATTTTTGTTTTACTGCCTAATACAGTGATGGGTATTGGAGACCACCAACATTTTATTTAATAAAAATTTACTGTGGATTTATCAGAATAATAAATTATAATTATCTCGATCATATAGTATACAGTATATTTGTTCAGTGATGATAAAACTTTTTTGGATTTCTTAGGAAATTATGCTAATAAATCATATAAATTTTATTTAAAATATATTTATATATGTTATAAAACATATCTAAAAGCATATAAAGACTTTTTTAAACATGGAGGCTGATATTCCATTTTAGAGCAGTAATCAGATCATAATTTAGCTAAAGGAGACATTAAAGCATTTGAAATTTTATTACCAATTGCTACATTTAAAAATATTTTTCTGATTTAATGCAAACATATTAAAATAAGTCAAAAAAACTAAAATGTATACTGTCATCCAGTGGAATCTGAATAGCACTCTTTAGTTTTTTTAAAAACAGATATTAATCTGTTTAGGTTTATTCACTGAACTTAAAACATCCTTAGCTTTGTTCACAAATTTTTTTTATTTCAGTAGTTTTGGGGGCACAGGTGGTTTTTGATTACATGGATAAGTTCTTTAGTGGTGGTGATTTCTGACATTCAATGCCCCCCTCACCTGAGCAGTGTACACTATACCCAATATGCAGTCTTTTATCCCTCAGCCCTCACCCAGGCTTCCTCCAGACTCCTCAAAGTCCATTACATTACCCTTAAGCCTTTGTATCCTTATAGCTTAGCTCCCACTTATAAGTGAGAACATGTGATATTTGGTTTTCCATTCCATTGTTTACAACCATACCACTTCGCATCTGTTCACAATTCTTTTAGATTTTCTTGTGAAATCAGTATTGTCTCAACCTACAACACAAGCATTTGTACTTTATCTTTTATAAACTCCCCATTTATTTCACAGTCATTTTTAATCACATACTCTTTCTAGCAAAAATTCAGCCTTAAAATACTGGTGATTATAATACATAGTAAATTACTATTAAAAAGTAGGGCAAAGTGGAAAGAAGAAAAAGATCTGTGCTCTGTAAAGCAATTGCAGCACTTATAGACTATGGCCACATTACAAAAGTAGACTTCTGATGAAGGAGAAGTTCTTTTTGGTCCCGCAGTTAAAATGCCAATACATGTTAATGGCTAGACAAATTAGTAACGCATCTATATATAAATGTATGAAATTGAGAGTTACATATGATTATCATGATTCTTTCAGAATCCCCTGTAAATTTATTTTTAACAAAGTTGTATAAAGGAACCTTGAAAAAAATCTGAAAGGAATTGCTCATCTGCTTTATTCAAATGATTTGGAAAAAAGTTCTCAAGCCATGAAATTATATGAATTAGCATAAAACAACACGCATATTAACGTTAATATAACAGCAAATTGTACTGTTTTAGAATAAGAAAAGGCTTTAGAGACCATTGAACTCAATGCATCATTTTGTGTACACAAAGCTGAAGTTGTATTTCTAAGGTTAGGCTGTGAGTCCTGATAACAAATCATGCCAGGAAGTACCGGTCTTTTAAGCCTAGTGGAGTACTCTTTTTACTCTGGATGTGAAATCTTTTCTTTTTTTCCTCAAAATAAATGGAAGACTGGCCGTGGTGGCTAACTGTAATTGAGAGGCCTAGGAGGGTGGATCACCTGAGGCCAAGACCGTCCTGGCCGAGGTGATGAAACCCCGTCTCTACTGAAAATACAAAAAATTAGCCTGGTCTAGTGGCGGAAGCCTGTAATCGCAACTACTCGGGAGGCTGAGGCAGGACAATCACTTGAAACTGGGAGGCGGAGGCTGCAGTGAGCCAAGATCGTGTCATTTCACTCTGGCCTGGGCAGCAAGAGTGAAATTCCATCAAAAAAAAAAAAAAAAAAAAAGAAGAAATAAAGAAGAGAAGAGAGAGGAGAGGAGAGGAGAGGAGAGGGGAGGGGAGCGGAGGGGAGGGGAGGGGAGGGGAGGGGAGGGGAGAGGAGGAAAGAAAGAGAGAGAGAGAGAAAGAGAGAGAGAAAGAAAGAAAGAAAGAAGAAAGAAAGAAAGAAAGCCGTATATTTTTTAACCTTCACAATAAATCAGCACAATTAAACAAAAATAAATGAATCAAACAAACAGTGAACATGTATAAGACACAACTAGTGGTAAATGGGCCTGCCTTAGAGAGACTCATAATTTTTTGGTGACAGTAAATGTAAATCCTAAAATAGAAGTATGAATAAAGAATGGCAGGAGCACAGAGTAAATCTCGTGTAATCCAGCCTTCTGTCCTGGAAGCTGTGAAGTTATTTCATTAAGAACAACTGATTCCTTTAAAGCCAAAGAATGAGGCTGGGCACTACTGGTTACTACAAATAGGGTGTAGATATGTAGTCTTTCCACACTCTACTGAATTCTCTACCTAACTAACGCCAGACTATCAATTTCAAAACAGCAGATTGGAACAGTGTTTCTAGTTGAGTGTGCTGTTGGCTATTACATGGTATGGCTCTCAGCATTTTTGCCTACAGAGTCAGTTTCTCAGTTCAAACTATTTATTACTTAGTATTTCTATTTTCTTAACCCACATACCATTATATATGTAGAGGGTCTCTGCTATAGAAATGCCCCACAAGGAATGTGAAAGAACACAATAAAAATATGAATCCATTCATTTATAATGGAAATCTTTATTTCTGCAGGTAATATCACAGAAAACTCACCTCACCAGAGGGGAGAAAAAGATCTTTATCTCTAGCCACTCCCAAAAGGAAATGTTTCTTAGTGTGATAGAGACATACTGTATTTAAAAATACCTTTTTTCAGACATCAATATTTAAATCATTAATTTTATATATATATATTTTTCTTTCTTGTATTACACCATGTTCTAGAGAAACAAAGAATAAGATGCTTGGCCTCTTTTTTTAAGTAATTCACCAACTGGTGGGTGTAAGAGCTGTTACAGATATTCTGCAGGGTGAAGATTGTTATTATTTAAGAGTGTATAAAGTGTAAAGAGAATTCCAATAAAGGAATAACCAACATTATTTGGGGAATTAGAGAAAACTCAGACCACTCTATTATTTGGTAATGGTTTCCTTGTAATTTAAATTTTTTTATTGGTTTTTAAAATCATCAAATTTTTGCTTTAGAAAGTTATATCTGGAACTTATATGAATATAAATTATTAAAAAGTTAATTAATAATTTACATAAATGAGTCATAACTAGAATCTAATGATCTTGTTTCAAAGACGCATATTTCTAAATTTATTTCTTATCAATATAATTCCACAGATATTAGGAAAAAGACATGCTCCCAGCCTACATATATAATCTTTCATCTAAGAATACGAACTCTTGAGATGGAATTTCATCTTGGGCTTCCAGAGTTTTGCTGCCTCACTGAAGCCATATGAACCAATTTCATCCCCAATAACAACTCTCCCAAAGTTTTCATGTCTAAGTACCATTGCACTTATGTGTGTGTGTGTGTGTGTTTATGCACGTGGTTGTGCTTGTAAATATGTATGTGCTACAAATAAAAACAATATAAGTTGCAATGTGTGACATTTAACAGGCATGCAAAAAATTCAGAAGAAAGGACCCTAAACAAAGCAAATAGCACAAAGACAGGCAAAAAGCAGATCTTTGTGTCAACATACGGCTGAAGAGTTCAATTTGTCTATAATGGAGGGTATAGAGAGTGGGATATAAGATTGGAAACCTAGTTTTACACTAGATTCTGGAGATCCTGGAAGGCTGGGCTAAGGAGTTTAACCTTTAGGTTCTGTGGTGTAGTCAATAGAGATCCATTACCTCAGAGGAATTTTCTATGTCCAGTCAAAGACCAAGGTTTAAGGGCCTGCGGCTGTGTAATGGAAGAATGACCCAGGCGTTTGGCATCACACAATCTGGTTGGAGCCTGAGTTCTGAATTTTCATATACATAAAGCAGCAGAATATTTGTATTCAAGAGTTTTCCTTAGGGCTCGGCTAGGCAGCTAACTAAACTGAAATGCAACCCAATGTTGATGAGTAATAATAAGTTGATATTTCACTCTGTCTGCTACTGTATTAACTTAATCCTGCTGGAAAAAAACAGACTTTTACCAAAGACATGATGGGTAATGTGCACATTTCCAGAATTCCGATGCCTTAATAAAGTGATCAATTAGGATCACACCACTGTAGATGGTATTAACTTATTCTGCACAAGCACATATTTCAAAGTCTTGATTATAAATCTATTCAAAAATATTTCACCCCATTTTTTTGAGGATGTTTTCAGAGTAAATTAATCTAATAAAAAAACAGGTTTCAATACTGAAATTATCCCCTAATATTTCTGCCTCTTTACTGATATGATGTTAAGCTAACACCTTTGGCTTAATGCTTACATTTTCTTGACAGATCAGCAATGAACACAGCAACTGGTCTTAAATGGCGAGTCTCCTTGACTTCTCTAAAGGAATACTATTTTCCCTAAGATTTTACAAGTTTGCTGATATTTCAAGTTTGATGAGAAGTTTTATTGTGAACAGTTCTGGAGTCTAATAGCAGATAATGAAGAGCTCTCCTGTCAAGTCCATGGAATACCTGAAGGCTACAAGAGAACATTAATAGACTTTCAAGGGTAAACAGTGGAAATGGAAAGCAGAAAATGCTTTTAGTTGCTTTTCTGATCCTCCTAGAGCTAGTGAAATCAATCTTCAAAGTGAGATGGAAACCTAATGGCCAGCTCCTTTGATAGCTTCTGGTTGTGCCTCTGGCTCTGTGTGGTTTTGTTTTTTTAAAACATTACAAACTCCTAGTATAAAACAGTTTATTTTTCAGTCCCAGGCACAATTCCAAACTATAAACTGCTTATTAGTAATAATCAAACACCTCATTATTTAAATGGTAGGCATAGCAGTTAAATGATTTTATAGGCATGTGTATTTTGAAATCTGTAAGATATTCCTCTTGCTGAGAAACATTCTGTTGATCTGGCCTTGTGTTCATTCATTATTCATTGTAATTTGCAGTTTGCTGAATTGTCATGAAGCCTATTTAAAGTTTTATATCCCCTTTAGAAGACGGTTACATAAAATCATCTTTGTTGTTGTTTTTGTTTTCTAATTTGAGATGTTAGGTTTATTTATAGGTAGATAGCTAAAAGATATAAAATATAATGTATTAAAAACAAGTACAGATGGTTAAATTAAGAACATATTTTGGGTTATCATGAAATCTTTATAGGGCAATGAAACACAATACATTTCCTCTTACAAATGGAAACATGTAATCCAAACTAGGATGCTTAAAATTTTCCACAGTAATTTATATTTTTTCATTCTGTGGTTGTCTAATTAGTAGATTTCCAAAGGGAATAGGTGAGTTTACAATAAATAATATATTGAGATTCTGATAATTATGTAATATTAAGAAAGAACTTTTTTTCTCTCTTTGCTCCCTTAGCTTCACTCTTCATTTCTCTCACTTTTTAAAATAAAATATTGCTAACTATTATGAAGAATGGCATTCAGTACAATTTGGGATAATTTAATTCTTAACTTTTACAAACTTACTCTTGTTATAGCTGATAAAATATTCCAAAACTTCTGGTGGAGTTGACATCACAACTTTGAAGGTGTGCTCATTTTCTGGCTGTGGGCATTTCTAATTAGATAATTACTACTCTTACTCCATTCTTTCAGATATTGTAATGGAGAAGCATTAACCACCTTATAAGACTTTTTGTTGTTTGTGCTGACTCAGAGTGTAATTTCTCATTTTGCTTTTTGCTTGATATATTATTTATGTTCTTATTGTTTGCTATCATAGTTTGTACAATTACTGCTTTATTTAAAATTTACTGCATTAAAAATTGGCTAATTTGATATCTAGCCATTAAATTATACCTTTCACTCTATTATTAAAACTATCTCAGTGGATTATGTTCACTAATATAAATACACTAATATAAATATGTTAATCTTATAATTATTATTCATTCTATTCTTGCATTTTAAACATGTTTTGCATATTTATGTTGGTAGTATATTGTGTGACATTTAAAAGCACATAAATGTCAAATAGTTATTATCAATATAATACAATCATCTTGATGTTACTTTTAAATTTTGCCTAGAATTTTAATTTGATTTCATAGTATCACACACTTACTTTTTGGGAGCATTTAAATCACTTAATAAAAAGAGTTCTTATACACCTCACAGTGCTTTATGGAGCCAGGTTGGAACTGAAGGCATAAAGAAATATGTGGACTCTAGCTCTTACAGAAGCAAATTTGTCAATCTTTTCTCAAAATCTGTTTCCATCCTTTTCTCATTTTGAATTGAGAAAACAGACATGTTTGACAATTGCTCTTGATCAAGAGACAGTCTGAAATAATTTTAATTAGCTACAGCTGAAGGAAAATTATGATTAAATTCTGTTTTGTGACAAATTAAATATTTAACATAAGGTTTCTGGGGGCAAGATGGCCAACAAGCAGCAGCTGGAGGATGCCTCTTCCATAGAGAGGCACCAAATATTGAGAAAACTTTTGCAATTCAAACAGATCATTTGAGAGAAAACACAGAGGATTAATAGTTGGGTGACACAGACACTATGGTTGAAGAGGGAGGAAGGATGGCAGCCTGCTTGGAGTCACTGGGCACAGGGATCTTCCACCTCTGAGCCACTGAATCACCAGACCACCTGCAAACACACCCAACCCACACCGACTCTACAAGCACAGGACACTGGTGGGTCACTCAGGAGTTGCAGGTCCCCTGGTGGAGAGTGAGGCCCTAAGGTAGGGTAGAGCAAGCCCCACTAAATCCCCCCTTGGGACAAAGGAAACCTGGATACAGCTCTAGTGCACCACCAAAGCCTGGGAATGGATTTAGAAAGGGGGTTGTCTCTCATACCCTTCCTCCCCTACCCAGTGCAATGTCATGGTTAGGCAGCAGTTCTACTAGTTGGGGTAAGTAAGCTGCACTGTAAGTGGCCACTTCTCTCAGTTCTCCAGACACTCCACCCTGGCTGAAGATAAGCATAAGCTGGGAGAGGGCACTTTTTATCCGTCTCTGTAGCTTCAGAGGGTGAACATAGCAGTGTCTATATGCTGGCTCTTAGTCTTAAGCGCCACTTACTGAAATTCGTCCTGAATTACACCACATAACAAAAACATTGCTGCAAAAAGCACCAACTGTGAAACTCCCCAAAGGAGCCTATCTGCAACAAAGGAACCTGTACAGAGCCTTAGCCCTCTGAAGACACAAAGACACAAAGCCAATTGATTATACACAACATACACCACAATCATACTCACAAGGGAGACAAGAATAAAAAATCAAAAAGCCCCATCCAAGCAATGACAAGTTAAAAAAAGAAAAAAAAAAAAAAGAAATAAAAGAAGAAGCATTAGCTCTCTCAGATAAGAAGGAATCAGTGCAAGAAATCCAGCTATACAAAAATCCAGAGTGCTTAATCATCTCCAAAGGACTGCACTAGATCCCTCGTAATGGATTCTAACCAGATTGAAATGTCTGAAATAACAGATATAGAATTGAGAATATGGATAACAAGGAAACTCAGTGAGGTCTAAGAGAAAGTTGAAACCTAACCCAATGAAGCCATAAAACCTATCCACAATTTGAAAGATGACATAGGTATGTTAAGAAATAACCAGATTCCCAGATAAGATGGCCAAATAGGAACAGCTCCGGTCGGTAGCGCCCAGAGAGACCAATACGGAAGGCAGGTGATTTCTGCATTTCTAACTGAGGCACTCAATTCATTTTATTGGGCCTGGTTAGAAAGTGAGTGCAGCCCATGGAGGGCAAGCAGAAGCAGGGTGGGGTGTCACTTCACCCAGGAAGTGCAGGGGGTCAGGGAACTCCCTCCCCTAGCCAAGGGAAGCCATGTGGGACTCTGCTGTGAGGGAGGGTGCTATTCGGCACAGATACTATGCTTTTACCATGGTCTTCACAACCCACAGACCAGGGGATTCTGTTCGGCGCCTATACCACAAGGGCCCTGGGTTTCAAGCACAAAACTGGGGGGCCATTTGGGTAGACACTGAGCTAGTTGCAGGACTTTTTTCGTACCCCAGTGACACCTGGAACGCTAGAGAGACAGAACCGTTCACTCCCCTGGAAAGAGGACTGAAGCCAGGAAGCCGAGCAGTCTTCCTTAGTGGATCCCACACCCACAGAGCCAAGCAAGCTAAGATCCACTGGCTTGAAATTCTTGCTGCCAGCAGAGCAGTCTGAAGTTGACCTGGGATATTCCAGCTTGCTGGGGGAAAGGGCATCCACCATTACTGAAGCTTGAGTAGAAAGTGTTCCCCTCACAGTGTAAAAAAAGCAGCCAAGAAATTCAGACTGGGCAGAGCCCACCTCAGCGCTGCCAAGTCATGGTAGCCGGACTGCCTCTCTAGAATCCTCCTCTCTGGGCAGGCATCTATGGAAGGAAGGCAACAACTCCAGTTAGGGGCTTATAGATAAAATTCCCATCTCCCTGGGACACAGCACCTGAGGCAAGGGGCGGCTGTGATTGCAGCTTCAGCTGACTTACACGTTCCTGCATGCTGACTCTGAAGAGAGCAGTGGATCTCCCAGCACAGTGCTGGAGCTCTCCTAAGGGATAGACTAATTCCTCAAGTGGGTTCCTGACCCATGAGGCTCCTGATGGGGAGACATGTCCCAACAGGGGTTGACAGACACCTCATACAGGAGGCATCTGGCTAGTGCCCCTCTAGGATAAAGCTTCCAGAAGAAGGAGCAAGGAGAAATCTTTGCTGTTCTGCAGCCTCTGCTGGTGATAACCAGGAAAATAGGGTCTGGAGTGGACCTCCAGCAAACTCCAGCAGATCTGCAGAAGAGAGGCCTGTTAGAAAGAAAACTGACAAACAGAAAGCAGTAGCACCAACATCTAAAAAACGACAACTTAGCAAAAACTCCATCTGAAGGTCACCAACAGCAAAAACGAAAGGTAGATAAATCCACAAAGATGAGGAAAAACCAGGACAAAATGGCTGAAAATGCCAACAACCAGAATGCCTCTTCACTTCCAAAGGATCACAATTCCTCACCAGCAAGGGAATAAAAGTGGATGGTGAATGAGTTTGACTAATTGACAGAAGTAGGCTTCAGAAGGTGGGTAATAACAAACTCCTCTGAGCTAAAGGAGCATGTTCTAACCCAATGCAAGGAAACTAAGAATAAAAAGGAACAAACAAAGTCTCCATAGAAATATTGGACTCTCAAGCCTGTAATCCCAGCACTTTGGGAGGCCGAGACGGGTGGATCACGAGGTCAGGAGATCGAGACCATCCTGGTCTACACGGTGAAACCCCGTCTCTACTAAAAATACAAAAAACTAGCCGGGCGAGATGGCGGGCGCCTGTAGTCCCAGCTACTCGGGAGGCTGAGGCAGGA
>NC_045441.1:69317809-69451588 GCF_002776525.5 Piliocolobus tephrosceles | reverse complement strand
AAAAAAAAAAAAAAAAAAAAAAAAAAAAAAAAAAAAGAAATATTGGACTATGTGAAAAGACCAAACCTACGTTTGATTGGTGTACCTGAAAGTGACAGGGAGAATGGAACCAAGTTGGAAAATGCACTTCAGGAGAACTTCTTCAACCTAGCAAGACAGACCAACATTCAAATTCAGGAAATACAGAGAACGCCACAAAGATACTCCTCGAGAAAAACAACCCCAAGACATAATCGTCAGATTCACCAAGGTTGAAATGAAAGAAAAAATGTTAAGGGCAGCGAGAGAAAAAGGTCAGATTACCCACAAAAAGAAGCCCATCAGACTAACAGTGGATCTCTCTGCAGAAACCCTACAAGCTAGAAGAGAGTGGGGGCTAACATTTGACATTTTTAAAGAAAAGAATTTTCAACCCAGAATTTTATATCCAACCAAACTAAGCTTCATAAGTGAAGGAGGAATAGAACCCATTACAGACAAGGAAATGCTGAGGGATTTTGTCACCACCAGGCCTGCCTTACAAGAGCTCCTGAAGGAAACACTAAATATGGAAAGGAAAAACTGGTACTAGCCACTGTAAAAACATACAAAAATGTAAAGACCATCAACACTATGAAGAAACTGCATCAACTAATGGGCAAACTAACCAGCTAACATCATAATGACAGAATCAAATTCACACATAACAATATTAACCTTAAATGTAAATGAACTAAATGACAGGCAAATTGGGTAAAGAGTGAAGACCCATCAGTGTGCTATATTCAGGAGATCCATCTCACATGCAAAGACACACATAGGTTCAAAATAAAGGGATGGAAGAAGATTTACCAAGCAAATGGAAAGCAAAAACAAAACAGAACAAAACAAAAGCAGGGGTTGCAATCCTACTCTCTAATAAAACAGACTTTAAACCGACAAAGATAAAAAACAAACAAACAAACAAAAAAAAAAAAAAAAAAAAAAACAAAGGGCATTACATAATGGTAAAGTGATCAATGCAACAAGAAAGCTTAGGCTCCCACACAATAATAGTGGGAAACTTTAACACCCCACTGTCAATATTAGAAAGATCAACAAGAGAGAAAATTAACAAGGATATCCAGGACTTGAACTCAGCTCCTGCCCAAGCAGACCTAATAGACATCTGCAGAACTCTCTACCCCAGATCAACAGAATATACATTCTTCTTGGCACCACATAGCACTTATTCAAAAATCAACCACATACTTGGAAGTAAAACCCTCCTCAGCAAATGCAAAAGAATGGAAATCATAACAAACAGTCTCTCAGACCACAGTACAATCGAATCAGAACTCAGGTTAAGAAACTCACTCAAAACCCCACAACTACATAGAAACTGAACAATCTGCTCCTGAATGACTACTGGGTAAATAACAAAATTAAGGCAGAAATAAATATGTTCTTTGAAACCAATGAGAACAAAGGCACAGTATACCAGAATATCTGGGACACAGCTAAAGCAGTGGCGAACAAAGGCACAATATACCAGAATATCTGGGACACAGCTAAAGCAGTGTCTAGAGGAAAATTTACAGCACTAAATGCCCATAGGAGAAAGCAGGAAAGATCTAAAATTGACACCCTAACATCACAATTAAAATAACTAGAGAAGCAAGAGCAAACAAATCCAAGAGGTAGCAGAAGACAAGAAATAACTAATATCAGAGCAGAACTGAAGGAGATAGAGACAAGAAAAATCCTTCAAAAACTGAATGAATAAAGGAACTGGTTTTTTGAAAAGATTAACAAAATAGATAGGCCACTAGCCTGATGAATAAAGAAGAAAAGAGAGAAGAATCAAATAAACACAATAAAAAATGATAAAGGGGATATCACCACTGATCCCACAGAAATACAAACTACCATCAGAGAATACTATTAACACCTCTGTGCAAATAAACTAGAAAATCTAGAAGAAATGGATAAATTAATTCCTGGACACATACACCCTCCCAAGACTAAACCAGGAAGAAGTTGAATCATTGAATAGACCAATAACAAGTTCTGAAATGGAGGCACTAATTAATAGCCTACCAATAAAAAAAATTGCCTAGGACGAGATGGATTCACAGCCAAATTCTACCAGAAGTACAAAGAGGAGCTGGTACCATTCCTCCTGAAACTATTCCAAACAATAGTAAAAGAGGGACTCCCTATTAACTCATTTTATGAGGCCAGCATCATCCTGATACCAAAACCTGGCAGAGTCATAACAGAAAAAGAAAATTTCAGGCCAATATCCGTGATGAATATCTATGCAAAAATCCTCAATAAAATACTGCAAACCAAATCCAGAAGCACATTAAAAAGCTTACCCACCACTATCAAGTCAGCTTCATCCCTGGGATACAAGGCTGGTTCAACATATGCAAATCAATAACATAATCCATCACATAAATAGAACCAATGACAAAAACCACATGATTATCTTAATAGACGCAGAAAAGGCCGTTGATAAAATTCGACACCCCTTCATGCTAAAAACACTCAATAAACTAGGTGTTGATGTAACATATCTCAAAATAACAAGAACTATTTTTGACAAACCCACAGCCAGTATCATACTGAATGAGCAAAAGCTAGAAGCATTCCCTTTGAAAACCAGCACAAGACAAGGATGCCCTTGCTCACCACTCCTATCCAACATATTATTGATAGTTCTGGCCAGGGCAGCCAGGCAAGAGAAAGAATAAAAAGCATCCAAATAGGAAGATCAGAAGTTAAATTATCTCTGTTTGTAGATGACTTGATTGTATATTTAGAAAACACCATCGTCTCATCCTAAAATCTTTTAAAGCTGATAAGTAACTTCAGCAAAGTCTCAGGATACAAAATCAGTATGAATAAATCACAAGCAGTCCTATACAGTAATAATAGACAGAGTCAAATCAAGAGCATACTCCCATTCACAATTGCTACAAAGAGAATAAAATATCTAGGAATACAACTTACAATGGATGTGAAGGACCTCTTCAAGGAGAACTACAAACTCACTGCTCAAGGAAATCAGAGAGGTTACAAACAAATGGAAAAACATTCCATGCTTATGGATAGGAAGAATCAATATTGTGAAAATGGCCACCCTGCCCAAAGTAATTTATAGATTTAATGCTATCCTGATCAAGCTACCACTGACTTTCTTCATATCATTGGAAAAAACTGCTTTAAATTTCACATGGAACCAAAAAAGAGCCTGCATGGCCATGACAATCAGAAGCAAAAAGAAGAAAGCTGGAGGCATTATGCTACCCGACTTCAAACCATACTGCAAGGCTACAGTAACCAAAACAGCATGATATTGGTACCAAACCAGATATATAGACCAATGGAACATAACAGAGGCCTCACAAATAACATCACACATCTCCAACTATCTGATCTTTGACAAACCTGACCAAAAAAATGTAATGCCGAAAGGACTCCCTATTTAATCAGTGGTGCTGGGAAAACTGGCCAGCCCTATGTAGAAAACTGAAACTGGACCCCTTCCTTACATCTTATACAAAAATTAACTCAAGATGGATTAAGGACTTAAACATAAGACCTAAAACCATAAAGTCCCTAGAAGAAACCTAGGCAACACCATTCAGGACATAGGCATGGACAAAGACTTCACGACTAAAACACCAAAAGCAATGGCAGCAAAAGCCAAAATTGACAAATAGGATCTAATTAAACTAAAGAGCTTCTGCACAGCAAAAGAAACTATCATCAGAGTGAACAGTCAATCTACAGAATGGGAGAAAAATTGTTGCAATCTATCCATCTGACAAAGGGCTAATTTCCAGAATCTACAAGGAATTTAAACAAATTTACAAGAAAAAACAAACAACCCCATCAAAAATTGGGCAAATGATATGAACAGACACTTCTCAAAAGAACATATTTATGTGGCCAACAAACATATGACAACAAGTTCATCATCACTGTTATTAGAGAAATGCAAATCAAAATCACAATGAGATACCATCTCACACCAATTAGATTGACAATCATTAAAAAGTCAGGAAACAACAGATGCTGGAGAGGATGTGGAGAAGTAGGAACACTTTTACACTGTCAGTGGGAGTGTAAACTAGCTCAACCACTGTGGAAGACAGTGTGGTGATTCCTCAAGGATCTAGAACCAGAAATACCATTTGATCCAGCAATCCCATTGTTGGTGTATACTCAAAAAATTATAAATCATTCTACTATAAAGATATATGCACACGCATGTTTACTGCAGCTCTATTCACAATAGCAAAGACTTGGAACCAACCCAAATGCCCATGAATGATAGACTGCATAAAGATAATGTGGCATGTATACACCGTTGAATACTATATGGCCATAAAAAAGAATGCGTTCATGTCCTTTGCAGGGACATGGATGAAGCTGGAAACCATCATTCTCAGCAAATTAACACAGGAAGAGAAACTCAAACAACACATCTTCTCACTTATAAGTGGGAGTTGAACAATGAGAACATATGGGCACAAGGAGGGGAACATCACACACTGGGGTCAGGGGGTGGGGGAGCAAGTGGAGAGATAGCATTAGGAGAAATACCTAACGTAGCTGATGGGTTGATGGGTGCAGCAAACCACCATGTACATTCTAGGCAATACCATTCAGGACATACACATGGGCAATATATGCCTATGTAACAAACCTGCATGTTCTGCATATGT
This sequence comes from Piliocolobus tephrosceles, assembly GCF_002776525.5. NCBI lineage: Eukaryota > Metazoa > Chordata > Mammalia > Primates > Cercopithecidae > Piliocolobus > Piliocolobus tephrosceles. The sequence goes on along the minus strand of NC_045441.1, from coordinate 69,446,891 downwards.
ATCCCAGAGCTTGAAGTATAATTAAAAAAAAAAAAAAAAAAAAAAAAGAGAGAGAGAGAGAGAGAGAGAAGAAAAGAAAAGAAAGAACCAAACAGAACTTATGGAAGTGAAAAATTTACTATGAAGATTTCAGAATACAGTTGGAAGCCCTAATAATAAACTAAGCCAAGTAGAAGAAAGAATTTCAGAGCCTGAAGATCAGTCTTTCGAATCACCCCAGTCAGAGAAAAATGAAGACAAAATAATTTTTTAAAAAAGATGAAAGTTTCTGAGAACTATGGGATGATGCAAAGAGAGCAAACCTATAACTCACTGACATTCCCAAGGTAGAAGAAGGGAAAGTATACAATTTAGAAAACATCATTCAGGATATAATCCATGAAAAATTTCCTAACCTCACTAGAGATGTTGACATGAGAGTACAAGAAATTCAAAGTCCTGTGAGATACTAAGCAAGACAACCATCCCCAAGACACATAATGATCAGAATTTCCAATTTCAACACGAAAAAAAAAAAAAAAATCTGAAAGGCAACTAGAGAAAGAGCTCATATTACCTATAAAGGGAATCACATCAGAATAACAGCAGACTTCTCAGCAGAAACCTTACAAGCCAGAAGAGATTGGGGCCTATTTTTAGCAGTCTTATAAAAAAAAGAAATTCCAACCAAGAATTTCATAACCCACCAAAGTAAGCATCATAAATATGGAGAAATAAAGTCTTTCCTTGACAAGCAATAACTAAGGGAGTTTGTCACCATCAGACCAGCCCTATAAGAGATTTTTAAGGGAGTTTTAAACATGGAAACAAAAGAATAATACTTGCTGCCACAAAAGTACATGTAAGTCCATATCCCACAGACCCTGTAAGGAAATTACATAATCAAGAGTACAAAGAAATTAGCTAATAACACCACGACAAAACTAACACCTTTAATTTCAATATTAACTATGAATATAAACAGCCTCAATGCTCTACTCACAAGATGTAGAATGGCAAATTGTATTGTTTTTGAGATGGAGTCTCGCTTTGTCGCCTAAGCAGGCTGGAGTGCAGAGGTGTGATCTCGGCTCACTGCAAGCTCTGCCTCCTAGGTTCATGCCATTCTCCTGCCTCAGCCTCCCAAGTAGCTGGGACTACAGGTGCCCGCCACTGCGCCCAGCTAATTTTTTGTATTTTTTGATAGAGACGAGATTTTGTATTAGCTAGGATGGTCTTGATCTCCTGACCTCGTGATCCGCCCGCCTTAGCCTCTCAGAGTGCTGGGATTACAGGCAAATTGTACTTTTTAAAAGTTAACCTTCTGCTATCTTTAAGAGGTCTATCTCAAATGTAATGATGCCCGTAGGCTCAAAGTAAATGGATGGAGAAAGATCTACCATGGAAATTGAAAACAAAAAAAGAGCAGAGGTCACTATTCTTGTATCAGACAAAACAGTCTTAAACCAGCAACAGTAAAAAGCAAACAAACAGCAACAATAACAAAACAAAGAAAGACATTACATAATGATAAAAGGATTTAACTATCTTAAGTATATACAAACACAACATTAGCACACTCAGTTTTATAAAACTTTTACTACTAAACCTAAGAATAGACATAGACTGTCACACAGTAATACTGGGGGACTTCAACATCCCACTGAGAGCATTAGACATATCATCAAGGTATAAAACTGACAAAGATATCCTGTTCTTAAATTTGACACTTGACCAACTTGACCTAATATACATCTACAGAATACTCCACTAACAACCACAGAATATACATTTTTCTCATCTGCACATAGAATATACTCTATGATTGATGACATGTTTGGTCATAAAGTAGTCTCAACAAATGAAAAAAAAAATCACTGAGGCTGGTGGATCATGAGGTCAGGAGTTCAAGGCCAGCCTGGTCAAGATGGTGAAATCTCGTCTCTACTAAACCTACAAATGCTAGTTGGCACGGTGGCAGATGCCTGCAGTCCCAGCTACTCAGGAGGCTGAGGCAGGACAATTGCTTGAACCCATGGGGTGGAGGTTGCAGAGAGCCGAGATTATGCTATTGCACTCCAGTCTGAGTGACAGAGTGAGACTCCATCTAAAAAAAAAAAAAAAAAAAAAAAAAAAAAAAAAAAAAAAAAAAAAAATCAAAATAATGCCAAGCATCTTCTTGGAAGACAGTGGAATAAGAATAGAAATCAATATCAGCAGGAGTTCTTAAAACCACACAAATACATGGAAACTAAACAAGTTGCTCCTGAATGACTTTTAGGTGAACAATGAAACATAATTAATCACAAATTAACAATCTAATGTCATACCTAAAGGGACTAAAAGACAAGAACAAACTAAACCCAAAGCTAGCAGAAAAGAAATAACTACAATCAGAGCAGAACTAAATAAAATTGAGACCAAAAAAAGTATACAAAAATCAATGAAACAAAGTTACTTTTTTGAAAAGATAAACAAGATTGATAGAATGTTAACACATTAACAAAAGAAAAAAGAGAGAAGATACAAATAAATACAATCAGAAATGACAAAAATGACATTACAACCAATCCCAAAGAAACATAAAAGATCCTCAGATGTTACTATGAACATCTCTATGCACACAAGCTAGAAAATCTAGAAGAAATGAATAAATTCCTGGATACACACAGCCTCCCAAAATTGAACCAGGAAGAAACAGGAACCCTGAGTAGGCCAATAATGAGTTATGAAATTGAATGAGTAATAAAAAAAATACCAACCCCAAAAAGCCCTGTACCAGATGAATCCATAGGTAAATTCTACCAGATGTACAAACAGGAGCCAGTACCAATCCTATTGTAATGATTCCAAAAAATTGAGGAGGAGGAATTCCTCCCTAACTCATTGTACAAATTGATATCATCCTGATAATAAAATCTAGCAAAGACACAATAATAACAACAAAAAAACTATAGGCCAATATTCCTGACCAACACAGATGAAAATATCCTCTACAAAATATTAGCAAACTGAATCTGACAACACATCAACAAAAAATATGCAGCACAACCAAGTGGGTTTATTCTTGGGATGCAAGAATTATCCAACATACACGTCGATAAATGTGATTCACCACATAAACAGAGTTAAAAACAAAACAACAACAACAAAAAACTCCACGATAATCTCAAAAGACACAGAAAATAAATTCAATAAAGCCCAATCACCCCTCATATTAAAAATCCTCAACAAACCAGGCAGCAAAGAAATATATCTCAAAATGTTAAGACCCATCCATGACAAACCCACAGCAAATACCATACTGAACAGGCAAAAGTTGGAAGCATTCCACCTAAGAAATCACACAAGACAAAGATGTTTGTTTTCATGACTGCTATTCAACATTGTACTAGAAATCCTAGCCAAAGCAATGAGGCACACAAACAAAAAAGACATTGAAATAGAATTAAAAAAAAAGAAGTATAATCATCTCTCTTTGCTAACAATAAGATTCTATAATTAGAAAACCCTAAAGATACCACTGTAAGACTTCTAGACATGATAAATGGCTGAAGTAAAGTTTCAGGATACAAAATCAATGTAGAAAAATTTGTGCAAAAATTGGTGCATTTCTATACACCAATAACTTTCAAGTTGGAAACCAAATCAAGAATGCAATCCCTTTTACATTAGTCCACACAAAAAATGCCTAAAAATATATGTAACCAAGGAGGTGAAAGATCTCTACAAGGAGAATTATCAAACACTGCTGAAAGAAATAGATGACACAAATGGAAAAACATTCAATGCTCATGGATTGGAAGAATCAATATTGTTACAATGTCTATACTGTTCAAAGCAATCTATGATTCTGTGCAATTCCTATCAAATTATCAATGTCATTCTTCACAGAATGAGAAAAGCTATTCTAAAATTCATATGAAACCGTAAAAAAGCCAAAACAACCAAAGCAATCCTAAACAAAAGGAACAAAGCTGGCGGCATAACAATATTTAACTTAAAATTACACTGCAAGGCTATAGTAACCAAAACTGCGTGGTACTGGTAGAAAAACAAACACATAGATCATTGGAACAGAATAGAGAACCTAGAAATAAAATTGCACACCTCCAACTAACAAATCCTTGACAAACTCAGCAAAAGTAAACAATTCTATTTAATAAATGTTGCTAGAAAAACTGGTTAACTACATGCAGCAGAATGAAACTTGACCTATATCTCTCATCATATACAAAAATTGATTTAAGATGGGTTAAAGACTCAAATGTAAGACCTCAAACTATAAAAATCCTATAAGCAAACCTAGGAAATACTCTTCTGGAATTTGGCCTAGGTAAAAAATTTATGACTAAGTCCTCAAAAGGAAATGCAGCAAAAACTCAAATTTACAATTGAGATCTACTTAAACTAAGGAGTTCCTGCACAGCAAAAGAAACTATCAACAGAGAAAACAGATAATATATAGAAAGAGTGACAATAATTGCAAACTATGCATCTGACAAAGGCCTAATATCCAGGGTCTGCAAGGAGCTTAAACAAATCAAGAGGAAATAAACAACCCCATTATAAAGTAGGCAAAAACTGTAAATGGACACTTCCCAAAAGAATATATACAAGCAGCCAATAAACATGTATAAAAGAGCTCATCATCACTAATCATCTCAGAGATGCAAATCAAAACCATAATGATATACCATCTCATATCAGTCAGGATCATTATTATTAGGAAGTCAAAGTAACTGATATTGATGAGGTTATAGAGAAAAGGGAATGCTTACACTGTTGGTGGGAATGTAAACTAAATTATCCCCTATGGAAAGCAATTTGAAGATTTCTCAAAGAACTAAAAATAGAATTAACATTTGACCCAGCAATCCCATTACTGGGTATTATACAAAGGAAAATAAATTGTTCTTCCAAAAAGACACTTGTTTATTGCATATCTACCACAGAAATATTCACAATATCAAATATATGGAACCAAACTTGGTGCCCATTAATGGTGGATTGGATAAAGAAAATGTAGTTACACACCATGGAATACTATACAACCATAAAAATGGAATCATGTCCTTTGCAGCAACATGGATACAGTTGGATGCCATCATCCTTTCTGTGATAGCAAAGTAACACAGAAACAGAAACCCAAATACCGTATGTTCTCATTTATAAAAGTGGGAGCTAAAATTTGGGTACATTTGGACATAAAGATGAGAACAATAGACACTGGGGATTCCGAAAGGTGGGGGGAAAGAGAAAGGGCTAAAGGTGGAAAAATTAATTGTTAAGTACTATATTCATTATTTGGGTGACAGGATCAATAGAAGCCCAGATCTCTGCACCACATAATATACTGCTGTAAGAAACCCACACATATACCCCTGAATCTAAAGTTTTAATAAAAGGAGCGATTAAAAATTTTAACATAAAATAATGGTGTTTAGCATTCTTTTCACCAACTATGATGCTCTGGAGAAAATTGCTCATGAAAAGATACATAATAACATGTACATAGGGTGCATATCTTACTTTTTGCTTCAGACTTTCATATGGCTCAACCCGCCAATGATCTTTAAGACACATGCACTTTCATGTTAATAACAGCACAATTCACAATAGTAAAGACGTGAAATCAACCTAGGTGTCCATCAGTGGTGGAATGCTTAAAGAAAATGTGGTACATACACACTGTAGCATACTACATAGCCGTAGAAAGAGTGAATCATCTTCTTTGCAGCAACATGAATGCAGCTGGAGGCCGTAATCCTAAGCAAATCAGTGCAGGAACAGAAAATAAAATACTGCACATTCTCACTTATAAGTGGGAGCTAAACGTCGGGTAATTATAGACATAAAGATGGCAACAATAAAAACTGAAGACCACTAGATGGGGGAAGGGTTGGAAATGTAACAATTGGGTACCATGTTCAGTACCAGGGTGACAGCATTATTCATACCCAAAACTTCAGCATTACACAATATACCCAGGTAACAAACCTGTACATGTACCCTCTGAATCTAACGTGAAAATAGGGGAAAATAAACAAACCCAAATAAATACCTTTCAATGAATGAAAAAATAATATGTGGGAAAAAGAAGTTTTGATATTTTGTTCATAATTTTTTTACATTAATTTTGATTTCTGAAGATATTCCATCAAACATTATAGTTTTGACTACTGAGTTTTTGATGTCCCCAATTAAATTTGCACTGAGATGAATGTCTCACTTGCCTCACCTTCTGGTGAGGCCCTTATATATGACAGAATCACCAGTCTTGAGAAATAAAAATGTGCACTAAAATAAATAGTAAATAAATAGTAAATGAATAAAATGTATTTTGCTAATCACTAAGAAGAAGAAATTCATATGTTCAATTTTAAATCATTCATTTTAGTGGTAACAAGTCAGAATGACTGTCCTATGATAGAGAGACTGGTTTTTGTCATTACCCATCTATGGATTAATTCTGATAGGTAAGAACAATGGAACATACACACACACACATGCTAACACCTGGCTTATTGTCACACATGGCTTCTGTGAATATGAGCTCAGACAAGCTTAAAATATCAAAACATTCTTCTCAGTAGAAGACTGAAGAAAAACATCTTGCTTCTATTACTGGGAAGGAAAATCAGGGTAATATTTTATTATTAGATTCAGAAGAGTTATTAGGCTTGCAAGCACTTTTTTCATTTCAACTTTTAGTGTGTTGAAATATTCATTTCAACACTCTAAAAGAATATTTGTTATTTCTAAAAGAATATTGAGAATATTTCTGTCATTTCTAAGTAGTATTTGACAAACAAAGAAAACTCGCATGCCAATGACAAACATTCATATCCTATAGGTGGTCATGCAGGCCAGGCTGTGTGCCAGTCACTGATCACACACAGTGGCTAATGAAGCCAACTAGATCCATTATGTAGCTCAGTGGGGGAAATTCTCAACCCTGCCGTGAGTCAAAATCATCTGGGGTGTTTCTAAACAGTACTAATGCCTGGGCCCCACCCAAGACCAGCTACTGGGAATTTCTAGCTAATGGGGCCCAACAATCAGTACTATTTTAAAGCTCCTCAGATATTGTAAAGAGGAGCCTGGATTAAAGCTCACTCGCTTATAGTCTAATGGAGAGAACACCAACGGTGTATACGATCATTCGTCCACACATTCAAAATGAGATGATGCCATGGGAGAACAAAAGGAGGTTGTTTTAGAAAAGAAGCGAGACTTCACAAACAGAATACACAGAGTGACCTTTTTGAGAGGAAGATTTAAATAGAGGCTGAAATGAAGAGCCAGCAGCTTTGTAAGGGTCAAGAAGAGAAGATTTCAGATAAAGAGATAACATGAGCAAATGTTCTGAGTAGGAGAAGGAAATGCATGTACAGGTGTGTGGAGCAAGGAGAGAGTAACAAGTGGTGTAGTTAGGCAGATCTGAAATGAAAGGTAGTGGAGGAGGAAGGTGACAAGGAAATTGTTGGGCTGCATTTCATCAAGTTCACTACTCTGCACTCATCATGCATTATCTCAGTTAATTCACATAGCAACCATTTGGGATTTGCAGTAAAGTAAGTAAAATTTTAAAAAGTTTAAGCTATAAAGAAGTATATAATTAAAAATAGACTTCATTGGGATTTGTACAAATAGAATGTAAAGAAAAACAGAAAAAAAAATGTTTCTGTTTCTCTTCTCTGTTTTCTCAAATGGGAACGAACTTTTGCAAGCTTTCCTTTTTTTAGAATTAAAATATGGATAAGAATTTCTATACAATATAGAAAGAAATATTTAAGATTTGACAATGGCAATGTAAGCTTTAGACAGGATAGACCTAAGTCACAAAAGGCTCAGAGTCTGAGCCACGGAATTCTTTATTTGAAAAAGCATCTGCCCTGCAATTATGACCAAATTGGTTAAAGCTGCTAAAATGGTAACTATTGTGTAAGGTCAAAGCACTTGCTGGTTCATCGACTGCCTTAGACATCACAGTGTGCAATAAAATGCTTTTTTCTTAACTGTCATTTCCTCTAATTTGATTGAAATAGAGAAGTAGTTTTTACTGGAACAGAATTTTGACTTTGAACAACTGACGGTAGAGAGTAGAGATGACTTCTGTGACCTTGGCCTTGTCACAATCTACAGAGGAAAGGTTTTGAGGAGTTGTTTGAAAGAAAGAGTTCATACTCCTCACTTTTCCTTTTTTTTTTTTTGTCAGTTGAAAAGAAACCCATGTTTTTTTCTTTATCAAACCAAGTAAATGATGTTATCCCCTTGAGAGCCACAGGTTAATGTCAGGTGCCATTTTCACCCTACTTCTTTGGTCATATTACTTTAGAAAATGGAAATGCCATTCTCAGGTGCTATTCTCCTTCAGGCAAGAAAGTTAACCTATGATTTCAAAAAATATAAGAGGTCAGATCTTTAGCTATCCATAGTAAATGGGGTGAGTATAGCTTTTTATGTATGGTGCCTGCTCCAATTAAGAAAACTCTCACCCATTTGGAATGAGTAAAGAAAAAAAAAAAAAAAAGAAGCTTTGGACGAAGATCACAAAGCATTTCTGCCAAGCCAGGCTCCAGAGATTTGTATATGCCCACGTTAAATTCAAACCTTTAGTTGTTACCAAAAGGCTGCCAAATTATAAATTTCATTTTATTTCAAGGAGAATATTATGAGACTTTAGCTTCCAACAAAGAATTCATATTAAATAGTAAATATAAACCTAAGTACCCAATACGACCATATAATCTTAGAATGGAGAAAACAACACTTCAAATTCCCCTGCTAAGTGTATTTTTATCCATTGATTTAAACAATAAATTGTTTGTCTATTGTAATAGACTACTATATATCATTCTACCTGACTTTTCAGGGTCCAAAAAGTAACCAGACTTTGTAAATATACAGAAGCAAAGTACATATTCACCTTGGTTCAGAGGGCGTCAGCTAGTCATGTATTTTGGAAGTGTTTTTCTCAAAATTAAATTTGTATGGTAGATTGATATTACAGGGGAAGTATAATACAAACATTAATATAAGTATAAATTAGGATTAAGGCATAAAGTAGGTTCTCAATTTGACAAAGGCTGTTCAGTTATCTCTCTTTTTCTCAAACTCTATTTCCTGAAACCTAAGTCTGACTAGTAGTGACAGTTTACTCCACTGGTTCTCTGCTATTTTATTTCCTGTCTTGAAACCTGTGCTGAGGCTTGCGTGTATGTTTTCCTCCTCGGCTCTTCTATTGAAGAAAGTTGTCTCGGTATTTTAGAAGGTATAAGTTTGAGACAAACTTGCTTTGTTGAGGACTCTTGCTCCATGGAAGCTATCTTGATTCACCTTGAGCTCTTTGGTGGGGAGATTAGCACCATGAAGGCAATTATGCCACTCTCCAAACAACTCCTAATTTCTCACATTTCCTCCTTGAGGAAACTGAGTCAATTTCTGTACAAGAATCTTCTTTATGTAGACTAAAATTAAACATATACTTATGCTAATAATATGATTGTGTTCAAGTGGTAGGATATTTGGATCATGCTTCCTTCAGCAATTTTTAGTTTTCTTTGAAGTGATATTTTCTAAATGTTAAAATGTTCACCAAAGTACATAGGTGTTAATGGTAAATTCAAAGAAAAATGTTGAGGTGGTAAAGTCACAGAATTTTTAAGCAATTCCTCACTGTTTATAAAAAAGGGAGCTGACATTTTCATCATATTTTTGGAAGAAATATAGGAAGGAACATGATTTACGTATGAATGAAAATGTCCATAAAATGTTAGCTTTTTGTATCTTTTAAAACATGGTGTTAAGGTAACTCCAAATGAGGAAAATAACTCACATTCATGCATTTTTAAAATTTATTAAACATTTATTTCTTGAACCTGGTAGGTCTAGTGTTAGGATATTAAGGATACAGTGATGAACAAAAAGATTCTCTTGTCATTCTAGAACTCACAGTCAACTAGGGAGACAGACATTAATCAAATGTTCATAAAAATGTGCATGGGAAATTGCAATTGTAGTAAGTATTATCAAAGAGTAGTATATGATATCAAAACAGAGTACAATAGAGGTATTTAACCTGGTTCAGGGTGTTAGTGGAGACTTCTTGATGAAATAAGAGTATAAACTAATAGAAAAGCTGGAGTCGAGGTTAACTTGGAGAAAAGAGGGCTACCTTCCAATCAGGTAACACTTGCTTTGGAAATTCTTCCAAATTTGATATTCTATAAATCCTTTTACAAGAGTCATACATAAAAATTATAATGCTCTATCTTATAATATCTATATATCATCCATAACATCTATATCTATGCATAATAACATCCACAGTGTTATGATTTTCTATCCATAAAATTCTATGTAAAATTCAGAGTTAGTAATGTATTCTGGATGAATAAAGAAGTTTATTCAATCATATTATTTAATTACATTGAATGATTTAGACAACTTTAGTAGCTATTAAACTCCATATATGAGTAAAAGTCTTGGTGTAAAAATGATACTGAAATAGAAAAATTTATGTTTCTCCTACGCTTAGAGACATATCATAAATTATAGGAGATACCATTCTCAAGAAATAATATATAACATTCAGATACCAAATAATAATTCAAAAATAACATTTAAAAATCACATCCTATCTGTTAGTAAGCAGAGATACAAAAGTAAATTCTATAGTAACAAACTCCTATCATGTGTGAGTTATAAAACCAAAAGTGTCAAGACAAATACCATGTTACTGTAAGAGAGGCTACTTGTGTGGGCTGAGATGGATCCAAAGGTTCCAGCTCAATACAAGTGGATGGGGTCCAGAATGACAATCAAAATCTGTGAGAGTAATATAGAAAGTGGGAGTAGAAATATTGTCTACAAAATTTGCAGCCTGAAAACATTCAAGTATTTGGGCATAATTGCAGTCCTAACGGAATGGCTTCACATACTTCCTATGGAAGCATGCATTTACAGTGTTCTGATTCGATAAATAAGAAGCTAATCATTTATGTAAATAAAATAGATACATCAGTCTTTATGGTTAAAGGAAGGGTGCATTACTTCAAGAGCAATTCTCTGTCATTTCCCACCGAAAAATAGGACAGCTTTATTTTAGGCTGGTGATTTTAAAATACTGTTGTTTGGTTTGGTAGCAACCAAATATTAAAAAGTAAAAGAGAACTAAAATAAAATATGAGGCAGATGCATAATGTATACAACAAATTGTACACAATAAATAAGAACAAAGCTACTCTGGTCTGAAGAAGTTAGGACTCTTGAGTTCAGCTTGTTCCTTCACAGTTATCTTCTTCCTAAATCTTCTACCAAGTAACCTCAAGTATTCTTTGCAAATTAGTTTAAAAATAATTGCTGTGAATCAGTTTAAAAGACAACAAGATTTCCTAATGCTAACTATAAACTCTGGAATTAATTTTTCAATATAAAATTCTAGATATAAACACTGACCTGTGTAAAGGATCCTGTGAGACGTCTAAAACCTTACTAAAAGTAATAATTACACTTTAAACAATAATTTAAGCCAAATAGCTGAAATTCTTCAGGAGAAGATTCTATGATCAAGTCTGTGGCTTCACAGATAACCCTTAAGCCTTTATTTGAGTCACTTATCTGGATACTAACTTGTATCTTGCAACTAAAGGGTGCCTCATGCTACAAGATTTTTTTTTTTTTTTTGAGAATATGCTGTTGAAATAATAAATATATTTCTCAAGGTTCTTGACCTCTGCTTAAACATAAATGAATGAACTTTTCAAGAACATAAACTGTCCTTAAACTTCCTAGGAAACACCTTAAAGATAATTCAAAGTAGGAAAAAACAGTAGAATTGCATTTTGATTATATAGATGTATATTTAAATTTGCCATATAAGAAACATTTCTAACAAAGGACATACGCACTTCTGTGAAATGCTATCATCTTCAAGACATGTGAATATTATAATCTAGTAAATTTATATATCTAAGTTACTCTAAAACCAAGTATATCATTAAATACTTCACAGACTACATCTATTACTAACTAGATTAATTCTTATAATCTAGTAAAGCTAGTAATAACATATACTGTCTACAAATTATAATTTAAAAATAATGTTCAGGAAGTTTAAGTGACTTGCTCAGTTAGTCAGCCAGAAAATGGTAGAGGTGAGATCAACCATCTACTCTTTGTTTTAGATTAGTTGTTGAGGTATCCAGTCAGAATAGTCAAGTTAGGGTTAACCATAAGTAATCACCATCTTGTTTTGTTACTATAATAGACGAGTAGTGGGTTTGGTGTCAGATAATTCTAGGTTAGAATTCTTCCTTTGCCACTGACTAGCTTTAGTCTCTGTTTTCCTAGTCCAGAAATCAAAGTTAGCGATAATCACAGTGTCACTGCTAGAACAAATGAGAAAATATTTGTGTACAGGACCTGGCATACAGCAGGTTCACATACCATGACATATGGTAGCTGTTCCTATGATCTAGAGCATTATTATCATTACATACACATTTTTTAAAAAAGTTTTATAATGATGAGACTTACAACTAATTAGGATGTCTCTATTTTATTTAGTCCATGACAATTCATAAATATTTTTGTAGCAATTTATTTCATAAAACTCACAGGAATGATTTTGTTTCCTGGTCTATTTTCCCAACAACTCAATAATTAGGTTTTTAATGGTAGTCAGAAAAGTTTTCAGTTTGAGATTTAAAAATGTACAGCTATATAAAAGTATGAACGAAGGTAGTAAAAGAGTTTGGTCACTCTTAACTATCTGCTATTATCTACTGTTTTCCAGAGTCTCATTTTGTTGCATCTCTCTCCAGTTTATCAGTGATTTCATTTTGGACTTTTTCTTCTTTCTTTTTTCTTTTCTTTTTTTTTTTTTAACACAATGTTACTCCTCTGGAATGTCATTTCCAATAACTGGTGTTTGCCTCCACACATTAGAAGCAAGGGTGAAAAGTAGCCCAACTGTATGCTTTTCCCAGGCCACCAGAAGCCACAGTTGGGCCTGTGGGACCACTACTTTCTATGAGAAATGAACATGTTCAGATATGGTACCATTCATTTTTATTCCTGTTACATGTCAGCCACTAAAATTCAAGTGCTATTCTATCTCCACTGTAGAGCTTCCAATTTAAACAGATGACCGAAATTATTCAGACACAGGTTAGAATACCAATGAAAGTGCTTAAACAAGTGATGCTACCTTGCAGAGAGAGTAGCTGACTATGATCTCACTAAATCAATACAAGGTAGTGGTGAAGCTTTTATAATTTTGAAGGACTGTTCATCACACTGCTCACAAGGTTTGTTAAATACAATTCATAGCAATCAGAAAAGACAGCTGGGTTTCTGGTTCACCTCCTGGATGAACAATGTAATTCTGAATATAGCCATGACACTTGAATTAAAATATGCAATATGCTTCCTATTCCAACATTTTTAACCTAAATGTAAAAGCATATTATACTCCATCTCTTACAAATATAAATTCATTTATATGCCTCTCAAGAGAATAGGAGTTCAAAACATAATTTGGAAGACAATTCCACAAAAATGTAGCATATCTCTTTCATATTGTAATGATGTGATGAGTCTAGAATAGAAGCCTAAGGTAAAGAATTGAATATTAACTTGCTATGGCAGAATTTTTACCTAGACTGTCTCATTTAATCTCAGCAATAATCCTGCAGCCAGATATTATTCTTCATTTTTTACAATGAGAAAACCAAGACCTAGTAAAAGTGAGTAAATTTCTCATAATCTCATAAGTAACATTTGAATGAAATGAGATACTAAACCAGCTATATCTGACTTGAAGGTTCATAGATCTTTCATCACAGAATTATGTCTCCTGTTCATCTCTTGCTGACCATAATATACTTTAACTAAGTGTGAGTATTGGCCAAAACAGATAGTATACCAAGAATAGTCAGGACAACAAGAGTCTAGAATGTATTAAAACCCGAGAGTGTTTAACTTGAAACTGGTTATTGATTCATTTATCCAATTTTCATTTAATGAGCACCAAACATGTACCGGTCTCTATGCCAGATACTAGGCTTCAAACAATTATCAAGATATAATCTGCATCCTCAATAACCTACTTAGTATTGAGAAAGAAAAACAAGCAAATACTGACTTCCATATAGTGGCAGTTTTATGCATTAAGGTGCTGTGAAAAGACAAAATTGAGTATCTAATCTGTCTTGATGGGGGTGAAACAGAATAACCTGACCAATGAGGTATTAACTGAACTCATATTACAGGACCTGAGGAAATTAAACTGTCAAATGAGACAAGATGAAGGGAGAGTAATTTATTGATAGATAATATAGAAAACTAAATGGAGTAATTGGTCCAAAGATAGTAGGTTAGGACATTGTGGTAAGTGATACTGAAAAGTAGGTGGAAACAGATTCTGAAAGACAAGCTAAATAGTTTGGACTTCATCTTGAATATGGTGATAAGCCAATCACATTTTTTAATTTGGTGAGGTAACATGAAGAAATCTACATTTTAGAGAAAACCACTGGAAGCAATATAAATAAAAGATTGAAGTGGACATGACTTAGGGGGGCCTAGGGAGATAGGAGGCTATTGCAGTGGCCCATGGTAAATTCACTAAGAACTGAAATAAGTTTAAGCATAGTTTTGGTACTTGCTAAATGGGTAAAGAGTGTGATAAAATGTGAGGAGTTTAGGAGGACTTCTAGATTTCCACACTGAGTTATTTGATGAATACTGAGGTGAGATTCTAGGCTAAGAAACACAGACGTAAAACCTAGTTTGGTGGGGAGGACGTTGAGTCTAGCCACAAAATAGATACATTGTTATTTGGATTACTGCATAGGACAAAGCCCTATAGATGTTCTGTGGGCAATTGGAAATAATGAATTGGCAACATGGTTGGAAATTAAATCCATAAATGAGAATAAAACTGCCGATGTGTGGTTTTAAAGGTTTACTATAGAAAAAAATAGTACACTTCTCATGTGACTTCATTAAGCATATTTAGGACAAAAATATAGCCGGAAGATATAAGGAAGTCAATTCTAATTCATTATAAAGAACTCTTAAAATTTTTGTTTGTTTGTTGTTGTTGTTGTTGTTTTAAATTTTACTTTAAGTTCTGGGATACATGTGCAGAACGTGCAGGTTTGTTGCATAGGTATACATGTACCATGGTGGTTTGCTGCACCTATCAACCCCTCATCTAGGTTTTAAGCCTTGCACGGACTAGGTATGTGTCATAATGTTCTCCTTCGCCTTACCCCACACCCCCGACAGGCCCCACCAAATCATGAGTGAAATCCCATTCACAATTGCTACAGAGAGAATAAAATACTTAGAAATACAACTTAAAAGGGATGTAAAATATGTTTTAAAACATGATGGGGCTACCTGGGAAAGCAAATTTTTAATTTATGGATGTTAAACCAGGGTGTTCCTGTATCATACAGAGCAAGGTTTTCAAACCCGTATACTTACAGGCATGCAGCATAAATGACTGAATAAAGTAAGTAGTAATATAATATAGAAATAACATATCTATAATGGAACATGAGTTCAGTTCTAACTGATTATGGCCATGAGAGAATATGAATCCACTATTACAGTTTCAATTAGAAGCTCAAGAAAACTGGAAATAGGAATTTTGTAGGAAATATCAAACCTTTAAATAGTGGCAATGGATTCAACATCTTTGAATTTGGCCAGGCAAAATTGATTGCTATCTCCTTGAATTTAATAATGGATTTTGGTGACTTTCCCTAATGTAAGATTTATGGTTCTTTCAACATATGACCTCCAAGTAAATATTACAATTCTAATTATTTTAATATACAACTTAGTGTTTTCCCATGTTTAAGTTTAATTATATTATTTGCAATTGGCCAACCTGTCTTTGGCCTAAAATCCTCCAAAACCTCATTGCATTACATTTTCTATACCTGGAATAGCCTCTACATTTTACTCAGACTGTCAACTACCCATTAACTCTTTAAGGCTTAACTCATGCCCAGACGTCTTCACAAAATAATTCTCATTTATTTTTAACTCTGCAATGATTTTTCATGCTTTTGTATGGTTTCATAGTTCACAACTAAAACTTCTTCAGGCTACTAATGACTTACATACACAATTTTATATGCTACATAGTATTTTGTATAATATTTAATATATAGTAAATATTTCTTGAATGAGTATCAAGACAAAGAGGAGAGATTATATTGATAAACATTTTATATCAAGACCCAAGCAGGAGGCATGTAGAATGCTTGTTCTTGAGCTGTTTATTAGACCCCAAAAGATAATAATAATCATTGATATTTTATAGTTTATAAATTGCTTTCAAATGTCTTCTCACTTATCCTCAGAAAAACTCTTTATGATGAGAGAAGCAAGTGTTGTTATTAACCTCCTACCTAGTTAAAGATCTATATGCAGAAAATGCAAGAACCTGTCCAATAAGAAGAACCTGTCCATATTGAATGTCACCCAGTTTCCATTCTTAGGCACCTTCCTAGAAATTGAAATAACAAAATTCCTCCATTAAAAACAATACCAATTACATGCATGTAAACAGGCACTGTACATTGCCATCTTTTAATAAACTGCTCAAGTGTCTGACACTTGGTTCTTCAACTACATTTTAATTATACAACTGCCCCAGTTGATCTGGAAGCTGTTGACTGTTTTTACTGTATAATTATAATCATTATATTTGCCTTCTATAGACTCTGACACTTAACATTGTGGATCTGCTGGCATGCCTGATTCTGTACAATTTCATTCTTTTCAAAAATGACAATTTGTTGAATGTATGTATCTAAATATGATAGGATTCTTTGTAAAATAGTTTCACAAAAATTTACAAATCAGAAAAGAATACAACCTGCCACAGATAACACAGGTCTGATTTTTGGATCAGAAAATGTGATTGTGGTAGACAGGCGCTTCTTGGTTGCAGAGAATTTAAATAGTGAATCTAAGCAGTGAAGTTTTTTTTCGTTCTTTCAAATTGCATGAGTTGGCAAATACAATACGGTATTTCATTTCAGCTTTCATATAATTTATTCACTGCTGCAAGGAGACAAGACCCTCTAGGGAATGTCCCAAATCTATGTAATGTTACCTCTTACTATATTTTCCATTTAGCTACAGCTGACAGATGTGACAAAATTGCAAGTAGCCAGGCAACTTCCCCAACTGGGCCTACAGAACCAATTCCCACAGCTGCACAGAAGAAAGACTGCAAATTATTCCACACTCAGGTTAAATTATTTCAAGTTAATTTGCACTTGAAGCTCTCTCTCTAAAGACACCTTTATTCCTCAACGTATCACAGAGCTGTTCTGGGCTGATTCTATTTAGGTTAAAAACAACACTTCAAATTGGAAATCATCCAACATTGAAAGGAAGTACCGACATTAGGGAATTTGCTGATTTCAGAAATGGTAATGTGAAGAGAGAGCAATGTTAATTATAGAAACTAACAGTTCCCATCATTTTAAATAGTTATGTAGAAGTGGAGAATCAGATCAGGTTTTGGATCAGCTGTGTAGCACAACTTTATTTCTTATTCTTTATAAAAATGATTTAAAATATAAGCATATTTGTATGTAGGTGCCTTGAAATGTCACTGATTTTTTTTTTTTTTTTTGCATTCACAATGCCAAGGTACCTTAACATTGCCAAGAGGCAGATAACTAATTCAGAGCCAGAAAAGTCCAAATACAGCACTTTTTGTAAGAAAATAAATGAACCACACTCATACAAATAAGATAGCGTGACTGTGTTCAGTTTAGTTAGATGCTGACCTTGAGGCACGGAATTCCAGCTTCAATTTAAATACTAGAGACTCATCATTTGAAAAGCAGTGGCTTTTCTTCATTTTTTTAAAAAAATTATGACCCAGGGCCAAAAAGAAGAGAAAATTAAGTACATAAATATATTTTAAAGTAAAATTTAAGCCCCTATTGTCCTAGAATTGCTACAATTTATATGATACTTTTTATTTCTTCTCCTTCATAAAAATAGGAAAATCCCACTAGAAAATGCCTTTATAGTAAAAAGTACTAATTTAAGCTTTGTATCTTTCAGGGTATCCAGCTATTTATTAGCACTGATTATTAATTATCTTATCAGTTTGTTTGAGGTTTTTTGATTTTATGACTACTAAATGCTTAGTTCTACATAGTTAAAGTATAACATAAGTCATAAGTAAGACAAGCATAATGCAGAAATCATTCTTTAAAATTGAGCAAGAATTACACTAATAGTTAATTATGGTGATGAAAATATGTCCTAAATAAATAAATAAATGTTGCATGTACATTTTTTAAGTTGTCTTCAAACTTACAAAATTATAGAACATGCCAGTTTTGCTATTTAATAGCAGCACTTCTCCAGGGTGAAATCCTCAGTTTTCCACCTACATAACTGAAGTGTGACAGTTATCACATATCTGACTTCTTGAATCTCATGTAAGTAGAGTGTGCTATAAATCGACTATAATTTGCATTGATGGAAATGTCAGGGCAAGGAACTGAAAGTGCACACATAGATGGTTGCTCTGTCCGAATACGTCTTGTCTTACTCTGGACAAAATCTAAAATGAAATCTTTTCACTTATTTAAAAGCAGAGTCAGAATCAGAATAGTGGGTAAGAAGAATATTCTTAAAGTTATTTGGTAAGAGTATTAGTTTAAAATTGTATATACAGTTACATTTATTTTCATTGCTTATAATTGTTAAAGACTTACTATGTTCATAAAGTGATTACTCTCTGAAAACGACAAAGCATACAACATGCTAAAGCTATGGGACTTTATTTGCAGGTGGACTCTTATGACTGAAGATCAAGTTAAATAGATACCTCTTGTTAGATAAATTCCTAGCAGGCTTCCAATTCAGGGGATAAAAGGAAGAAAATCAACTAAATAATGTACACTCTTATTCTACAATAATAGTACAGTAACGTAGTTAAAAGCACTCATCTCAAATACATACCACCATATCATACTTGAAAGGTTATAACTTTTGAAAAGTTGTTGATTTTTATGTAATTCTATTTTTCCCTCCCAAAAATATCCACTTAATAAGAAAAAAGATATTCAAGTCTAATGCAAAGATTATTAGCTCAAATTAACAATTAATACGTATATTGACTTCAGTGAAAAAATACTTAATATATAACAAAATGACAGGATCTTCATATGTAAATCTTCACTGAAAATTATCTTATGGCTAAAATTGTAGTTGGAGTGTTTTCATGTTGTGTTTATTTACATATAGTCCCTTCTGAAAGTAAGATGAAGAATAAATCATCCCTCACAATCATGTCTAAAAATTGAAACAATGTATTTTGATCTTAATTAAAATCATATGTTGGGATTGCTGAGTTCTGGAGTTTATTGCTCTTGCTCTTATTGCCTTATCTATCTAATAAATTATTCCTGTATTCATGATTGCTCCATGGCCCAAGGAAAAATAATAGATTTCACCTCCATGTTTCATATCGGAAAAAATTGTTAATTTTAAAGAGCTATCTGTATTTAAATGTATATATTTGAATAGGTCATTTGGAAAGTCCTCTTTAAAGCAATGTGATATTTAGTTTTATCAATTTTATTTTACAAGAAAACAAAAACTATCCTCCTTCTTTGTATACTAGTTTAAAAGAAAATTCTATTTGTAATTCGGACTACTTTAAAAAATAAGTTTGCATGATTTAAAATACTGATATTTGCTTTAAAATTTCAACACATAATAGAATTTTTTGAGAGCTCTAGATGCATCTTTCAAGATGTGCACAATATTCAAACAACTAAAAAACACAAGTGTGTCTGTGTGTGTGTGTTTTATGAGGGATGTTGCACACCAAGGCAGATCAGACTATGCAGCATATAGTAAATACATTATCAGAGCTTTCATATACAATTCATTTTATATATAATTCATTTGAAACAACACAGTTTCAATATATAGATCTTCCTTTAATGCTGTGAAAACCTTTTGAAGATTGAAGCTCTTTGTAAATATTATTTTCCTTCTTAGTTCTGCAATCCACTTGTGCCACCCTTGAATTTTTGTGTACCTTTTCTAAGCCATGTATTTCACTATAATTTATTAAAAGAATATTCAAAAATAGAAAGTAAATAAATATATTTAAAATTCCGAGATCTTTTTGCCTTAGCTACATTCTGCTTGGAAACTGATCGTTATGCAAATACTGTGTTTATTTTCTAGCTTAATGCTTTTCAAAATTTAGTGTTCAAATAAACAACCTGGAGTCTTGTTAAAATACAGATTCTAATTTATAAAGTCTAGGATAGGAACTGACATTCAGCATGTCTAACAAGTGCCCAGGTGATGTAGATGTTGATCCCTAAGCCACATTTTGAGTTACAAAGCTCTAGCTGACATGTTTATATAATTTTTCATCTACTTCTCAAATGATTGTAAACCTTCCCGAAAGTTGACTCATGTGATGAAATACGGGCTATCACGAAATCCAGCTTCTCAATCAGTCTCTCTACCTCTCTAACTCTCTTTCCTCCCCTCTTTCCTAGGACAGGAGTATGCCTGAGAACACTTTTTCCCCTGTAGATGATTTCTCATATCAAGCAATTGGGTGTACCTTGTTGCCAGGTACACCAGGTACACTCAACTCTGACCACAGTCCCAGTGAATTTTGTGGGTGTGAAGTCTGTTCCCAGTGTTTTAGCCTATCTTCTACTTCCATAGAGCTTAGCAGTTAGGAGCATGTGCACTCAGTAAGTTTATGACTATATTTAGTTTTCTATTGCTGTTTAACAAATCACCACAAAAAGGGTTAAAACAGCACCCATTTATTAGTTCATACTTCTAAAACCAGAAGTCTGGTATGATGTGGCTGGGTTCTCTGTGCAGAGTGTCATAGGGTTGAAATCAAAGCATTGGTTGGATCGAGTAGTTGTCTGAAGGGTCTGGGGAAAATCCACGACCAAGCTCAGTCAGACTGTTGACAGCATCAAGGTCCTTGTTGTAGCATGACTGTGGTTTCTGTATTCTTGCTTTTTGTCAGTAGGGGGTAACTCTCTGGTCGTTTCCAGTGATTTCTTCCATGTCAAGCCAGGAGTGGCACCTCAAATCCTTCTCCTGGTTTAAATTTCTGACATCCTTTTCTGCCACCATTCTGAGAAAAGTTTCTTGCTTTAAAGAGCTCATATGATGTTTTTGGGCAGGCTGACCTGGATAATCTTCAGATCTTAAGTCAGCTGAACTGAAATTTTAATTGTTTCTACAAAAATCCTCTCACAGCAGCAGCTACATTACTGTTTGGTTGAATGAGAGCTGGGAATCTTGAGGAGTCATTTTGGAATTCTACCTGAGCAAATTAAATAATTATTTGTGTGTCAGTTCTTTCATCTGTAAATGAGGATAATATGAGTACCAATCTTGGTGAGAATCAAAGTGTTGTATGTAAAGTAGTTAGAACACTACCTGACTCCTGCTAAGTACTCAAGAGATATTAGCTATGATTATTAGTAGTAATATTATGGTTGTTGACATCACTTCCTCAGACTTCTTCCTGCTTCTTGTGCTAGGCTAGCTTAGTATAATTCTTTTAGCTTTTTAAGACAGAAACTTATAATCATGTCTTTGCTCAGTCTTCTGGAAACTCTCTGAAGAAGAAACTCTTGTAAACAACTCTCTGAGGCAACACGCTCAAAGCTAAGCAGCTCTTCTTTGGGAAAATATGCACTCAACTAGTCATTTTCTCTAGGCAAGATCAAATTCTCTAAAGGGCTCTTGCTTCAGTTTCAGCCTTCCCGAGCGAGCCAGCACATGTGTTGCTGCACACAACCATTCAGACTTCCTGGCAGTGTTCAAACTCTGGTGTTGAAGAGGCTAGAAAACATTTTTTTCCCGAACTGTCTTAATTTGCTTACTACCAGACATAGGAGCACACCTGCAAAGTATCAGAAACGGCCTCAAGTGAATATACACACACAAACTATGCCTGTTATTTATCATTTCTGCTTTGCAGTTTTGGAATCTGAGGATCAGAGATTTTATTTCAGAGTTCTGTACCCAATAAGTGGCAGCATCAGAATCAAAACTTCAGTCAATGTAGATCCAATGTCATAGCTTTGTCATTGTATTTCCTCTCTCATTAATCACAATTCAGAAATTACTCTTCTTCTGGAATTAATATTTGTCTTTATCTTAAGATATTTGCATTTCTTAAACTTTTACAAAACCTAATGCTATACTGTAGTGTAATGCCTGGCACAATATCTTAATGTAGTTGGCATTTAATACATTTTTGCTGAAAGAATATTAAAATTAAAATGTACAATGTGGTGTCTGACTATACTTTGACCTTCTCTATCCTTTTGATTTAACATAAACCCATTATATATTTCTAATGCCCTGATCAAATAGACTTGGATGGACAATAGAACCTATTGAAATTCACTGAGCAAATTAACATGCTTCATATAGCTTATCATTTTTGAAAAAGGAGCAAAGCTAGAAGATCAGAGAAGCTTCAGTTAAAGACATCCCCTCTATCTCGTACAGTGAAGAAGGAAAAAGAATTTCTCACACTGAAGCTGGAATTAATTGGGGTATAACTGGCAACAGACACAGACCTGAGTTGAAAACAAAACAGGTTTCAGAATAAATTAGATTATCACTTAATTAGTGGTATCTTTGAAGCATACACCAATCTTTATACTAATGCTATACACAGAGTAAGTATTTAATTGAGAGGAACAAAGCATTGAAAGTTCTCATTAGAGCTCTTTAACGCAATGGGAAAAAGATAGTTTCTATCTACAACAAGTTATTTGAACTTTCAATGAAACTTTAAAGCAAAACTACAAGCAATGAACCGTGGTACACCATTACTCCTAATTTTACAAGGCTGCCTGAAATCCAAAATCATCAGCATTTTCATATTGAATAGGGAGATGGAAAAGAATTAAAATACTATTAAAACATAATAGATAATAACATACTTTGGTATATATACTTAAATATTTCTTACTGTTGATGGAATTACAATGTTTTCTTCCTGAGTCATGTACAAGATATAATTTAAGTGACATAACCCTATGGGGAAAAGGGAAACAGGTGGAATACTGTCTTAAAACAATATCTCTCCTATTGAATGCCTCTGGTGGGCAAGGAGAAGAAGCAGGAAAGAGCCAGAGACTCTTCGGAGTCTCAGTGTGAATAGTGTTCAGTGCTAGGCAGTAGCTAAAGAAGGGCTTCATAAACCAGCATTTTTATCAAGGGACCTTTTGATAATATTTCTATTGATCTTATTCATCTCATTCACTAGAGTGAAGTTTGTAACCTGAGGCTAACCTGGGGTCCATGAATTCCATGTGAATGTATAGATTTGCTGCTTCTCCCCCAAAACTGCCCATAGCTTACAGTCTATTTATAGATTGTGACAAAGAAAAAGTTAAGAAACTATTCCTCTATAGCTTCTGAGACATTTTAGGGCATAATTTGCCAAGTTTTGTGGTGGTTTGAGAATCATATGTGGCACCATACAAAATCAAATAATTTAACACACATCATTTAAATTAGGTCTCCAAAGAAAAAGTGTACCATCAGTGGTTGCTTCACCTAATCCATGTTTATTGGCTGTACCATATTTGAAGTGATAATCATTAGTTGACACATCAGAACTAAGTGCCTTTTAAAAATATATAATCCAAATACTATGACTGATATTAGAAAGTGATCGAGTTCTTACATATAGAGAGGACGAATAAAAGTGCTGTTTGATTATAGCATATAATTTGAAAGTATCTGTCATTGTTAAACTAACAATTTGAGAACATCGTTTCAAATATCAGGAATTTAATCTTTAAACCTACAGATATAATGCACTAAATTTAATTTAAAAGTCTCATTATAATTGTATTTACTTAAAGAGAGTCCCAGAAACAGTTAAATAACTTAAAAGCATGCGTAAGTTACCTAGGTAAGGAAACATAAGACACAAAACTCAAAACATGCCTATTATAAACTGTAATAATTTAATGTAAATGCATTCTCCCATTTAAATAAGCAAGGCCTAGTTGCATCTTCTACTTCTGGAAGTTGACTCAGTGATAGCCACTTTCATTGGGTGTCAGAGTGATTCTGGGAATTATATTTCCCTGTGTCTTCTATTTGCTCTTCATTCTCCTTTCTGTGAGCCACGCAGCCTATACCTCATTTCATACCTGCCGCACAAAAGGACGGGAAGATACGTTCTCAAGTTGGAGGTGGAGGGATGTAGGATTATTTTTACCAAAGAGCAGTTTTTAGGTGTTACAATATAATTTTTACTATATTTTAGCTATACCTCACCTAACTTGGTTTAGTGGGCAAATGATTCTTTAGTAGGGAAAAATGTTTTTAGAGTATCACAACCCATTGCAAATCAATATTTGTAAATTGGCTCATAGGTGTATTAGAGATTGCCAAAATCTCATGTTTCTAAAATTCTATTTTCCACATTGTTCCAATATTGATGTTATTCAGTATCTCAACACCTATCACCAAGAAGGCTTCCAGTTAGCCCTTAATATAGGTTGTTTGAATAAAATCAGTGAGCATATAATATGTTACAATGATAATAAATTCATATAATTATCAATAATAGCATTTCTATTATAGTCTCTATGCTACACAAATGATTTGGATTATACTTTTGCAAATATACTGGAAGCCACATTTATCTGGTTCTTATAAAATGTTTCAGAATCACAATAATTTTACATTTGAAAATTCATTCAAGAAAGTTTGCTATTCCATGCAGATAACATCTCAATGTTGTAATGTCAGACATCATATTTACATTAATATGTGCTGCTACAAAGGCACCATTTTGTAGTTTGTACACATATGTCTTATTGATACAGCTACAGCCACATGTGTATTGTCCCATGTCAATCCAAGTGCTGTGGTCTTGTCTGTGAGTGCACACTACACATTTATAACACTAAGTACTATTTTCATTCACATGCAAATGACTATTCCAAGGAAATACACATTGAATTTGCAAGTGACAAAAACACACAATGAGTCTTAAGAAACTCAGAAAGTAAAGAAAAATAAGTATTCTTGTTCAAAAATACCATTTATGGTTTGACAGCTACACAATGTACTTTTGTTCACAAGGCTAGTGTATTAAGGCAAGACACGTGTGTTTCTGGTCTCTAGTAACACCTATACTTATAATCTGTTAGTCTAGATTACTCTTTATATAATTTGCCACTACTTAGGTTTTTAAAATAGACTAAACATTTTAACAAGGTGCTATTTTTTTTTTTTTTAAGAAATTATCAGCCCCTTAGCAAGAACACATTTGCTTCTTAAATCATGGTATATCCACAAACCAATTGAACTAATAGAAAACAGAAGAAACGTGTTCTAATCACTTTCAAAGGTTAAGCCCATGCTTAACAGAAAATCATTAAAGTATATTTATCAGAGTCTAAAGAATGAATGACTTATCGGCAAATGGGTCATTAGTCGTCTTGTCATTATCTGAACTCCGCAGATACCAAACAATCCACTCAGCTCTGATTCAGGGTTTTTCAGTTTGTTATTTGTATTATCACTGATGTAATTTTTCCTTCTTTCTTTTTAAAAACATGAACTGAAGAGGTAAACTAAGGAGTAGTCTAGAGAAAACTTTTTCCACAAAACATTCAACTGGCTTAAATACAAAAAAGGAGTGAGTTTCCAAAATGATTTAACCATTAAACTAAGGGGTCATATTGAACTTAGAAAATGAGATATTCTTTTCTGTCCCTGAGTGCAAAGCCACCACTTTTAAGTAGGCCTCTGAATTCTCTTCTTTAGCCATAATACCAGTAATAGCTCTCATTCCTTCCATTGCTTTCCTTTAAATTTAATCCCAAGTAGCTGTAAATCACAGCAGTCACAGTGAGAAGGTAATCACAGTATTTGTATTTGCAAGAGATTTTTGCCCTTCTGGTTTGATGGCTGCCTCTCAGTTATGGAGCTATTAATTTTTTACAGAGCTTCTGTTTACCACGGCATCCTGCCTAGTATGCCAAGTGTGTTGGTTGCTTGCTGAACCTGTATATATAACTCTGTTGGGTTTAGGAATCATGGAAAACCCTGGACATTTATTGTTAAGCGGAGCCCCAACTGACTTTTGTTTTGCCATTTGTTAGCTAAAATCAATACATTCTATCATTATAATCTCTGCAAAACCTCGGATGTGTGTGCCTGGCAGGCAAAACCATCAGAGAGACTAAGATCCTCCCCAGACAGGGGAGAAAACTTATTTTTATTTTTAATTGATATAAAATGCACATCCAAACCAGCAGCTTCAAGACCCAAAGGAATCTCTTCTAAAGCCTTCAGCAGTACGCAGTACACTCTGGTTTCCATATCTGCATCCTTCAACACTTATTTGATATTCCTTTGAAATTCATTTGGCTTGAGCCAAAATAACACTGGAAAGTGAAAGAAGCTTACACAAACAACAATTTTATTCAAGGATCTCTATCTTTTCTACTTTTTTGGGGGGCAAGGGGCGGTTAACACACTGTCAAAAGTTTGAATATGCATCTCTTATCTCTTTGCTGTCCACTTCTTAAACCTTACAAAATATGCCAACGAGTCAGCTGAGGAACACTAATGTGTCAAACCAAATATTCCTTGCAATTTTCTCCCTTTATAGTTTTTTTCACTCAATTTATCTAACCTGAAGAGTATCCTGGCTTCTCTACCTAGTCATGCCTTATTAATCTTCAAAATTCCCAGCTTAAAGCCTAGAGTTAAAGTTAGCTAAGCAAATATTTTATGTATTGCAGATAAAATGTAGAGATAAAGTTTATATTTTAATAATGTTAAACTTTTATAATTATTCCTATAATTCCTGTAGAAATACTTGTTATAAATCAGTACAACTTTATAATTATAGGTACTTTAAAATATAATTAGTTTTTAAAAAATATAAATGGATTTTGTTCATGTTTTTCATAGGTTTGAGAAAGTTTCCATATGTTTGTAAAACAAAATAACCATCTGTGAGTAAAAGCCATAAATATTTATTGCTTGCTTTTTAATATATTTGCCAAAAGAACAACATCTCTGCACAAAGAACTTCTAATAAAATCAATAGAAAATTAGCAACTTGAGAGAACAAAGTACGAGTCAACATAAAACTGTACGACCTTGAAAATAAATCACCTAATCTTTCAGGAATTAGGTTTTCTCTGCTGTAACATGGAAGTTTTTGAGTAGATTATCTTTAAATTCCACCCTAGCTCTGAATTGCTGTGACGTTACATTTTCTCCACTCATTCTAGCTCAAGGATGTCTGCCTTCTCTTAATTCAAAAGTTTTGGACCATTCAGCTGACAATGCTCTGCTAGATCTCATTTCTTGTATTATGAACCAATATGCCAAATTCTAATAGGCTATTTTCACAATTATTATCAAATAGTTATTATAGACCAACATTAAGTCCTTAAAGAATTTAGGTGTAAAGATTAAAATTTAATGTGACTACCAAATATTTAGACATTGTATATGGGCAAATAAGGCATATCAACATAGGAAATATAATATACATCTAAGCAATATATGGTCAATGCCACAGAAGTGGTTTAGAAAATAATTATAAGGAAAATTTAGAAAGGGGGAGACATTGAATAACCTTAATTTATTTTGAAACATGACACACTGGAAGCTGAAAAATAGAAATGAATAAAATATAGTCCTGCTCTTCTGGAAATCACTAGTATAATCCGAACTAAGCTATGAACAGGATAAGGCTATCGAGTTTAACAATTTTTTCTGAATATTTAGGGTCTGGCTTTGTTGTGAGCTTTCTGCTCATGCTGTATACATTCAATACAACATTTATCTTTATATTCCCCCTAGTGCCTTCTAACTAGTAGGTACCCAATGGATATCCCTTAAATGATTAATTCTCTTAAGCACATGAATTTATACCAAGAAATATCCTACTATACTCAGATCAGCCTGAGATAATAAAAATCTACTGGCATGATTTACACACCACCTGAGTGTCAGGGCTGCTATGCTTTCTGACTTACCAGTCTCATAATTTGGCCTGGTAAATGAGTTATGGTGAATTGAATCACTTATGAATCAGGTTTGCTTCTGTGGCCATAACTCATAGAGATAATGGAAGGAACCAGGAGTCCCTTCTCTATCCATCTCCAACTGCTGTCTCTTTTGGTTTATATTTCAGTCAGTACCTGATATATTATTTTTAAAAATACAATAAGGCCTTAACAGACATATATGTAGTCGTTTAACTTAACTTTGAATTTGTCATATGAAACACCTAGAGGAAGCCAGCGCTTGAAAATCAGAGAAAATGGTTTCTTTATCAACAGAAAAATAAATACTTATATTTAGAAGGTAAATCATGACTAAGAAGCCATAGAGAATACAGCAAGTTTGTTTGTCAAGAAATGTAGAATTTCTTGCTAGTTAAAGCCTGCTATCTTTCTATTTATAAAAGCAGAAAGTACTCTGGCTTCCAAACGGGATCAGTGCAAACAAGCATTCCGGCTTGCACACAACTTCATGTAGGCAGGCTTGCTGACTGCTAACTCTTAAAAGGTGGATCAAATATATGGCTACTATCTACTTCTTTAATGTCATTATCTCAAGAATCTTGTGACTTTTTAATACTGATTTTTACAATCTGATGTTATTGGAAACACAAATGATAGAATAAATGCTATTTTAAAAACATGAGGGCTCTGTTATATGCATCAAAGCAGTGGTTTCAGTAAGTATATGGTGAGGCCTAAGAATCTGCATTTTTAACAAGTTCTTAAATGGTACTGGTGCTTGTGGGCCAGGGAAAAAACACTGAGAATCAGTGCATCAAGGATAAATTAAACACACTTTACAAGAAAAAAAAGAAAAGAAAAGAAAATTAGAGCTATTGCTCGGTGACTTTTCTAATTTCAAACACATGTACTTCCTGTAACTTACATTTCTTTCAGACCCTTTGGGGAACCTAAGTTAGATTTACAATAACTCTGATTTTGTTCAATCCACTCATCAAAGCTAAGTCTCAGAAATAAAATGTAGCAAGAGATAATATAAATCTTCCTTTGTAAAAACATGCTGCAAACTGTAACCTGAAAGTCCCAAGGAAGTAGAGGCCAGAATTATTTGAGAGTAGCCATAAAAGCCAGGGTAGATATCCCCTGCTGGATTCTTGCATGCAGAATTAACAAGCACTTCTTGAGTTCTAACGCAGAGGGATTCTGCATACTGACCTACTTCTCAGGAAAGCATGATTGATCGAGGTTTGCAAAATGCTCTGAGGAAGAGAGGTGCTTTATTATTTTATCCAAGAAACCAAAAAAATTTTTGAATGTTTAACATTCTGTTTGTTACATACCCCTATTTACAGACTATCATGTACTTTAGATCATCAGCAGCTTACATCAAAAATGGAAGAAGTGGATAATATAGAGTTGAATTTGAGTAAGTTCCAGGATCTAATTGTTTGTTTGCTTTTCAAATGATAATTGTATTTGCTACCTTATTTGATAAAATAATATATACAAAAAAAGGTTTGAAGAGAGCCAACAAAATATATGCATTAAATGATTTTAACATACACTATTAAATAATGTGTGTATTAAATAGTTTTGAGTGATCAAAGAAGGAAAATGCATATTATTTCCTTTGTAGATATAGCTTAGGGATATTCCTGATAGTGTATTGTTTTATTTTCCAAAGACCACTAAAATGTACTGGGAAAGCTGAAGTAATATAAATCAATCAGAAATGAAAATGTGCTTTATACATTTAGTTAAACACACAGGCAAGGAACTTTTGATAATTTTGTGCCACAGTCATTTCAAGACATAGGTTTTATCCTTTATTATATATTCCATGTGCTACGAATGAAGGAGCTTGTTGGAGAGCAGGAAATGTCCTGTCTTGGAATCACACAGGCCCAGGTTAAAATCTAGGCTTTATTGATTACTTGTTGTGTCAATGCCCCCAAGCTAACAGGGCATTTCTATCCCCCAAGTGAAGTTTCTGAAATGCTGTTTTAACCTGAATCTGATATTGATTTGCTGATGAATTAAATTTATCTCTCTATTCCTACATTTATTTTCCTTTATGTATAAATCCACACTTGTAATTTTATGTTTTTAACATCCTCAATTTCCTCATAGGAAACTGGCATTCTTATTAGCTATCAGATAAAATTGTTATGGGGATTACATGAGATGATGTTTGGCATAGTGTAGGTACTAAGCATGGCAATGTTTTCTCTAGGGGAAAAAATTCAACTGGTTACTTCCCAGTGAGAATTGGCAGAAGTATGTAACTTCACAGACAACACATAGCTCAGTTGTACTTCAGTTTCATCTACGGATAACCACGCTGCACAAGTATGGTCAAAGGTCAGTTAGTCTGTAAATGTCCCAGTTGAGATAAGAACTGGTGCTTACCATCTTTGCATCCATATAAATAAAAGCCTCACAAGCATGTTTTATGGGATCATTTATTTAATTTGGATTTCTCCTATTTGAATTTCTCTATTTTGTCCCCAGAAATAGCCTATTTATACAGTCCTCTGGGAGGTAAGAAACAAAAACACTCAGCTGAAACCTTCCTCCCAGCTAAGAAGTCATCAAGTGAAAAGAAATGTTCAAAAGAAGCCCTCATGCAAGAGACTATGCAAATATGAATAGGAAAAATCTAGACTTCTGTCTATCATATATATTTCCAAGTTATCCTCCAGCTGATTACTTGGGCTAGTACAAACCATAAATTTACCCAAAGAGAATGATGACAGCATCATGAAAAATTACAGGTTAACTGACTATACCCTATTTTCTGGGTGGTGGGCTGCCCCTGTGTATTAAACACTAATATTACATTCCACAGTCAAGTACTATAGGTAGAGATTATTCATCATTGATTTGAGTTTAGGCTTGAAGTAATAAATATGTAATCATACGGCAGGGAAAGGAACATATAGCTTTTCCTCTCTTATCACAGAATATGCCATTTTGCTTTGGAGTTTATAGATTATAAAGAAGTCACCTAACCTTTACTGAAAACATTTACCTCTGGAAAAGGTCGACATTTTGATGTAGGACAAGCACTATCACTAACCTCAGCACTAGACTTTAAATAGTTTCCCCCAAATATCAATAATATCAGTAATAAGTTTCATTTCTCATGAGGCCAGCTATTGACCATCTTGGGTATGCTTGACCCAAATGAACTTGATGTGAACAGAATCTCAGATTTGTTGCCTCAACCTTAGATTCTATATTTCTTTACTTAGAATTGTTTTCTACTTAATCCTAACATCAAATCTCACTGTCAAGTAACAGTTGATACATTACATATGTGGCTTATTGTATATTATTTTAGTAATGAAACTGTTCTGTTCTCCATGTAGAAATCATCAATTTTCTGACAAGTTTTCTTAAAATGTAAGTCAAATAAAAGGGTATAATTCATTCCCAGAGCAGAAAATAATCTAGATCCTAGGTGAACTCAAGTGTCTTCCAATTAAACATTCTAAGCCTAGGAATAAGCATCAAATTTCTCCATCTTTTTAACTTCTATGGCATCACATCTCTATATGACTCTGATCAATTTTTCATCTTCATGTGACCATGCATACGTAAAGAGTGATTGAGTGGACAGATAATTTTCTCAACTCTTCAAAACACAGGATGCCTTGATCTATAGCTCCAAAGCCATGGCTCATTAATTAGCACAGTTCTGCATAGTACGTTGCTGCTGAACCAGTTAGCAGCCAGATAAAGAGATGCAAAGCTCAACTTCTGTGGCATTTTGTGTTTCCCTCCCATTCCTCAAAAAAAGATAAGGACTAGAAGTAATGAATAAATAGGTTAAAAAGACAAATATAAGCTAATTTCACTTTACAAGTTTTATGTTTATGATCTTTTCTTCTACCAGTGGTTTTCTTAGCTTGGTTAGGCTATGCCATGTTACAGTGATTACTATCAGTCAAAAAAAAAAAAAAAATAGACTCCTAATCTCTCTGTCATAGATAAGACTCCCTGCTCACTCACGCTCTGAGAATGAGAACTGAATTTACTGTCATCTTGCCCTGTCAGCAGGTTACTCATGGAGGCATAAGTAGGTATATACAGAATACAAGGAAATGTCCTATTCACAGTAAATGTCTGAACTTTATTGCATATATCAGGAAGCAATTTTATATGTATCTGATCCCTGTGGAATCCTAACTTTTGTTTAGGATTAAGGAAAGAAGTAGACCTCAGTCTTCATTAAAGAGCTCAGATGGTCATGACAATTGGATTGTAGAGCCCAATATGTCTCAATCTTCTAGTAAACTTCTGTAAATAAATAGGTACACAGAAGCTAAATGTTCTCTTGTCACTTAAACTGCAATTCCTATCAGTGAGTGCTGAAGTCTTAAAATGACTCATATTTTATTAAATAAGATACTGGTAATACAGTCTTTTTTCAATTGGTAATAATAACCAATAAGTGAATCAAAGACAGTTCTTTAAAAATAACAGCAAATAGATTAGAACAGAAAGGTAAAGAAAGGAAAAAAGTCAGAGTGTGTCATATATAATAATGCTTTTATTTGTTGAAAATTTAAATTAAATATGTGTCTGTACATTGGGTCACAATTTTAAGTATTTCTTAATGAAGGTCACAATCAAAAAATGTTTGCAGGAAAAGGATGTTTTCAAGGCACTTGTAGTAAGTAATATAATAATCTTGCAGTATTTAGACCTCTAAATGTGTTAATAAAACAATAGTATAATAATTTTATTTTATTATAAAAGTGTTTAAAATTATGTGCTCCGTGCCAGGCAATATTCATAGTGAATTATATGTATTTTATCAATTAGTCCTCACATTAACCCTATGAGATGTGTATTTTTAAATTTTACGCTCTGTGTTTTAAATTTTAAAGTGTGTGCTCTGTGCCAGGCAATAATCATAAAGAATCATATGTATTTTGTCAATTAATCTTCACATTAACCCTATGAGATATGTATTTTTACTTTCCATTTTGTATAGATTGAGCTATTGAGACATTTCTCAGGAGCTCTCATAACAATATTTTGATTGAGTTAGTGTAAAATAATGCATGATTTCATAAGTGAACAAATGATTTTGACTCTTCATCTGTTAGAACACAGCTAGTAGTGTTAGAATTAGCCAGCTTTCTCATCCTATACCTCTTATTTTCTTAAGGAAACAGAAAGCATCTTCTTAATTAAAAGGTACCACAGGAAAAAAAGCAGTTTTCCAAAATTAAAGTCAAACTATGGGAATATTTTCAGTTAATAGAAGCATTTGACTAAATTTTCCAGAAAACACAGCATACACAAAATACTCTTTCTCCTTATTCCATTGATGTTTCTCTTCCCATTTGGCTCTTCTGTACCAAATTTAAGAAATTCCAAGATTGCAAACCACAATATATTGTTCAGTGTGGCCATTGGAAGAGGCTTATCAAGGTTAGCTAAGTAAATCCAAGAATAATCAAATAAAAAAGGAGGCACAGGAGAACACATATTTATTTTCTCTCACACTGGGCTGTACATATTTGGCCAAGTGGCTTCCATGGTTCTCTCCTTCTTTATAGTGAAGGGTTATTTGTGTTGAATAAGAACTTTTCAAGGTCAGTAAAAGTTGGATCAGGAATTGAACATACTCATTGTTCAAGAAACAAACAAACAAAAAGAACAACTAGGTATGAAAGAAGTGGATAATTATGCTGAAGTTTTACCAATTAAATTCCATGCAGAGAAATCATATTGTTTTCCTCTGAAAGCTGAGAAACACATTATTACATTACAATGAAGTTTCATTTGTGAGGAAATGAAGATTCAAAGATCTCCTTAGAAATGGAGATTCCTCATTTATATCAGGTATAAATGATGAATTGATGGGTGCTGACGAGTTGATGGGTGCAGCACACCAACATGGCACATGTATACATATGTAACCTGCACGTTATGCACATGTACCCTAGAACTTAAAGTATAATAAAAAAAAAAAAAAAGAAAAAAAAAAGAAATGGAGATTCCAAGTTTATATATGGAGGACTATTCTACAAGGATACTCCAAACCTTAGTATTTGTGAATTAAATAGTACAATAGCAATTCTAAAATGTGGAGGAAAAAAATGAAGAATGCTTAAAAATAATTTTAATAACTCTCTTTCTAAATGGTTTTACTCAACTTAATTAACTGCTAACAGTGTTTAAACTAATTAGAAATAGATGCATATGAAACATAACTTGTGTGCACACAACCTGCTGTTAAGACTTTTTCTTTTCTTCTTTCTGTCTCTCAAAGCAATAGAATTTTGGTTTGAGAATTATATATTTTATATAGTCTCTTGTTTAAAATGGAATTCTATTTTTGTTCAAAAAATGTCTAACTTTTGCTGCTTACCTAAGCTACAGTGTTATTGAAATTAGAGATATTTGGATTTAATATTTCTGCAGAAGCCCAGACCCCATCCTTATTTCACTGACCATAAAGAACCACAAGGGTCTATTTCACCACCTTACTCCTCATCCCTGAACTTTCCAGAGGGATGAAAAATAGTAAATGATGGACGCTTTATTACGTGAAAGTCAGTTTGTAAATAAAAAAAGGCAAATCAAATTTCTCTTTTTTCTGCAACCATAGAAAGACAGCAACATTTTTGTTAAGGTAGGAAATAAAAATCTTGGAGAAACCCATATACCTTAGAGTGATCTAAGTTGAAATACTAAGATTCTAGAAAGAGGAGAACCCATCAGGACTCGATAATGATGTCAGTGAGAGAGCAGAGAGGAACACTCCTGACAGATCTCTTAATTAGCACACTAAGCTAACATCAATACTACTTACCTTTCTCTCTAGCCGTACCTCCTGCCTTTTCCAATTATTTTCCTAAAATTCTTGCTGTCTTACAATATGTCACATGCTTCCACACACCAGGATTTACACATGGCATTCCTTCTGCCTGGAACATTCTTCCTCCAATTCTCTCCTCCATCTTGAATGCCCCGTGACTGTTCTAGTCCCCAGGTGCCATGTCTAATTCATATCTCTGGTGAGCACATAGTAGATGATAATAATGAAGTAGAAATTAATAGGTAAACAGGAAATTATAAAGTAGGGATTCAGGGATGATGATGGGAACACACAGAATGTCAAGGGCATCCTGTGTAACCCTGCCCTGTGGTCCTTGCAGACATCCATGTTCCACAGATTCCTGCTTCCCTACTTCATTTTTCCAGTTTCTCTGTTCTGAGTTTTGGTAACTTGGAACTCAGCTCTGACCCTGGAAAACTGTTCTCACAAATTCTTCGGTGCAATACTCAGAGAATCCAATAGACAATTCAGTAGGTATTTTTTTTAACTCTCTATATGCCTCATATTATTCAATTATTATTGCCATTCATCTCATATCATCACTCCTTGCCTATGGCACTCTCCAAACTGGTTCCTGTTCCTGTTTCCTCCTTACTCCAATCCACCTGATGTATATGGTTGTCCTATTTGTCTTTCTGAAGAAAAAATCTTATTACATTGCTTTTACACTACTACTACTAAGAAAAACAGAAAAAGGGTATATAATACAAACGTAAGACAATTACATAAACACCGAACCCAGAAAACAAAAGCACAAAAATATCCTAAGTGGTAATGAATACTCTTTATGAAACAGAACCACCTTTCTCACCTTACATTCTATTATTCCTATCATAAACTCTTCAAATCTCTTCCTCCTGAAAACAGCTCACTTTCCCACGAGTTCCATTTGCTAATTATTTTTCATAGAAATGTGACAAGAGAGAAAGCTAACATTTATTAAACGCTGATCATCTGCAAGTATAGTGCTAATTGACTTGATGTACTGAGATCCACACTTGACTCTTTCAAAGGTCTGACTGCAGGAACCCTATGAAAGCAATAAAGGTGATAGTCTCAAGCAGAGGTGGGGGTGTGAAATAAGGCTTCCTTGCAGAGGCTAGACTCTAGCCCATCCTTTGAATAACCACATGCACTGGGATTCTCCCTTAAGCCATCTTTGCTTTTTCTCTTCTTGAGAAAAACACACATGTGCTCCTGTTACAGCACATTTTGTTTCTCTATTCTTCTGTTTCTACATGGTGGGACTTCCATTATAAGTGCATTCCTACCCCTCCTCACCACTCCTACCACCCACGTCACCCTCCATTTTCTGCTTTCCATGGGGAAAGGAGTAAATTTAAGACAAGGAACAGTACGATGCCTGAAATGCCACTTTTTCTTTTTCTTTATTGGAACTGACCTTTCAGCAAGATGGAGGATTCTGATTTGTCCTGAGACATCTGGCCTATCTCTGTGGAGACGTCTATCCACTACTAGGAGAACTTATCTGTCTAATTCCACAGCAAAGTATGAGGGAGCCCATTGTGCCTGCACTCCTCTTCATCCACAAAACAATTGCTTCTACCCCTACCTGTTTGATTCTTGTCTCTTATTTGGTTCCAAAACTAAGAAGTAGATATGAAGTATTATTTTTTTGGTTCTTTCCCCGCTCTAAACTTCCACGTCTTTAACGAACACATTCATATCAATGATCCCAGATACATCTCATGGGGATATGGTTTCTATGATATTTTTTATAAAGAGCTTTCAGAGTACCTTCTAGACACTCCATTCTAGGATCTTTGCTTAGTCTGCAATTTCCAAAATCCAAAATTTCATCCCCTGAAATTCAAGAGAATGAACCTTCTCACAACTATTCTCTATGCATAGTCAAAGGTTATCACAAATATATCTGCAATCATTATGGAAGTAATTTGCATAAGAGGAAATGTAGCTTCTCTGGACCAGACCTTAAACACCAGTTTGTAGAGAGCATGCTGCATCCTCTCTTGAGAGCAAGTTAACTTTATTTGATATGTAGCATAGCAAATGCAAAATTTATGAAAGAACTAAAAAACTCTTGTTTGTGTAAGCATATTTTATATGCGATCTGAGGGCATTTTTTTAAATAGAGGGAAGCTCTAAACAGATTTGTGTACATTTAAATTTTGTTCCCCCATCCAAATTGCCTGTCTACATTGATACATATACATAAAATTTGATCTATGGTTATTTCATTTCTTGTGCTAAATCTGATAAAATATTGTCAGATGTGTCACAGGCCACATTATTACCCTATTAAAATATTTTCAGCTTGAATACTGGTACATTCTACAGTTTTTACAAATCATTTAAAAGTTGCATTCCATGGAACTAGCAGGTAGTGTATTTAAGCTAGTGTCTACCATTAGACAGTGTACAACTGTCATAATTATCTACATTATTTTCCTTTAAATCATCAATCTCTGCCTAAATTGCTTTAATCTATAGGTCCTGATATAGAATTCCTCTACTAAACACAATTTTTTTAGGATAAGAAACTGATCAAATATTAATTGATAAGAAATAATTACATAATCCACAGTCCCTTTACAGTGGAACTTATAGAGCTCTAAAACATGTTTTTAAAAAGCAAAACAATATAGCCTAGTGGCACATTTGGTCATAATTTTGAACAAATAAGACAAAAAGTTTGGGCATGCAGAACTTTGAATTTTATTACAATTTTTTTCTGTACCAACATGTTTTAAACATACTATGGATACTGTTGAAATAGGGATAATTATTTTACAAAAGGACATCAAAAAAGCATCAGAAAGATTTACTACTGTATACAAATTGAGGAGTTTTATACCTGCCATTGAAAAAAGAAGAGCTGGACTATGTATTTTCTGTATAAGCAATATCTTTTATGTGTGTGTATGTGTGTGTATGTGCTCATGTGTGTTTTTCTTAAGTTCACAAAAGGCCCAGTGTGTCTCATCTTTCATCCCCCAGAAAAGGTAAGCCTTTTGATTACCTATTTAAAACATAGATTAGCAAATTTCTGTACTTCTTTATTCTCTTCTCTGCGTTCTTTCCATCTTCCTACCTTGACTAAACCTAGACTCTCTCAGATGATCTCTATTTCCTCCTACCCTACCCTCTTGGAGTTCTCTCAAGTGACTTTTTTCTCCTATACTAAATGAGCCTCAGTATCTGGAGATGTCATCCTTCATTGTTCTGATAGATTTTCTACTTTGTTTCTAGGTCATTAGTTTTCTACTCACCTTCATAAACTCCTTTGAAGCTCATTGTATTTGGTCTTTGCTTGTGATCATTAGTTTTTCAATTTCATAATTATACTCACTCTCATTAATTGACAATTTGGAAAACTTACATAATTTTTTCACTGATGGCCTGTCATTATCTAAGGTACTTCCATGTTCACATGCAACACATGGATCACTCGGTCCTTTTGCTTCTACATCATGCCCAGTGATCCCCTCAATGAGTTATTTTTCTCCTCCTCAACTCCACTCCAGTCATTAGAACTGTGGCCACAAACCAGGTCTACTCCATATCTCATGTAATAAAATCTTTAACTTCAAAACTCTATTCTTCTAGAAATCTCACTTAGTGATTTCCAGTGCACTAGTTCTTCCATATTAACAGGGCCTTATAGATCAATGGGGAAGAGGCCATGTCTGTTAAGTCTACTACAATAGCCCTGAACCCTATACATAAACCTAAAAAATAATAGTTGCTCAATAAATATTTATTGAATGAAAGAATGAACCCTTCTACTTTCTCCTTAACTATAACTCTGTCTTCTTATCTGTCCTGAATGAGATTAGATTTCATGCTCATAAAGATAAGTATTGGTTTATCCCAGAACTAAACTTCCTTGCTCAGCTATCCTTTTGTCATACCTGCATGGCATGACTCCAACTAAACATGGCTTAGTGCTGTTTAAGAACACATTCCAACATATTGACAGGGGCTACGATATAAATACATTTTGAATGTCAACAGATCTTTCACCACTGCCCCTAGAAATCCTATTTTGTCTTCTTACTCAGCTCACACAGCCATTCTCTACCAGAAAACTGTCAAACCGTTTCCACAAATCGTTCCACCTCCTGAACTTTATCCTCAGTATCTAGCTTCATCTCACAACACAAAAAGTAAATAGGACCCATCAGATGGGAATCTCTCAACTTTTCATTGTCAAACCTACTTTCTACAATGTACCTTCCACATGAGAATGACCTCCCAGCCAACATTTTGGATTCCATCCGTGTTTTCTCAGGAATATGAATTTATTGATGATCACCATTACCCCATGCTTAATCTCTTTCTACTGGCTCTTTTCTATTAGACTTTAAATATACTCAAGATTCTCTCCTCTTAATGAAGCAAAACAAAACAAGCAATACTCTCCCTAATCGCATGTTGTGTTTCAGTTTTGCGCTAACAGATTCCTTGCAGTTTAAGTCTTCCAAAGTTGCTTTTTTCATTTTCTTTTTCCTCTATCTATAAAGAACCTACCGTCAACTGGTTCTTACCTCCATCACTTTCCTGAAACTGCTTGCACCATGGTTACTATAGACATCTACATTAATAAGCAAAGTGGATCCTTCTCAGACCTTATTTGCTTGAATGTTCAGCAGTGTTAGACATCTTGACAACTGTCTCTCCTGTAAACAGTTTTCCCTTGTGTTTCAGATTCTCATAGTTTTGACTCTTACCACTCAGACTGCTCCTTCTCGCTTCCCTTCGCTGGCTCCTACTCTACTTACCCCTTAACTGATGGTATTCTTTAAGGCTCTATTTGGTCCTCTTCTATTTTTGTTCCGCATACTCTCCGCTTGAGTGATTTCATATAATCTTGTGCCTTTGATTACCGTGCATTTGTTTATTAATTACACATATGACTCTCAGGTTTCTGATTTAATCTCTAATTTGATCTGATTAATATATGAAACTGTTATAAAACTCCACTTTCTACTTATAATCAACAAGTACAAAATTAAACTTACTTTATCCTAATAATCTAGTCCTAAGGAATCCTGAATTGGGTCATGGCCCTGAATTCCCACTACACTATCTGATATGGTTTGAATTTGTGTCTCCACCGAAATCTCATGTCAAATTGTAATCCCCAATGTTGGAGGAGGCGGCTGGTGGAACGTGATTGGATCATGGGAGCATATTTTCACCATGGGAGCATATTGCTAATCTCATGATAGTGAGCGAGTTCTCATGAAATCTAGCTGTTTAAAAGTGTGTAGCATCTCCACTTTTTGTCTCTTTCCTCCTTCTCCAGCCATGTGAAACATGCCTGCTTCCCCTTTGCCTTCTGCCATGACTGTAAGTTTCCTGAGGCCTCCCCAACCATGTTTCCTGTCCAGCCTATGGAACTGTGAGTCAATAAAACCTCTTTTCTTTATAAGTTTCCTAGTCTCAGGTAGTTCTTTATAGCAATGCGAAAACAGATTAATACACTACCCCAAAGCAGCCACTGATGCCTCTCATCTGGATTACTACTGATAGAAGTTGCTAACTCCTTCTTACGCCTAGTAGTTTTGCCCTCTAATTCATTCATCCTTGCCTCTCTTTGTTGCCATAGTGATATTTCTAAACTGGAAAACTGATTTTTACATTTGTATTTTCAACACTGCAATGGTTTCCCAATGATTTTAGGTAAGATCTAAAATCCATATACTACTCCACGCCTTCCAAAATCCAGCCCCACCTATATCTCTTCAACTTAATTTGGAGTCTTCCTCTTGCTCTCTATGTTGCATATATACTGAACTCTTATTATGTTTTATGCACCTCTTCCAATTCCTTTAATATGCTCTTTCCCTTGCTTCAAAACTTTCTCATCCTCTTGGCCTGGTTAGCTTCTACTCAACTTTTCACTCATTGTGAAACCACCTTTGCAAAATTATAACAAGAGGACTCTAGCATGGCTGACTGCATGTTGTTTCTAGCCTCACAGGCTGGCTGTCGTTGCTAATACCTGGGCATAGGCCTAGCTAACCATAGGAGGAATTTAGTTTATAGTTTAACTTTAAAGCAAGAATGAAAATGGTCCCTCTCTAAAATTAAGCCCCTCCTTGCTCAGGAACTGAAGTCCCCTTTGTAAGACTAACGAAAGTCCACAAGATTAGGATTACAGGAAGGGGGTGAATACTACTAAGATATAGGTACAGTTTGCTTTTCTGTAATCATTTACTGTACCAGATGTCACAAGATTTGTTACTTTTCCAATTGCTCCTATGGATAACATGAGTATTGTAGAAAGTAAAATTGGTCTTTTGAGATGTTTCTTAGACTTTTGCATTCTGGCAACCAACTGACTCTGCCGGAACCCATGACTCATGACTCAACTGGTCTTGTGGCCCCCATCCAGAGGCTGACTTAGCACATGAGGACCACTTTCCACACAACTGTGATTTTATCCACAACCGATCAGCAGCATCCATTCCCTAGTCTCCTGCCCAACAAATTATTTGTAAAAACCCTAGTCTCTAAGTTCTTGGGGAGGCTGATTCGAGTAATTTCTCCTGTCTTCCCCGTGAATGGCTCTGCAATTATTAAATGCTTTCTTTGGTGCAAAAACCTGTTGTTCTCAGTGCATTGACTTTACTGGGCAGTAGGCAAGAGGAAGGACAATTACAATCATGTAAATAAAATTTTGTTACAGAAAGCCTTCATTGACCTTAGCATGAAGTTTTTTCTTCCTCCTCAGAATCCGATGGCAGTATATACCCTCATCATACCATTTATCAGGTTTACTAACACTTTTCATAGTCAAAGCATAAACTGATTGATGTCAGATAACATAAATTTTCTTCTCAACTCTTAGTTCATGCACAATAGAAATATGGCCAACAGAAAGAAAATGAGATCACTTGGACACAGGAAGGGGAACATCACACGCCAGGTCCTATTGTGGGGAGGGGAGGAGGAGGGATAGCATCAGGAGATATACCTAATGTAAATGACGAGTTAATGGGTGCAGCAGCACACCAGTATGGCACACATATACATATGTAACAAACCTGCACGTTGTGCACATGTACCCTAGAACCTAAAGTATAATAAAAAAAAAAAAAAATCAAAAAATAAAAATCAGTGACATCGAAAAAAAAAAAAAAGAGAGAAAATGTTGTGTCTATATTGAACATATACAGATTTTTTCCTGTAATTATTCTCTAAACAATAAAGTATAATGACAATTAAAAAAAAAAAAGAAATACAGCCAACGTTGTTTTTACAAAATAGTAGATAAAGTGTTAGTACAGTCTCTGTGTATATGTATATACCTTAAATAAGAATAAATATATATTGCATACACATTAATCAGAGCTCTATGAACTGTGTCTAAAAAGTAATTTATTTCAACATCCTCATGAAAATATGGAAAATTTGATTCAGAAAATGTAAATAATTTGCCAAACTATACAGAATTTTTGTTATATAATTTACATTTCCAAACAACATACTTCTCTCTCCATGCTTTTTTAACTTTTTTATGTAAGCTATATAGATGTGCTTTTTCATGACTTTAATAACTGGAAGCTATTCTTCATTTGTTATTTAGATAAACACATAACTTGAATTTAAAGTACTGGTCAGGAAGAATAAATAGATGTTGTTAAAATGTTTTTACATTTGCCAAAACTCCCTTCTAATATCTATACAACTGTTATTTTTACCATTTCCCCCAAACATCCTGAATACATTTTTGCTTATGTGCCAGAAAATGCACCAATGAAAGCTTTATATTTACCATCCTTGTGAATAATCTTCTTGAAATTAATGAATTTATTCTTTCAGAAAATGTTGATTGACTACCTAGTATGTGTCATGTACTGTTCATAGTATTTGTCATATAGCAATGAAGGGAAGAAAAAGTCCCTTTCTTCGCAGAATTTGCATTCTAA
This sequence comes from Piliocolobus tephrosceles, assembly GCF_002776525.5. Classification (NCBI taxonomy): domain Eukaryota; kingdom Metazoa; phylum Chordata; class Mammalia; order Primates; family Cercopithecidae; genus Piliocolobus; species Piliocolobus tephrosceles. The sequence continues at coordinate 69,404,037 of NC_045441.1, read as the reverse complement.
GAGAGGAGGCAAAAAATAAACTGGATACATAAATAAATTAAACAGTATGTTAAATAGTAATAAGTACTAAGAAAATCAAGCAGATATACCTGGCAAATTCAAAATGTTGATATTATTATTTTTTGGTTAGTTGAATGTTTTTGCAATTTTACTTGGAGCTATGTCCAGTTGTTTCTCCTTTGCGGAAATATGTTTAGGAGATCAGGAGGCTGGCCACTTAGCTACATCAGGGAAGAGCATTTCAGTAGAGGGAATAGCAAGTTCCTACTTCTGAATGAAGTAGGAAGCTACTGTATGGTTTCATGCACTCTAGATGCTGAATTGAGAATAGATCTGAAAGCGGTAAGGATGGAATCAAGGAAATCCATTAAAAGGCAATTGCAACAACTCAGGTAAGAACTTAAATAAAAATAATAGGAGTGAAGATGGTGATTAGTTGTGGGATTGGGGATAAATTTCAAAAATTGAGCTCATATGATTTATTAAAAGAATATATGTGGGATATTAGAGTAAGAGTGAGGTCAAAAATGTCATCAATGTTTTTTTGCCTAAGTACATAAAAGAATGGAGTTGCTACTTAATGAGATGCAACATGATACAGAGTGTTAGATTGAATGTAGTTCTGGAGCTAAACTATATCAATTTCTAGTATAAGATTCAATGCAGTGCAAAGTCTTCCTGCAGCCAAGCCATGGTAGCTCCATTTTGGCATATGTTGCAGCAGTGTTAGACATATCCCTTTATTAAACACTTCTAAGTAATTCCCCTTTGTTCTGACTCTGCAGTATTGACAGCAGAGAACTCTGTACTGATTTTATTGCTTATAATCAGTCATATAGAATGTTACTGTGGATGAAGACCTAGGCAAAAATTTAATGAAAAGAATATATGAATATCTGTGTGTATATACACACACACCCCTACCCCCACACCTATAAAATGCATTTTACCTAAATAATGTATTATCTAAGTATCTAAATTTTGATAACTTTGATACTGGGAAGACAAAAAGAAACAGTTTTGAACTTATTGCAGACATTTAAGAAAAACATTTTAAAATGGGAAACACTGTTTTTAGATTTAAGAAAAATTGCCATTTTATTTGAAGACCACCATTACATATGCCAGAATACACAAATCGGTGCATAAATTCAAGGAGAAACATATATATATATATATATATGTAGATGTAACAGCTTAAAGTCATGGATGAAGCCAGCTGTGGAGGCTGAGTGTGGTAATCAAAAGTAAATGCTACTGAGGAGTTTCTCCCAAATTAAATCAGGGAACCAACCTCATCTCTTCTTCTTCTTCTTTTTGTTTTCCTTAAAGATAACTCTGAAAGAACAGAAAACTAAACACCGCATGTTCTCACTCATAGGTGGGAACTGAACAATGAGATCACTTGGACTCGGGAAGGGGCCTATCATGGGGAGGGGGGAGGGGGGAGGGATTGCGTTGGGGGTTATACCTGATGTAAACGACGAGTTGATGGGTGCAGCACACCAACATGGCACAAGTACACATATGTAACAAACCTGCACATTTTGCACATGTAGCCTAGAACTTAAAGTATAATAATAATATATATAAAAAAAGATAACTCTGATGCAAGACCTATTGTAGGGACAATGAACAAATTAAGAAATGCCTCAAAATTAAGAGCAGAGAAAGAGAAGAGAAAATCCACTTAACTCTTCATTTGTTTGTAAAACTTAAAATCCTACTCAAATACAGCTAAATAAGATTAATTGAAAAAATAATACACATTTACATTTGAGTTTTAACAGCATTTCTCTGCTCTTTTATAACAAAATGCTGAAGTTTTAACAACCAAAACAATTAATTAAAAATAAATCCTACTCTTTAATTCTCAGGGATGCCTGATACCATTTGTTTAACATGAAATGAAATAGGATAAGTGGGATGTACTTTTATACTCTAATTTGAGATGTCTTTAGTAGAGACTTACACTGGGACTGAACTTGCTTGTGCTTTGATCACAGTTCCTATGGTAAAGACCTGTACCACTCATTTTCTGAAATAGTTTTCTGGAATCTTTTTGCTGTTAGAGTTATAAAAGACATACCTATCTTGTTTGGCTTTGAATGGTAGTGAATCTGCTAAGATTCCCTGTTTTCTCACACTATAAAGTAATTTTCCATTAACTTAAATCCAGATGAAAAAGCAAAATGTCAATAGGACCATATAAAAACAGAAAATGATTTGCAACTTTTATGATGGATCTTTATTTGGTTAATTAGTTTTTAAAATAAACTGTCATGTATTTTAAATAAACTTTTATTGGTATATATTAAGATGTTAATGGTATCTTCCATGTTTATACATGGCCATGAAATAGAGATGCTTGTATATATTGTAATGATTTAAACATAGGCAGTTGTGTAAATGTGGGTGCAAATCTCTAGCTTTCCCTGAACCAAATTGTAGATTCAATGTTCCTTTACTGGGACTCCTAAAGGGAATTATTTATCCTCAGTGGATCTATTTTTTTATCTATAAAATTGGGATAGTAATAATATTGTTACAACATTAAATTTTACAATATACATCTATTACAAATATATTGAAAATGACTTGGAAAATGAATCTTATGAATTGATATTACAAGAAACAAAGCTCACTAATTTCAATTGTTCTTTCATTGTGTTATCAAACAGTTTTATCACATTTTAACATTATTTTAAAAAGAATTTACTTTTGCTTTGTAGAGAAACAAGATGATATAAAATAGTTTCCATAAAAGCTAGATTTAAAAGGAGTTTGATGTATGTACTGCCAAATATCCTACACATTTTGGCAGAGTTATGCAGCACTGAATAATATAGTCGATTCTGGCAGCTGGAACCAGAGTTGAAAAGGGAGCTCTGAATAAAATATTTTACTTTATATTTCTAATAGAAAATGAACCTTTCTATTAATAATTTGACAGTGACAATCCATCACGCCTCACCTCATCTGCAGCTTCTACCACACATCATCATTCTAGGTCGCAGAAACAATGATTAGGTGCAGCTATAAAACACACTGATTCAAAATGAAAGGTTCATTAGTCAGTTAACAGGAGCAGCACCAAAAAATTGCACAACGAAATCCGGGATTTCCCTTTTGCCCACTTTTTGGTACTCAATCTGTTTTGGCCTGAGGTCTGCATGCAGACAGATGCCGAGAATTGATTATTTTGCACCCTAATGATTCCCTTTCCCCTTTTTGCATTAACTTGATTGAGGTGGACAATGACTGTGCTGATATTCTAAATGGATTGTGACTCCCCCATGGAATACCTGAATCAAGGAAAAATGCAATTCGGGCCGACATTTTTTCCACATTGACTGTTTTATCTACGAATATGAATCCTGAGCAGAGTATGAGTAGTGCTGAAATTCACTGTTTCCCACTTACATTGTCTTCAGCAGTCTGAAGAAAATAGCACTGACTTGGGAATCATAAAAACATAAATACCGCATGCCTAGTGGGTCTCATGTTTTCTAGATTACTCTTTCAGTCGTCTAAGAATAATTCCTCAGGTCTGTCCCAGTCTCTCTCATAAGGAAAACCAGAGGTTTGGGGCACAGCTCTAGACAAGGCTGCTGGAGCTCTGACAAGAGCGACGTGATACACGCACCACGAACAGGCAGCAAGAGTTCTCAGGCTCACTTCACAGGCATCCAAATTATTTTTTGCATTTAATCTTACACCCCTGGTGCTGTTATTAATGTACATGATAAGGATTCTCTTTCCAGTGAAAATGTAGGCCGGCACGGAGAAGAATACTCTTATTTTACCAGGAATGAAGCAGGCAGGGCATACGTATTTGTGATGTTGGGCCTTTGAGATTCTTGCCAGTATCACCAGGTATTCATTTTCCACTCTCTTGAACCTCTCATTCATTCCTTTCCCATTATCTCTATGCCTTTCCTCCTCTCATTTGCTCTCTTGTTCTTTTCTAGGCCATTTTATTTTTCCTTCTATCTAACAACAGCAACCCCCCTTCTTGATCTCGTTTATCCTACAAAGGAGCTTGAAATCACAAAATGATAACACGCATAACAGGAGAAGGAAGAGTTCAAAACAATGATCCAGTGGGGAATAAATTAATAAATAAATCACCTATAGAAATACTTATTATAAGGTAGACATTCATTTACTACTCTTTCTCAAAATTCATTTGGGGCCCAAGATGTTAAAATAATTGATAAAACCTCTTACCAACTCTGAACAGTGAGTAGATGTGAAATACTATATAAGAGTTTCCTGTTTCAAGAAAGTGAAAAACATCAAAATGTTCAAGAAAATATACTTAAAAGTACATTTGATATTTCTACTATTTTAAATAAATGATAGAGAAACATCTCAAAACAATAATTATAGGTATTCCAATATCAGTATGAATTATTCATTCATAACAAGATTAATATTTCTCTGAGGATATACCCATTGTATTTTATTCCCATTAACAGTCTAACTCTCTTTACTTCATTACTGTAAGAGCTTAGTTATCAGTATCTCATTCTTTGGTCCTTAAAATAAACTTGATGTTTATTTTGTCTTTTAGAAAACTTTTAAATGACACTCCATTGTCTACAGCTGTCTTCAAACTGAAAGCAAGCTTCCTAAGGTGTTTGTAAGAAGTTCTGAGGTGTTGTAAGAACTTGTTATTCCAAGTGTGGTCAAGGGACCAGCAGTCTCAGAATCATCTGGGAGGTTGTAAAATGCAAGCTCTCAAGTTATAACCCAGGCTTATTGTATCAGAATCTATAAAATGTTTTCCAGCTGTTTCATATGTACATCAGTTTTTACCCATGTATTTTTATCTAGAAAATAAGAACTACATTAAGCAGTATTAATTTTTAGTGCAACAACTGATACTGGAAATCTCACTCAGTTCATTGGGTGTATACACTATTCTGTAGGAAGGTCAAGATTAACCAATGCAAAGCCATGTTCAACCTTTTCATATATTGGAATTTAATATATCAGAGTGTTCCTATACATTGATACAGAGAAGGCAAGAGTATATAATCTAGAGTGGCATAAGTCAATTTTTCCCAAACAAATATATGACTTGAAAAGTATATAGAAAACGTACACTGAAGGCTGGACAAATTGTGCAAACACAAATGAACAAGAAACTGACAAAGCTGATTACTTTTTTCCTGGTAACTCTCTTTATGCCACATTATGGGGTAGAAGACAATGACAATCTAGCCATAGCTAATGAGAAATTGATAAAAGATTAAATTACAGAATATTATTTGAATTATGATTTGCATCAACTGTTACTACATAAATGCATTTTGTACTTTGAGGTTTGCATTGATCAAATTCCCTAATATTCCCTGAAAATATTACATATACCAAGCAGACTGAGAGAGGCTGCCAGTATCAAGTTGTATACTAAATATTAGTAACATATAATGTGTTTATTTTCTAATAGTTTCAGGCTTCTCAGTGAGCAAGACAGTTTAAAACTAAAAATTTTATTAGTAAAGACCAATTGCTTCCACTTTTCTAATGATATTAAACAGCATAATAAACCATCACTTACCACTTTACAGGAATTTCCTAAAGTAAATAATATTTTGAAATGTATTTTGTAATTTCTGCCTTAAAAATGAAATACTTAAGAGATGAAACCATATCATTAAAGAAACATTTCTTCTGCCCTGGTCAAAAAAATGACTGAAATGATATCTAGATAACACTATCATAAAAACTGAAATAAATTTTGAGTAAATTGTATGTGGGGGAAGTTACCCAGACAATGTTGCTGAAGAGATAGAAGAACCAACATATCAAATTACATACTTTGGGAAGGTTGTTCATTGAGGGTTGCAAAAACAAACATTTATATTGTTTTAGCTTATGAAAAACAGCATTTGAGCCAGTAAAAAGATGTATGGAGGAAGTTATGTCCTTAATCGTGTATGACGTTTAACAAAAGTGGTGTTTTGTGGTGAAAAATTACCATCTGTTAGTGTAGCCACGGATGAAGTAGATTCAGGTTACAAATATACAGTACCACAAATTACATTCGCTCATTGTATTCCTGAACAATAAATGCAGGAGAGAAACTGAAGCAAGAAAGGCCCCAACTACTACAGGCTATTTTAGAAATACTTAAAAATAAACAAAGAAGCAAACAAAAAAACACGATCTATAGTAAATTCTGAACTATGACTCTGTAATAATAGTGGCAGTGAACACAAGCATCATTTGTACTACAGGTTGTTTTGCTGGGTTTGTCATGTAAATAACTTAAAAGAAGCAGATTTAAAGGTAGCAGATTTCAAGATTTAAAGATTGAACAGTTGCCTTTTATAAAGAAAGAAATCCATTTATTGCCTTCCAGTAGAACGTTACTTAGCAGATGATACAGAAATACTGTAAACACACTTAATCTGATTTTTCAAGGCAATATTTTAAGCAACTGAGGTACCCATGGATACCATGTACACTTATGTTTGGAAACAAAATTTTTTCACTTGTTTAAAAATATTTTAGATAAAGTTTAGTAGGTTTTAGATTCATTTGTTTAATGTTCAGAAAAAAAGTCTTCCAAACAAATCAGTCTTCCAATCCTTTTGCCAAACAACTGATTGACATTAGCAAAGATAGGACACAACTAGCTTAGGAAATGCTGAAATTTTCAACATCAATATCACTTTCTACAATTGGTGAGTGAATCCGAATAGTGATTTAACAAGAATGGAGAATGATAAACTTTATCCATTTAGATTTACCTATTTTGCTGTGAAATTATTTTGCACATAAGACAGATTGCACCAAAATTTAACTGAACTCAGAACCAGAACTTTGAAATCTCGTATTATAAAATGTTTAATCAGAGTTAAAATTTAAAAATGAAGCATATTTTTAGAAATCATAACTGATATGTAAATGAACGATTAACAAAAGTGAGTAATATTCTTGTAATTTACATTTTTGTATTTATCTTCTATAAAGCAAAGAAAAATAAATGGAGATCCTGGGGAATACTGAATGCACTCTGAACTTCACAATCTTCCTTTTTTCTTTTTAATTTATTAAGTTTAATTTAATTTAATTTATAAGACATTATTGTCTTATAAAAGTTCATGTTTTAAAATACAGTTAAAGCATTATTTATACAATGTATTATAATAAATTTAATTATGATACAAACATTCTAAAATTAGTGTTTGACTATTATTATGTTTTTATTTTCTCATTCCTTTATCTTTGGTTGAAAATATGAATGTGAGCTGTTTCTTCTGCATCTTACTGTCTTCACCCAAACATTTTAGCTAAGTAAATAGTTATCCACCTGTGTACTGATTGGCAGCCATAACTCATATTTAGTTCTTTTATCATTGAATCAATGGTCTATTCATCACCGGCAGCCTTCTAGGAGTCACCCATTTTTTAACACTATCTTCTGTTGAATATCCCCTTTATATTTTCTTTTCCGTCTCCTGAGATTCACTTAATCCACTGATTTTTCCTCAGATTTATTTTGTGACCCACCAATTTGTCCTCAACAAGGTGATGTCAGTTGATCTTTTTATTCATATCTCTTTCTGTCTCCTATGACAACTTTCAATTCCAGTTAGCTACTCTACTGCAGCTTCCTCAACATATATCATACATAGTCTTATTTTGCAGTTTGTTCTATTTCCTCCTTAAAAAATGTTTTTCTTGGCCTCTCTGCATATATAAATTGTTTATTTCCTTTCAGACAATTTATATTTAATTTTGTCTCTTTTCAATATACTGAACTTATTTTCTTTTGGGAAATCCTATAGTATTTATTCCCTATATTGATAATTTGAGAGTGAATCCCTTATTACCTTATGCTATATAATGTCATATTTTACTGTTGCCCTATTACAGACATTTTTATTTTACTCTTTATTTTCTTAACTTTCATAATCATAAGCTTTTTCTCCATGAGGTTTCAACTTCCTCGAAGGTAATCCCCTGATTACTGTACATTCCCAAAAGTACCTCCCATGCTGTTGACAGAGAATAGATTCTTCTTAATAAGGTCTTACTAACTTGGAAGAAATTTGTCAAGTATATATAATAGATATGTTTATAAGTGATAAAATTAAGGGCTTTAACTACTTCCATAATGTCTCAGAGTTACTAATAGAAGTTACATATTTATGGTAGACTGTTAAAGTCAATTGCTTGAGTTCAAAAATTGATCTTATTTCCAATATCTCAAGACAATTTTTTACTGTTTTATCCTGCATCTATTTTATATCATGTGTGGAGTTTGAATAGGTTTTAATTGCCTGGTCTAAATAAATAATATAAGCAATGACCCAGGCAGCAGTCAATGCACATATAAATCAGAAACATACTGTAGTTGAAATGATGGAGGAAATCAAGGTATAGACTAAATCTCACATAGGCTTTGCAAAGGAATCTAATTTGTGTTTGTGGGAACAGAGAAATCTTGTTGATAAAAGAAGAATTATGAGACATGGCATTCCATCATTCTGTTTTAGAAACATTATTTAAAATCATTGTATATTTGATCATTTTAATTGTTATCACATTTACAGAACTCCAAGTCTAGCTTATTTTAGAGTCAGAATCCTTAGTACACTAGGGTTAATGACATGTTGCTATGTGTTCCAGGCATTTTAGCAAAATTAATAAAAGAATATTCACAAATTTATCCATATATTAAGAACGCTACTTATTACTTAAGGATTTAAAAAAATGTTTCTCTAAAAAAGTTCCTCATTGTGTAGATACAATATTAGCTGAAAAAAGAGATAATGTTGTTTGTTGAGCATCAGATGCATGGGTACATATTTGTTCTTTTGAAAATGAACACGCATTTTTATTTTAATAGAAGATCCACACAACACCCTTTGGTTATCCTACTGGTGTGAGATTTTGAAAAATTTACCATGTATTACTTCAAGTATGAAAATGCCTAATCTTAAAATGTAAATAGATGAACTGCAATTCAGAAATGTAAAATAAAATGATGAAAAGCAAGTTCAGTCAGCCATGTGGCATACTACTGGACGTGTAGTGCAAAGTGAGTGAAATCATGTTAAACATGAAAATAATTCTTATTCATGGGCTTAACCATAAAGGGATTACTCTTCTAAGCTTGTATATCAGGATCCTTTTACTTTCAAAATATTCCCAGCACATTTTAGAATGAAATGTATTTTACCCTGTGCTGGTATTATATAGTGTATGCATAAAACACAAAATAAAACATTTACACATACAGTGAAAACCTTTCAATTATTTATAAAACCACCACTTCCACCACCACCACCACAATAGCAAATTTTTTTTTCAACTCTATCTTATCCAGAGTTAATTATCTTTACAGCTTTGAAACCAGATGTAAGGGTTGTGGTTGTGGCCTTTGTAAGATTATCAAATAGAGGTTAGGGCATATGAACCATGGCTAAAAGCCTATTTCTTTAGATGATTCATTTTCAAAGTTTGTAACCTATATTCCTCATACGGATTCTTTTAAAAATGCTTTCAAAGAATGTAATTTCGAAGAAACATGTGCATTGGGATGACCCTGGACCACTTATTAGCATTGAACTACCACATACAATAATAAACTTTTCATAAACATAGTTTATTGCACATAAATATCTAAGTAGTATTTGGTAATGTTACCCAGAAATGTAATTAACATAATAGTATGACAATATATTGACAACCTCTGGGGATATTTCTAATATTTAGTCACCAACTAACAAGTCAATACCATCTCACGTTTTCAACAATACAGTGATTTCTTTCCTCTGCTGGGTCCTGTCCTGTAATGAAAATCAATCGGTGAATTGGTGCTTCCTATAGAAGCAACTGAATGACAGGAATGAGTCTTACATACCCATGGACTGTAGGTGTAAGGGACTTCACTTTATATTATGTCAGTATCAGCCCTGTTGTTATCTCCATGAATTTTCATTTGATAGAAATTACATCTTGGTTTATATACAGTGGTCAATACATCATTATGTTGATGTTGGGAGTTCTTAAATGACACTTAATGGTGAAAATCCAGAAAATATCTATGCATAAGATGTGTGAAAAAAGATAAGATATATGGGTTCAAAAATAATGGAATTTCAAGAGTTTTGGATAACTTTATCTGATCCTTTATTACTTCCATTTAGGTGCTTTGAGGTAGAGAAAAGTGGTAATGGGATTCATCTGGCTGACACAATGACTGCCACTGTGGAGAAAAATGCACCCTGTGGTAGACAAGAGGCAGCATCTAAATAGAAGGCAGGAAGTTGAGATCTGAAGCATTGAGTCCTTCACTAAATCAGTGCTGAGAGCTCCAGAATGTTGACAAAAATGTGGGATCTGAATAAGAACCATTAAGAATAGATAGCTCCATAGAAGGCAGAAATGAAGCTCACAAACATCTCAAGCAATCTGGTTTCTTCTCATAGTAAGACTGTTTATGATCTAGTTGATATACAAAGATATTTTTCAGTTCATATTTAGAAATAATTTATACATTTTTAATGACACTATGGATTGCAACTTTTTCTCCTTCTATCCTCCTATGTCTGGCTACTATGTTACCTTTCTTCTTTTGTTATATTTCCGTTCACAGACCCTTTTCCTCTTCACCTTCTTAAAGGCATATTTCTTGGGGCTCTATTCTTGTCTTCCTTTCTAACCTCTTTCTAGGATCTCTCCCTTGGAGACTCCCTTGAGTTATCTCTTCAACCCCTTCCTATTGATTAGATGTCATGTCCAATTAGCCCCCAAATCCAAGGAACTTCAACTATAAAATGTTTTGAAAAAATAGTTTTCTTTCTATTTTTATTTCTGTAGTTAAAACATTCCTTAATTGTTGCTCTCTTTTAATGGCTTCTAACTTAAAATTTTGCCTTGCCCCAAACCATGCGCACACCACAGGCAGGTTAATTATTCCTGTTGCACAACCTCTAATCATTGGAACAAAAATTTCCTGGATCTCTATTACCTTAAAAATAAAGTGCAAACTACTGGGACAAAATCAAATATGTCCATACCTCAATTCAAACTACTTAATGTAAAGGCTTTTCATCCTCCACACTCCAGAAAAATAAGAACCAATGTCTTACATATGTGGTCAACCTTTTTCCATGTCACTCCTCCAAAATACCTGCCTTATGTTTTCCTGATAGTTTTTTTTTTTTTTTTTTTTTTTTTTTTAAGACAGAGTCTCGCTCTGTCGCCCAGGCTGGAGTGCAGTGGCCGGATCTCAGCTCACTGCAAGCTCCGCCTCCCGGGTTTATGCCATTCTCCTGCCTCAGCCTCCCGAGTAGCTGGGACTACAGGCACCCGCCACCTCGCCGGGCTAGTTTTTTTTGTATTTTTAGTAGAGACGGGGTTTCACCGTGTTAGCCAGGATGGTCTCGATCTCCTGACCTCATGATCCGCCCGTCTCGGCCTCCCAACGTGCTGGGATTACAGGGTTGAGCCACCGCGCCCGGCCCTTCCTGATAGTTTTTAACTATCCAATACAATTAGCACTTCCTTAATTAATTGTTTGCAATTTTCCAACCTGACATGGTGTATCTTGCTCTCTCAAACACCTGTAGTATTCTTCTGTTTTCTGTCTTAGAACATTGATAATGACCTTATTTTCCTACTATTATTTGTATATATATTATTTTCTTTTTCAGAATGCAAACATCCTAAAGAAATTTTTTTCCCCATATTCAGGGATTTCAACTTTTCATTCCATACAGGGCATGACGCAGTGCTTCACCATGTTTCCTATGAAGTATGAAAGCTCAGAAAAAGGGAGAAAATAATTGAATAAACCCATTTTTTTCAGCAATGCATTTTCCAATTGATTTTATAGTCATTTTATAGGATTTTATTTTGGTCAACAAATTTATTGCTTAGAGGACCAAATTTGACTATATTATTTTTACTGAAGACTGTACTTATGGGACTTGCCTACCTATATAAGTTGTAACATTTTTCTGTAAGAACCCTCTGCTTCTTCAAATAAGTCTTCTTACATGTTCAAATTCCATTTCTGAAATGTCTTCTAACTTCTAGTTGATTATATCATATATAGTTATAGCTCAAATTCTTAGTCGTCTATTGGAGTGTCACCAAATCATTCTGAGCAGGATTTTTTCTTCTCTTCTATAGTCACAATACTTTATCACTTATTTGGCACCTAAGAATGTATTAGTTGGTGACATTTTTGGTGTTCTACGGTGTTATAGTAATGTAACATTTTATCTGTGTATTAAAGAGAGGAGGGAATAATATGTTATAATTACAGGTTGAGCATTCCTAATACAAAAAATCCAAAATCTGAAACGCTCTGAAATACAAAACTTTTTGAGTGCCAACATGATGCCACAAATGGAAAATTCCATACATAAGCACTTAAACAAACTTTGCTTCATGCACAAAATTACTTAAAATCTTGCATAAAATTACCTTCAGACTATGTGTAGAAGGTGTATATGAAAGATAAATAATTTTTGTTTAGACTTGATACCATTCCCCCAGAAATCTCATTATGTATATGCAAGTATTTCAAAATCTGAAAAAATATGAAATTCAAACAGTTCTGGTGATAAATATTTTGGATAAAATATACACAACTTGTAATATCCTCTCAAGCACAAGTTTTATGAATTAGAGCCTGAAAACTACTTTCTGTTTCATCTAAATGTGTAAGAAACAAAAGTTGAAACAGTCTAATATAATGCTAAAATTGTAAGTATTCATAATTGGGTAGATAATGGCAAATTTGATTTATAGGAAAACATTAAGAGGAATGCTTTATTATAATATAAATTGGCATACTTAGTAGACATGGAAAATTGACATATACATGAAAATATTCTGCATTAAGTGAAAAATATATGATCAGAAAAATGAAATCAATACTATCTGATTTACTGCACTTAAATGGTAGTGTATTTAGTTCCAGTGTTATATTAAACATATTTAAATATGCTACACTTTAAATACCCACATATTAAATACTTACATAGTTCTAAAAGTTCAACAATGCATTTCTAATATTCCTAATGTATACTAGATTTTCATATTAATATCAAGGCAAAGAAGCACAAAATACAGTGTTTATAGATATTAAGTGAATATTTTTCTGAAGATGCATACATAGACAAAATAAAGGTTATTGTGCTAAATTTATAGAAGTATCTATGACATTTTGAAAAATAATAATAATTAGCTATAAAAATAAACTAGGTCCACATGATAGGAGTTAGAGTAAATATTTTCTATTTAGTAATATTTAATATATTTGATGGCCAGGCATAGAGACTCACAGATGGTAGTCCCAGCTACTCGGGAGGCTGAGGCAGGTGGATCACTTGAGTTTGAGGCTACAGTGAGCCATGATGGTGCCACTGCACCCAAGTCCGGGTGATACAGCAGACTGTGTGCATGTGTGTGTGTGTGTGTGTGTGTGTGTGTGTGTGTGTGTGTAAATATAGAACTCAATTAGACTTTTATTTATAGGACCATTTAAAGTTATTGTAAGGCTATAATAAGAAAGTTCTGAATAATGGTTTTATCTTTTCCGTACCCAAATCGTAAAGAAAACCATCATTGTTCTTGAAATGTAAAACAAAGAGGTAAGCATACCCACTTATCCTCCTGTATATAAGTGGAAAACTTAGAAGTCCTAAATGATGAAGAAAAATGCATTCTGGCTTTCAAAGAAGGTCAAAAACTGACTCTTTAAAGTAGTTGATATGGTTTGACCATGGACCCACCAAATCTCATCTTGAATTGTAGTTCCCATAATCCCCACCTATCACAGGAAGGACCTGGTGGGAGGTAATTGAATCATGTGGGCAGTTTCCCTCATCCTATTCTTGTGAAAATGAGTAAATTCTCACGAGATCTGATTTTTTAATAAAGAGTTTCCTCCTTCTCTGGGCTCTCATTCTTTTCTCTCCTGCTGCCATGTGAAGAAGGATATGTTTGCTTTCCCTTCTGCCATGATTGTAAGTTTCCTGAGGCCTCCCCGGCCATGTGAAACTGTGAGTCAATTAAACCTCTTTCCTTTATAAATTACCCAGTCTAAGATATGTCATTATTAACAGCATGAGAACAAATGAATACAGCACTTTAGTATTTATTTCATTTTGATGCCATAAGGAGGAGAACGTTTTATACACCTGAATATAAGAGGACTGGCAAGGTCAGATCAGACTGCGAAAATTGGCTGCCTTTGAAGACAGAAGCTGTTTTATGTATGGTGGTGGTGAGGGATGAAACTGGTAACACTTCTTTTGGGCTTTACATCAGCATAGGGGATGGTGAGGCTCATAGCCAGGCTTGGTGTGTGAAAGGTCATCAGGCAGGATGGATGGAGTAAAGAAGAAGACAGAGGACTATGCAAGGCCATTATGATCCCATGCCTGTGCCCTGTCCTAGAACTAAATTTACTACACTCACACAGTTCCTGGAGTCAGTAGACATATTACAGAAAATCTGTGCAAAGGTGCCATTTTGTGTTCAGGTGCTCAGGGAAACAGGAAACCTGAAACAGTAGCCAACAAGTCATAAACTAAGGAGAGAGATCCAAACTTTCACAGGCCATAACTTTGTGTCAAATTTGTCATATTTTCAAATGAGCAAGTTCAAGAAATTTTGGGGCTATGTATTATAATTTCATCATTTTCTATGTATAAATTAAAACTTAAGTTTAAAAATGAAAGATATTTGAAAAGATATCCATAGATCTAAGGACAGAAGGTGACTCCAAACATTTCAAGTTCTATAAAGTAGAAAATGACAATTTTCAAAAATATTGTGCTAATTAGGACAGCCAGTATCATCAATGAGTATCACTATTTAGTTGTAAATGAACAAATAAATATAAGCCATGACTCATCAAGGAACCTCAGTGGAGTTGGGAAAATGGTAAACTGCATGACTCTCATTCTTCTAGATGTTTATATCATTTAATGTATTTCACTTATGGTATTTATGTATCTATATCTATCTATCTAATAGTTTAATTTGATATGGTTTATCTTTTCTGTTGGAATCTAAGTTTATTGAGTGCTAGACCTAGGTTCAGTTAATCATTATACAGACTGAGTATCCCTTATCCAAAATGCTTGGGAAAAGAACTGTTTCAGATTTTGGATTTTTTTGGATTTTGGAATATTTGTATTATATTGATTGAGCATCCCAAATCTGAAAATCCAAAATCTAAAATGCTCCAGTGAGTATTTCCTTTGAGCATAATGTTGGTGCTAAATAAGTTTTGTTTTTTCAAGCATTTCAGATTTCAGAGTTTTCTGATTTTGGATGCTCAACTTTCATTCATAATAGTTCTTAGAGTCTTATTTTATGACATATGTAACACAATGGTATCTCAGCAAACACTGGTTAACCCAATATGAATCAAAAGAATATAAGTAAGATAGCACTAGCAATACTTTACTCTCCTTTTGAAGTGGCAGTATGATTTAGTTGTTAACCATGAAGGTTTTTGAATTCTCCACTTACTAGCTTAAAGTTAAGTTTCTTAAATTCCTTGTGCCTCAGAGTCCTCATTCTAAACTGGTGACACTTGTGGTAGGCAGAATAATGTCTCCTTCCCTCAATACATCAGTGTGCCAGTCCTTATAACCTGTGATCACAGAGGTCCTTCAAAGTGGAAGGGGCAGAAGAGGTCAGAGAGGGAGATTCGAAGACGCTATGCCACTGGCCTTGAAGATGGAAGAAAAGGCAACTAAACAAGGTATGTAGGTGACTTCCACACGCTAGAAAAGGCAAGAAAATGTCTTTCCCTCTAGAGTTTTAAGAGTAAACAAAGTCCTGCCATTACCTTGATTGTTACACAGTGAGACCTATTGTGGGAAGTCAGGGACCCCGAATGGAGGGACTGGCTGAAGCTGTGGCACAGGAACATAAATTGTGAAGATTTCATTTTAATATGGACATTTATCAGTTCCCAAATTAATACTTTTATAATTTCTTACACCTTTCTTACTTTAATCTCTTAATCCTGTAATCTTTGTAAGCTGAGGATGTATGTCACCTCAGGACCACTATAATTGTGTTACCTGTACAAATTGATTGTAAAACATGCGTGTTTGAACAATATGAAATCAGTGCATCTTGAAAAAGAACAGAATAACAGCAATTTTAGGGAACAAGGGAAGACAACCATAAAGTCTGACTGCATGCGAGGTCAGGCAAAAAGAGGTATATTTTTGTTCTTGTTCTTGCAGAGAGCCTATAAATGGACTCGAAAGTAGGAGATATATCACTACATTCTTTTCCCAGCAAGGATTATTAATATTAAGACCCTGGGAAGGGAATTCATTCCTGTGGGGAGGTCTATAAGCAGCCGCTCTGGGAATGTCTATCTTATGCAGTTGAGATAAGGACTGACATACTCCCTGGTCTCCTGCAGTACCCTCAGGTGTACTAGGGTGGGGAAAATTCCTGCCCTGGTAAATCTGAGGTCAGACTGTTTCTCTGCCCTTGAACCCTGTTTTCCGTTGTTTAAGATGTTTATCAGAGGGGGCGCCCAAGATGGCCAAATAGGAAGAGCTCCAGCCTCCAGCTCCCACCATGAGTGACACAGAAGATGGATGATTTCTGCATTTTCAACTGAGGTACCGGGTTCATCTCACTGGGGCATGTCAGACAGTCAGTGCTGGTCAGCGGGTGCAGCCCAACCAGTGAGAGCTGAAGCAGGGTGAGGCATCACCTCACCTGGAAAGCGAAAGGGGGAAGGGAATTCCATTTCCTAGCCAAGGGAAACTGAGACACACAACACCTGGAAAAGCGGGTAACTCTCACCCTAATACTGTGCTTTACCAAGGGTTTTAGCAAACGACACACCAGGAGATTATATCCCACACCTGGCCCACAGGGTCCCATGCCCATGGAACCTCCCTCATAGCTAGCACAGCAGTCTGAGATCAAACTGTAAGGTGGCAGCAAGGCTGGGGGAGGGGTGCCCGCCATTGCTGAGGCTTAAGTAGGTAAACAAAGCCACCAGGAAGCTCGAATGGGTGGAGCCCACCACAGCTCAAGGAGGCCTGCCTGCCTCTGTAGACCCCACCTCTGGGGACAGGGCATAGCTAAACAAAAAGCAGTAGAAACCTCTGCAAATGTAAATGTCCCTGTCTGACAGTTTTGAAGACAGCAGTGGTTCTCCCAGCACAGAGGCTAAGATCTGAGAATGGACAGACTGCCTGCTCAAGTGGGGACCTGACCCCTGAGTGGTCTAACTGGGAGACATCCCCTACTAGGTGCAGACTGACACTTCAGACCTCACATGGCTGGATACACCTGTGAGATGAAGCTTCCAGAGTAAGAATCAGACAGCAACACTCACTGTTCAGCAATATTCTATCTTCTGCAGCCTCTGCTGCTGATACCCAGGCAAACAGGGTCTGGAGTGGACTTCAGGCAGACTCCAACAGACCTGCAGGTGAGGTTCCTGACTGTTAGAAGGAAAACTAACAAACAGAAAGGACACCCACGCCAAAACCCCAACAGTATGTCACCATTCTTAAAGACCAAAGGCAAATAAAACCACAAAGATGGGGAAAAAGCAGAGCACAAAAGCTGGAAATTAAAAAAATCAGAGCGCATCTCCCCCTCCAAAGGAATGCAGCTCATCGCCAGCCATGGAACAAAGCTGGATGGAGAATGACTTTGACGAGTTGAGAGAAGAAGGCTTCAGTCGATCAAACTTCTCAGAGCTAGAGGAGGAACTACGTACCCAGGGCAAAGAAACTAAAAACCTTGAATAAAGAACGGATGAATGGATAACTAGAATAATCAACACAGAGAAGACCATAAAAGAACTGATAGAGATGAAAACCATAACACGAGAACTACGTGACAAATGCACAAACTTCAGTAACTGACTCGATCAACTGGAAGAAAGAGTATCAGTGATTGAAGATCAAATGAATGAAGTGAAGCAAGAAGAGAAATGTAGAGAAAAAAGAGTAAAAAGAAATGAACAAAGCCCTCAAGAAATATGGGATTATGTGAAAACACCAAATCTACCTCTGATTGGTGTGCCTGAAAGTGACAGGGAAAATGGAACCAAGTTGGAAAACAGTCTGCAGGATATCGTCCAGGAGAACTTCCCCAACCTAGTAAGGCAGGCCAACATTCAAATTCAAGAAATACAGAGAACGTCACAAAGATACTTCTCGAGAAGAGCAACTCCAAGACACATAATTGTCAGATTCACCAAAGTTGAAATGAAGGAAAAAATGTTAAGGACAGCCAGAGAGAAAGGTCGGGTTACCCACAAAGGGAAGCCCATCAGACTAACAGCAGATCTCTTGGCACAAACTCTACAAGCCAGAAGAGAGTGGGAGCCAATATTCAACATTTTTAAAGAAAAGAATTTTCAACACAGAATTTCATATCCAGCCAAACTAAGTTTCATCAGTGAAGGAGAAATAAAATCCTTTACAGATAAGCAAATGCTTAGAGATTTTGTCACCACCAGGCCTGCCCTACAAGAGATCCTGAAGGAAGCACTAAACATGGAAAGGAACAACTTGTACCAGCCATTGCAAAAACATGCCAAAATGTAAAGACCATCGAGGCTAGGAAGGAACTGCATCAACTAACGAGCAAAATAACCAGCTAATATCACAATGACAGGATCAAGTTCACACATAACAATATTAACCTTAAATGTAAATGGATTAATAGTCCAATTAAAAGACACAGACTGGCAAATTGGATAAAGAGTCAAGACCCATCAGTTTGCTGTGTTCAGGAAATCCATTTTACATGCAGAGACACACATACATTCAAAATAAAGGGATGGAGGAAGATCTAACAAGCAAATGGAGAAAAAAAAAAAAAACCAGGGGTTGCAATCCTAGTCTCTGATAAAACAGACTTTAAACCATCAAAGATCAAAAGAGACAAAGAAGGCCTTTACATAATGGTAAAGGGATCAATTCATCAGGAAGAGCTGATTATCCTAAATATATATGCAACCAATACAGGAGCACCCAGATTCATAAAACAAGTCCTTAGAGACTTACAAAGAGACTTACAGTCCCATACAATAATAATGGGAGATTTTAACTGTCAACATTAGACAGATCAACAAGACAGAAAGTTAACAAGGATATCCAGGAATTGAACTCAACTCTGCACCAAGCAGACCTGATAGACATCTACAGAACTCTCCACCCCAAATCAACAGAATATACATTCTTCTCAGCACCACATCACACTTATTCCAAAATTGACCACATAGTTGGAAGTAAAGCACTCCTCAGCAAATGTAAAAGAACAGAAATTATAACAAACTGTCTCTCAGTTCACAATGCAATCAAATTAGAACTCAGGACTAAGAAACTCAATCAAAACTGCTCAACTACATGGAAACTGAACAACCTGCTCCTGAATGACTACTGGGTACATAACAAAATGAAAGCAGAAATAAAGAAGTTATTTGAAACCTATGAGAACAAAGATACAACATATCAGAATCTCTGGGACACATTTAAAGCAGTGTGTAGAGGGAAATTTATAGCACTAAATGCCCACAAGAGAAAGAAGGAAATATCTAAAATTGACACCCTAACATCACAATTAAAAGAACTAGAGAAGCAAGAGCAAACACATTCAAAAGCTAGCAGAAGGCAAGAAATAACTAAATCCAAGCAGAACTGAAGGAGATAGAGACACAAAAAACCCTCCAAAAAATCAATGAATCCAGGAGTTGGTTTTTTGAAAAGATCAATAAAATTGATAGACTGCTAGCAAGACTAATAAAGAAGAAAAGAGAGAAGAATCAAATAGACGCAATAAAAAATGATAAAGGAGATATCACCACTGACCCCACAGAAATACAAACTACCATCAGAGAATACTATAAACACCTCTATGCAAATCAACTAGAAAATCTAGAAGAAATTGATAATTTCCTGGACACTTACACTCTCCCAAGACTAAGCCAGGAAGAAGTTGAATCCCTGAATAGAGCAATAGCAGGCTCTGAAATTGAGGCAATAATTAATAGCCTACCAACCAAAAAAGTCCAGGACCAGATGGATTCACACCGAATTCTACCCGAGGTGCAAGGAGGAGCTGGTATCATTCCTTCTGAAACTATTCCAATCAATAGAAAAAGAAGGAATCCTCCCTAACTCATTTTATGAGGCGAACATCATCCTGATACCAAAGCTTGTTAGAGACACAACAAAAAAAGAGAATTTTAGACCAATATCCCTCATGAACATCGATGCAAAAATCCTCAATAAAAAAATACCAGCAAACCGAATCCAGGAGCACATCAAAAAGCTTTTCCATCATGATCAAGTGGGCTTCATCTCTGGGATGCAAGGCTGGTTCAACATATGCAAATCAATCAACGTAATCCAGTATATAAATAGAACCAAAGACAAAAACTACATGATTATCTCAATAGATGCAGAAAAGTCCTTTGACAAAACTCAACAGCCCTTCATGCTAAAAAATCTCAATACATTTGGTATTGATGGAACTTATCCCAAAATAATAAGAGTTATTTATGATAAACCTTCCGCCAATATCATACTAAATGGGCAAAAACTGGAAGCATTCCCTTTGAAAACTGGCACAAGACAGGGATGCCCTCTCTCACCACTCCCTATGTTGGAAGTTCTGGCTAGGGCAATCAGGCAAGAGAAAGAAATCAAGGGTATTCAGTTAGGAAAAGAAGAAGTCAAATTGTCCCTTTTTGCAGATGACATGATTGTATATTTAGAAAACCCCATCGTCTCAGCCCAAAATCTCCTTAAGCTAATAAGCAACTTCAGCAAAGTCTCAGGATACAAAATCAATGAGCAGAAATCACAAGCATTCTTATACACCAGTAACAGACGAATAGTGAGCCAAATCATGAATGAACTCCCATTCACAATAGCTTCAAAGAGAATAAAATACCTAGGAATCCAACTTACAAGGGATGTAAAGGACCACTTCAAGGATAACTACAAACCACTGCTCAGTGAAATAAAAGAGGATACAAACAAATGGAAGAACATACCATGCTCATGGATAGGAAGAATCAATATTGTGAAAATTACCATACTGCCCAAGGTAATTTATAGATTCAATGCCATCCCCATTAAGCTATCAATGACTTTATTCACAGAATTGGAAAAAACTGCTTTAAAGTTCACATGAAAACAAAAAAGACCCTGCATTGCCAAGACAATCCTAAGCCAAAAGAAAAAAGGTGGATGCATCATGCTACCTGACTTCAAACTATACTATAAGGCTACAGTAACCAAAACAGCATGATACTGGTACCAAAACAGAGATATAGACCGATGGAACAGAACAGAGCCCTCTGAAATAATATCACACATCTACAGCCATCTGATCTTTGACAAACCTGAGAAAAACAAGAAATGGGGAAAGGATTCCCTATTTAATAAATGGTGCTGGGAAAATTGGCTAGCCATAAGTAGGAAGCTGAAACTGGATCCTTTCCTTACTCCTTGTACGAAAATTAATTCAAGATGGATTAGAGACTTAAAAGTTAAACCTAAAACCATAAAAACACTAGAAGAAAACCTAGGTAGTACCATTCAGGACATAGGCATGGGCAAGGACTTCATGTCTAAAACACCAAAAGCAACGGCAACAAAAGCCAAAATTGACAAATGGGATCTAATTAAACTAAAGAGCTTCCGCACAGCAAAAGAAACTACCATCAGAGTGAACAGGCAACCTACAGAATGGGAGAAAATTTTTGCAATCTACTCATCTGACAAAGGGCTAATATCCAGAACCTACAAAGAACTCAAACAAATTTACAAGAAAAAAACAAACAACCCCATCAAAAAGTGGACAAAGGATATGAACAGACATTTCTCAAAAGAAGACATTCATACAGCCAACAGACGCATGAAAAAATGCTTATCATCACTGGCCATCAGAGAAATGCAAATCAAAACCACAATGAGATACCATCTCACACCAGTTAGAATGGCAATCATTAAAATGTCAGGAAACAACAAGTGCTGGAGAGGATGTGGAGAAATAGGAACACTTTTACACTGTTGGTGGGATTGTAAACTAGTTCAACCATTATGGAAGACAGTGTGGCGATTCCTCAAGGATATAGAACTAGAAATACCATTTGACCCAGCCATCCCATTACTGGGAATATACCCAAAGGATCATGAATCATGCTGCTATAAAGACACATGCACACGTATGTTTATTGCAGCACCATTCGCAATAGCAAAGACTTAGAATCAACCCAAATGTCCATCAGTGACAGACTGGATTAAGAAAATGTGGCACATATACACCATGGAATACTATGCAGCCATAAAAAAGGATGAGTTCATGTCCTTTGTAGGGACATGGATGCAGCTGGAAACCATCATTCTCAGCAAACTATCACAAGACCAGAAAACCAAACACTGCATGTTCTCACTCATAGCTGGGAATTGAACAATGAGATCACTTGGACACAGGAAGGGGAACATCACACACCGGGGCCTATTGTGTGGAGGGTGTAGGGGGAAGGGATAGCATTAGGAGATATACCTAATGTAAATGACGAGTGAATGGGTGCAGCACACCATCATGGCACATTTATACATATGTAACAAACCTGCACATTTGCACATGTACCCTAGAACTTAAAGTATAATAAAAAAAAAAGATGTTTATCAAGACAATATGTGCACTGCTGAACATAGACCTTTATCAGTAATTCTGCTTTTGCCCTTCGAAGCATGTGATCTTTGTTATCTACTCCCTGTTTCGTACACCCCCTCCCCTTTTGAAATCCCTAATAAAAACTTGCTGGTTTTGCAGCTCAGGTGGGCATCACGGTCCTACCGAAATGTCATGTCACCCCTGGAGGCCCAGCTGTAAAATTCCTCCCTTTGTACTCTTTCTCTTAATTTCACAGCTGGCCAACATGTATGGAAAATAGAAAGAATCTATGTTGAAATATTGGGGGTGGCTTCCCCCGATAAAGACCCACTTCAGACTTCTGGCCTCCAAAGCTGTAAGATACTACATTTGTGTTCTTTTAAGCCACTAAATTCATGTTAATTTGTTACAGCAGCATGGGAAACTAATACAATACTAATGGATGCATCATAGGGACTTTTAGAGGAATCATAAACGTGAAACATGTAGATCAGTGTTGGCTTCATTAGTAGAATTATTTTTATTCGGTGGCCCAAATTGCAAATGTTATACTCTTCATGAAGAAAACAAACCTTGAAAGAGACATAATTTGACTATGGAGAAAGTAATAGTGTAAGGAAAAGTGAAATCCTAGGGATAAGAACATACTTTAAGAAGGAAATTATAGTGTTTTAAGAAACATGACATAAATTTGGATAGCTTTAATAAGGTCAGTGAATAAGAGCCTTGAAATATAGACAATGGAATTAAAATTTAAGACAGTGTTAAAATGAGGGTCCTTAAACACTTTTAAGCACTGGAATAAACAGTTATAAGTATTTTAAAAAGTGGGATTAGACTAAAATAAAGAAAACTATTTACGAGGGCATTTCTGTCTTACAGGCTGAAATATGCATGTAGTTAGGGATGAAGAAAGTGGAAATGGAGAAAGAATATATTTAACTAAACTAATTATTGATAGTCAGATGAGTACCATTCATTATCAGCCATTACATTCTAAGCCATCATCATCTTTCTTTTTAATTTTTTTTTTATTTGTATTTTTTTTTTTTTTTTTTTTTTTTTATAGAAAGAGGGTCTTGCTATGTTCCCAGGCTGGTCTTAAACTCCTGGCCCCAAGCAATCCTCTCACCCTGGCCCCCAAAGTGCTGAGATTATAGGCATGAACCACAGCACCCAGCCTCATCATCATCTCTTGCCCTGTCTACTTCCTAACTGGTGTTTCTACTTTTTTTCTTACACCTGTCATAGCCTGATTTCCCCAGAAAGCAGAGGTGGGACCAAAGCTTATGTGCTTCTCTTGTATGAGAAGTGCAATCTCAAGGACGCAGGAATAAGGGAAAAGGTAGGTGAGGCAGAGAAGGTGGAAGAGCTAATAAGAGGGTGTGTTAACATGCTAGCTTGTTATCAACAGAATGGATTGCTCATTCTTTTAAGGTGACATTTTAAGAGACCACAAGAATTACACCATCTCCCGACAGTCTGTCCTGTGGGAGGAAGGAAGAAACTTTTATTTACTGGTTCCCTTCTAATGATCAAAGATTCAACTTGGACACTTAACTTTCCTACAACTCCAGATTATGCTTATAGGGACACTAGTAAGATCCCACGCATCTCACTCCTCAGTGGCTTCAAGGTAGTCCTAGGAGAGTCATAAGGCACAGGCAAGAAGAAGGCAATGCTGGGCTATACCCACACTCATTTGGAAGCCATGATGACTGGGACAAAACAAGTGGCCAATGATCCCAGAGACAGGGGCAGCTGAGCATATCTGACGAGGTGCATGAGAGAAATCGTATACACCTCCTTGCACTCCTCTATTTACATTGCACAGCGATCATTGTATAAGCTAAATGAAGATTGTGTCAATCTCCAACAGCTCTCTTATATCTGTAATACAATTCAGCTCTCTACCTTGACACCAGACTCTCTAGTTACATCTCCTTTTTGTTCACTATTCTCCAGCTGTGGTGGTCTTTTTGCTGTTTCCCGAACATGCTGAGCTTCTTTTCCCCCTCAGCAGCTGGACACAGGTGTTCCCCTTCCTGGATATAGCCTGACCTAAGATACTTAAATCTTAGCATGTTTTCCTTGGGTCATTCTGACCTTTTCTCAGATGTCACATTTTGGGAAATGCTCTCCCTGTTCAGAGTTTATATACCTTCTCCCAAACATTTTATTTTCCATTACCTGTCTTTAGCTTATGCTATAATATGTCAGTACCTGAAAGTATATTGTGTGTGCATTTGTTTCTTTCAGTGTCTGCTTCTTTCCCTAGAACACAAACTCCATCAGGTCTGGAAATTTACTTGTCTTGTTCCACAGTATATTAGCCCTGGATCATAGCACACAGTACAGAAATATTTGCAGTATTTGCTGAATTACTGAACATGTGACTTCAGTTTTACCATAACACTGTTTATATAAAAAATATACTTCAGTAGAATAAAATATCTTTTATGTATTAAATGGTGTCCATATAAATTATTTTTCAAACCGAGACACTGAAAATAATGCCAATATTTTGCTAAGTACCTATTAAATCGATGATCATATAATTCATTGTCCAAACTGGAAAAGTGTAAGAGGGAACTCTTAAAAATTACACTAATACACTAATAATTACACGTTGTGTCCTAAGTACTCTGCCAGGTGTTTAAGCATGTCATAGCTTTTCCTCATGAAGGTATAAATTGTTTCCACTATATTAGAGTACTTTGCTTTGTGGTTTTGACTCAGGAAAAAATTGTTTTCAATAACCTCTGGCAGGAAATTTACTCCGTTTAAGAGATCCAATGGGGAAAACAGATTTCTCTTAATCTAAAAGCGTTCGTGCCATGCCAAATTCTGAGTGCATATTTATTCATTATCTTTCCTGTATTCTGCCCTCTCTTCCACTGGTCAAGTATTAAGACATAATTTACGGTTAATTTTGTGGGAACATACATGCTATATATGCACTGAAAAAATAAGCTTGGGAAATAAACTCATGAGTGGTTTTTTAAGTCAAATTCTCTAATGTTGCATTATTTTAAAAATGGATGAAATATCAGGTAGGTAAGTGGAAGTTAAGCATTGTTTTCATTAAATTCATAACTTGTGAGCATTCCTTGATTGAAAGAAATCTGAAGTAATAAAATTATAAGGTTAAAACTTTAAGAAAGGAAAAGTATAAAGTAAGATAAATAAGTCAATTTTTGAATAAGTACTTTAATAACCTAAACAAAGAACATAGTTAATAAAGTTCCCATATTATCCACTATTTGCATTCATAATTTTGCTCTTTCATAGGCAATAGTATTTATAAAACTACCTCAAGTTTGTATACCATTTAACTGCTTCCAAAGCTCATGTATATATACTGTTTTATATGGTCCTCACAAAACATCCTCACATCAGGTAGTGCTGACATAATCATTTTTATTATATAGATGTGGGTACTAATCCTCAAGGATAATTTACTTGTCCAAGGTTACACAAGGCTTAATTTAGGACTTAAACAGAGGCTTCCTAAATTCACATTTCTTTTATTCCTCGAAACAAGTCTTTAACTATTAATTTTAGGAATTCTAAAGAAGTGTTGTAAAATCAAAACTGAATCTTACTACTTCTTGCTTATCATTTCATTGTGATTTTCAGTGGAAGTTGTCATATTTAGAGGCAGTAGAAGAACAGATGTAAATGGAAAAATAATGATAATATTCAACAGTCTTTGATTGTGACAATTAGGGTGAGAGAAAGGAAAATCATTAAATTTAGGTTTTGTTTAGTCATTTAAAATTTAATTCCTCTTTCAAGTATTCAGTTAACAAAAACAAACAACAACAACATCAACAAAAAGGTCCTTTGGCTATTGCCTCAATTTTCTTTCCAGTTAGAAGACAATGACTTGACAATAAAGTGATTTGTTGTTTTAAGAATATAGCTACTAGACATAAAATCCTCAATTCAAATCATTGTGATAACAGCTTAATGTGGTGATGTAGCATGTTCTAAGAACCTTTATGTTGTCTAATTGATGAAGTGCTCAGATGCATGACTCAGAAATGCTATATCCATTTCTAAGAAATTCTCATAAAAAATTCACATCCTTTCAGCTAAGAAGGAAAACCTTTGTGCATGTCACTTGCACTTGCAGTGATTGCCAAGAGACTGGGAGGTTGCTATTAATAAGGATCCCTGCTGTTGCTGCACTCAGTGATTTATCACCTTCACATCTCTAAATGGGAGGAGGTCAGATCAGACAGAGGAAGCCATTCATTCAAAGGTGGCATTTCCCTTTCCACTGCCAGTGCTTTAAAATACAGTAATTCATTCTTAATTAATGGTTGTCTTTTGTGGCATTATGGTTCTGTTCATTGAGGTTTACAACACAAACTGCTACTTTCTAATATAATTATTCAATGATATTACCATCAATGTTAGAAGTGTACCATTGCCATCAAGAGCCCTGGCTCCTCTCCCTTATGAAGAATTCTGCCACTACATCAAGGTTCATTCAGTGGATAAAGATTAAGGGATCGTATGATTTAAAATGCTATACTACATATGATTGTCTTTCTAAATTCAAATTTATAGTCAGTGACATTTGTTTACCTATACTTTCTCATTAACATTTATGAAAGCATACAATTTACTTTATAGCCCTAATAGATGAGATATTTAGCAATGCGTTACTGACTTTTGATATCTTTACAAGGCAGCTCAATAATAAATAGTTGAGGTCCTTAGAATGTAACATCAAACCTGATTTACCACTACTGGGTTTTCTTATCTCTTAGAACTGAAATGTATAGCAATGAAAAATAAATTTATCATCCACTGAGAATATTCATCTAGACCTGAGACATCAAATTTACATGTTTTTCTTAGGTATCTCATCAATTTTTGGATAAGGCTAATGGATAGCTATGTTTCTTTGGAGAATATCTGATAATTAAGAAAAAATATTCCACTCTTTTTTGTAGTCTAATACCATGCATTCTGGTTTCAGATTTTCTTTTCAGTTACTTCATTTTAATATATCCTTCTTAGTACATTTTAATATATACTTCTTGGAAATATTATCATTTCATTTAGAGGCAAATTATCACCAGGTCACATGGAGACTGAGTGGAAAGTGATATGAAAACAGAAAAAATATTCTAAGTTGTGTTAGTAAATAGAGGTCTGTCCAATTCTATGCTATGGTAATGAATCAATGTCTGAAAGGCACTTGGGAAAATTATCAAGAAAGCACCTTTTGACTATTTTGTGTGACATTCCAGCTGTCCATAAAGAATTACAGGAGTCTTGACTTTTTAAAAAGTTTTGGATACAAAAAACAAATCATAGCAGTGTATTTAAACATTAAGTGGGCTTTGCGCATATTGCTAACATTTCGTTAGCACTTACCACGTTCTTCCCAATAACATCACTTCAAATACGGACCAGTGGTTAGACACTTAATACAGACTAGGTTGACAGTCTTCTGATGCCATATAGCAATTTGGTGGTTCTTAGGTGATTTTCTTCTAGAGATGCCCTGATTTTTAAGGAACCCAAAGTGAATCTACAGGCTTTTTATGATTTTTCATACCACGTTGGATACTTGCATGTAAATGTTTTCAATGTAAAATTGTCCTGCTAATGAGAGTCTCGATGGAGATCTCTTTTTTGACCTTCATGTCATTGACTTGTTGGATTAAAATCAAACCCTACATTTCTTCTGAGAAACATATTGACTGATGTACCAAAGCAGGTGGTGGCAATAAACTTCAAGAGAAAGCTTTACCATTACATTAAAAGATGAAATAACACATTTATTTGTTTTCACTTAAAATAAGTAGATAACTATGTGCTTGTATCAATTTTTATGATACCAGGTTTAATCAACCTTTTAATTAACTGAAGACTATATTCTCTTGGAATTTTTTATTATTGCATTTGCCCTCATATTTTGTATTTAAATGTCTATTTGGGAATAATCACAGAAAAGTTGCAAAGATTGTATGTAGAGTTCCCATATAGCCCTCGCACAGTTTTTCCTAAAGTTAACATTTTGGCAAAACTAAGAAATTGGCAAAACTGAGATACCAATACTAGTATATTACTATTAACTGAATTATAGGTTTTATTTGGATTTCACCAGTTTGTCCACTGATGTCCTTTTTCTGTTCCAAGATCTAATCCAGAATCCCCCATTGCATTTTGCTGTCATATCTCCTTAGGATACTCTATAAACTGTGACAGTTTCTCAGACTTTCCTTGTTTTTGATGTTTTGATGACTTTGACATGCTTTGAGGAGTACTAGTCACATCTTTCAGAGTTTCCCTCAATTTGGGTTCGTCTAATGTTTTGCTCATGATTAACCTGTGGTTATTGGTTTTGTGAACAAGTACCTCAGAGATGGAGTGGTCTTCTCCTAACAATAAATAGGGTATATTAGATTAACATGACACTACTAGTGATCTTAAATGTAATCATCTGGCAAAGGTAATGTTTGCCAGGATATTCCACTATAAAGTTATTATTTCCTCTTTCCAGACTCCCTTATTTGGAGGTGAGTCATTAAACACAGTTTATACTCTAGAGGGTGGGTTAAACTCTACCTCCTGGGGGAGGGGTATCTAAAAGATTATTTTAAATCTTCCATAAAGAAGACTGGTCCTTTCTTTCATTTTTAAAGACAACATTGACAATAGAACCACATCCCATGACTGTTACCCTGAAGTGGATATCATTCACTCACATGTGAGCATATCCACATTACAAAGTAAGTTGAAATAAAAGTTATTTTGATAGTCTCATCAATTACTGACCTCTTTAGCTTTCTATCATAGAAAAGACATGTATTTTCACCTTTGGAAATTACTAGCTTTCATATTTTAATGAAAAGAGGTTGCACTTAAAAGTGAGAATCGAAAATACTATTAGTAGACATGATTATTTATAATGAGAAAGTCACATTAAATCTGTTAAATATTTTTATAATGCTTTGTATCTTTAGCATTTCTTACAAGCACTTACAAAAGTGCTTTAAAGAGCACTTTTATGAATTGTACTTCTTTCAAAGATATGAAGTAGCCCTATGGATGAAAATAAATAGGTGCACTTGGCCTGCTTCTCTAAGCCGAGGTGAGTTTACTTGCAATTCTAAGAATTAAAATTCCTCTCCCTTAAGTGAGTTTAAATTAAAAATAAAGTGAATTTGAGAATACCAAAATATAGAAAAATTCAATCAAATTTTAAAATCAGTACTAATTGTATTTGTTATTGGAATGTAATTTAGTTTTCTTAATTTGGTTTCTAATGGTTTATTCATTTATTATTTTATACCATAACTTCTATGTCTAGTATAGTACATGTCAAGCTCTGTGATGGATGCTTATAAATACATATAGAAAAGACAGTCTCTGCCTGTAAAAAAATGACTAGCATGGGTAGAAAGACATATAGCTGAATCAACAACAAATTGACAGTTCACATGTGCTGCTGCAGGGATAGAAAGGGGTGTTTGTGTGGCACAAAACCCGGAGAGTTTAATTTCCTTGGAAGGCCATGGGAAAAGTCTCAGAGGAAGTAATATTTACTTTAAGCCTTAAGGAGTACATTACCTGAAAGGACCAAGGACAAGTAGAGATTCTTGGCAGAGAGCAAAGTATATAAAAAGGTACAAAGATATTAACATAATAGGCCACTTTCAGGGAAATGGAAGCAATTTTTGCATGACAGAATGTGTATGCAGGTTGCTGGTAAGAAGGCAGGAGAAGAGAGCAGTGAGGAAGAGAAAGGGTTTATGCCATGTTGATGAATTTGTACTTTAACCTAAAGACTAAGGAATTCTAAGTAGTGAAGTTATATAATATTTATTGTATTTTTAAAGAGCAGTCCAGCACAGTGTCAAGACAAAGAGGCCAGATAGAATACAACTGCAGGATAGAATGTGTGAGGGCCTGAGTATCACAATGGGAATGGAGATGGGTGGGTCATTTGGAAAACTGTTTCAGAAGACAAAAATTATAAGAGTTACTGACATGATTAAATTTGAATAGTAACAAACAGGTTTCTCTTTGGGCAAAGCTTGAGTAACAGGAGAGTGAGATGAAGTTTGTTGTAAATAAAGAAAGTGACTCAAACTTACTCATGAAAATAATTAGTAGCCAATTGGAGACAAAACCATTCCCCAATTATTAAAGTTTGTTCTTGAAAACTCTTATTAGGGAAAAGTATTAAAGCAGTCTAAAAAGTATTTGTCACAAAAATTGTTAGTATTCAAACAATGGAATATTTTAGAGATGCATGTATATATTCTCAATATTTCTGTAATTTACACTTTATTCACTCTTCCCCTAAAAAACCCTCAGAACAAAGTCAAGAGACATCTTGAAAAGTCATATAAATGGTGTACAAGATTATTAAAGCTATAAACTTCCAAACTATGTACAAACTATTGTCAGGGTCAACCTCATAATTCACAGGACTTCTTTTTCAAAAAGGAAGATATGCTATTAAAGGTACTAAAATATAAATCTTTTACTTTCAAACATATTTTCTTACAAAATGAAATAGGGCAATAGTGATATATGAATAACAATACAAACTTATAAATTACTAAAAAATAGTCTCTTTGGAGTCACACGTTGATATAGTCAAATAAATCATAATACTTTGTTAATGTGATATATTTATTGATCATAAGATTTTTTGCAGTTTATAGTCGCAGCAAACACCGAGAATGAAGTACACAAACAATTCCAGCTGAGCAGGGCAGGGAGCAACTCCTCTGAGAGAGTGTCACCCCAAGATCCGTCCACCAAATATTTATCGAGAGAGCTTGTTTAAACTACAGTTCAGACAAACAAGAGATATCCACCAGGTGGCGATTTGCGGTCCAGTCATGAGGCACATATGGCCCATACGGCCTTGTTTATTGCATCTAAAAGCACTCACACCACATTCTCCTGAGGCTGTTTTCAGTGCTCCTTATCACACATTCTGCTCCTTGCCCTGTTTTCAAGGTAAAGGAGTTTCAGCCTCATGTACAAACAACAGGCACACAGTGCCTTAGTATTTTTCCATGCCCCAACCTCAAATGCCTTGTACATAAGCTTGGATATATTGCTGTGCATCCCCCACATATCTCCCCCTTCTTTAATTCTTAAAGCATGCTGCTTATCTAATGCAAGGTAAGCTTCTATCATTCTTCCCTAGTCATAGATGTGTTGGGTGGCAGCACAGAGATATTTGTAGATGTCTAGCAAACAGATTTAAAAAAGAATAAGTATAGTGGTCATCACCCAAATGTGTATGTTTGACTCAGACAACCAAGTATTTGGGTTTAACAATCAAAAGTCTTCTTGTAATTGCTGAAGGTATTTGTTTGTAATTGCTGTGACCATTCTTCACGTTGCTTCTTTAACTCGCACTCAAGAGTGGAAACTTGAGAAGATAGGTGGTCGTGATATGCCCCTCATGGGTATGCTTTCACCCTCTTTCAAGCATACTGGGAGCTATCATATGGCAAAGGTGTAACACAGATAGAATTATATTGCCAATCGCAATATAAATTTTGATGGATAATGAATGCCTGTTGTTGATCTCCTAGCCATTCAATGGTGCTTCAAGGGCCTCTAGGTGAGACAAAATACTCTTATCAATGTTTACTTGTTCTCGAAATTCATGGGTTACATCGTATAGCATGTGGTTCACGACTGAGGCTGTATGAATAGATTCTGTCAAAGAGACAGCTGTAGTAGTGGCAATTGTTAATATAATAATAGCTGAGACTAAAAAGGCAATTAAAGTGGCCAGAATTTTTCTTTTTTCTTTTTTTTTTTTTTTTTTTTTTGTAGTACTAGACAGTACTTTTCTAAATAACTGCAGGGTGGAATCCCCTTCCCAGTTCCTGGTTAAATTTACAGGGAGCCACAATTCTGTATGCCATTTTAAGATTATGACATAGGTTATATTTAACTGTATAATGTTTTGATGAGACAAGCATGTAGCATACCAACTACTGGAAGAGACTATAAAAGGATTATTAATTATTAATTACTATTAATACTATAAAAGATTGGTTCTGCTCTATGTTAGGAACACTTTGCCCAAACAGAAGTATATAGGGGTGCGTAGTACAAATCAGGACTGTATCAGTAACATTATTGTGCAAGGAGAGGGTGTAGTTGTCACTGCTACTAGTGTAATTACCATATGAAAGAACTTGTTAAAAAAAAAGGAAGTACTAGTCTCCAAGTTTGGGTATGAGCAGGGCTTAAAGCTTGTCCCGCTTTTAATTGTAACATTGGTCCTGAAAGCCCACATTCTGACCAAGTGATGGCACTATTGGAGGGACTCCCAAACCCAATAGTCTGATTTGCAGACATGAGATTACCATGGGGACCCCAATCTGGTAAGGTGCCATTATCAAACAGAGGCACCTGATGTGGTGCAGCTTGTCTGCCCAGGGACTACTGGACAGCCTCAAACTTGTATCTTCAGTATCTACTAAGATAGCATATAGGACAATCAGGCACTTGTACAACTTCATTAGAGACCTCAGTAAGATTAATCTAACAGCAGAAATAAAGATCAAATTTGCAAGTTTAGCATCCCTTTTGGGCAGATAGTAAAGATGCTCCTGAGGAATGAGAGTAATACACTTATTGTGAGTAATTGTGGAAAAACAAGTGGAGGGATTACTAGATAACAGAGTCAAAGAGTCATTGAGTTTAATCTATCCTAAATTTTCAGGTAACGGGTAAGACAAGGGCATCCATCGACCTCCCGTCCAAGAAGTATCATTAGATGACAAAGGCAGGTCTGCATCCCACCACGTAATAACATGAAAAACAGGGGGATTCAGAACATGACTCCAATAAACATGTTGTTGAGCTGAGTCCACCTGGCAAAGAACAAGAATATCCAGCCACCCCAACATCCATGTCTGTCTTTCGTTCTCAGAAGCTTCCCCAATTCCTGCCAGATACATAAGAAACTGGTTCTGTGCAGCTGCAGGGACTCCCATGGCCGTAAACTGGATAGTTGTCTGTTGGTCCAACAGAGGTAGGTCTTCTTAAGGGTGGAGGAAAAGAGGGCAATGGCTTTTCTATTAGGGGAGGAAAAGGCTCTAGTCCATCCTCATCATCACTAGAAAAAGTGTCTTCTTTATGCCCTACTGAAGGGAATGAGGTGGGGGGAGGAGCCCCTCCCTGTTGTTCTGGTGCCTGCATTCTCTTTTCCTTTAAATTTTCTGAATTACCTTCAGGTGAAGAAAATGGGCGATCTGACTCAACATGATCTGGCATATAAAGAGGGTACAACGCAGAGTGTACCAGAGTCCAGGTGGTCAAAATGGTACTAAAATGACCCTGCTTGAATCCTCTTTTCAGGCAGGGACCCACCTCGTCCCACAACTCTAAGTCTAATATTCCTTGATCAGGGGAACAAGGGCATTCCTGTGAAATTAAAAACATAAGCTTATGCAAAGTTTTAGACTTTACAGTGCACTGGATAGCCTTAAGCAATTGTTGCACAGTTTTAAAAAACCTTTCTGCTCTTTGGTCAATTTCTGACCCATGATAACCCAACCCCTGGTATAATGTGAATCGGTCCCATCCTCCCGAAACAGGTTGGGACTGTCCCTTACTGATATTCCCCAAAGATTGATGAGTTTACTTACTCCACGTGTAATTTTAAGGCAATCATGTTGGGGTGACCACTTGAAGCTTATAGCTGCAGTGAATGCTGAGAATGAAGTACTCAGAAAATTTCAGCTGAGTGTGAGTGGGGTGGGGAGCAGCTTCTCTGAGAGAGTGTCACCCCAAGATCTGTCCACGGAATATTTATTGAGAAAGTTTGTTTGAACTACAATTGAGACAAACAAGAGACATCCACCAGGTGGCAATTTGCGGTCAGATCATGAGGTACATATGGCCTTGTTTACTACATATAAAAGCACTCAGACCACATTCACAGGAGGCTGTTTTCAGCACTCCTTATCACACATTCCATTTCTTGCCCTGTTTTCAGGGTCAAGGAGTTTCAGTGTCATGCACAAACAACATGCACACCGTGCCTCAGTATTTTTCCATGCCTCGACATCAAATTCCTTGTACATAGCTTGAATATGTTGCCGTGCATCCCCAACATTTTTCTTCTCATTATTCTACAATTTATACTTTTCTACTTCATCATTCCAATTAAATTGAAAGCAACATCAGTCCTTTTTGGGCAATGCAAGTTAATTTTTAGTACATAATTTTTAATAATTCTTCATTTAGGGAAGAATCCACTGACACAACTGTTACTGGAGCTAAGATTATTTTATAGAGTGTGACATTAAGATAAATTTTGATTATTTTATAACATAAATTTTAGTACATCTAGGGCTAATGATTCAACATTTAGAAGTTTCTAAAGACCCATCTCAGTGGCTCATAACTTTAATCCCAACACTTTGAGAGGCTACGGTGGAAGGACATATTGAGCCCACAAATTCAAGACCACAGTGGGCAATATAGTGATACGTCAGCTCTACAAAAAATAAATTTTAAAAATTATATTAGCCAGGTGTGGTGGCATGTGCCTGTAGTCCCAGCTACTTGAGGCTAAGTTGAGAGAATTGCTTGAGATCGAGAGGTGGAGGCTGCAGTAATCCATGATCACACCACTGCACTCCAGCTTGGCCAACAAGAGTGAGAGACCCTGTCTCAGTCAATCAATCAATCAATCAATCAATCAATCAATCAATCAATCAGTGTTTCTAAAAATATTTACCTCTTTACGTAGATCAATTTTGTGTAAATATGAATTTAATTTTAAGTGTTAATTTATAAAATAAAAATTTAATGTTTCCTCTGAAGGCTCCTGTAACTATGGAGGTTGTATAAGAAACCAAACATGGCTTTATAGGATGTGTATAATTCAAAGTATCTATTTATATAATATATCACTGCATCTTCAATTATAGAAAAATTTAATTTTGAAATTGTCTTTCTAATCGATTTGTTCATTAGAAGCTCATGTGAAAATTATTATTTTCCACTGAATGTGATGATCTTTAAAATTAATTTGCATTTCTAAACTCGTAGATATATGTTTTGCAATGTTGTAGTTTTCAAAATCAGAGATTCTGAACTCTTTTAAAAATTGTAATAACTCTCTGGTATGCATTATTGCAATGTCTACTTGTACACTTTTTTAAAAAATAACTTATTAACAAAGCTTGCTACCTGACAGACTGTCCCAGCACTCAGGCCACAGTGTTAAAATTTGCTATAGCTTAAACTTAGGGGGTGGAAAGTCAAACTGGCCTCCCACTATGGGTCCCAACACTGCTAATATATGCAGTCCTCTCTCTCTGTCTCTCTCTCTCTCTCTCTCTGTCTCTCTCTCTGCAGTGGCTGCAACTACTGCCCCTAATATTGTTTCTGCTACAGCTGTCACTGTCATCACTGTTAATCTGGGCCCAGTTCCCAGTCTGGCTGGCCTGCTCTAAGACCTGAGACCATACATATGAAAAACACTTAAGAAAGTTGCTATTTGGAAAAGATTAATGCACTTGCTAAATTCCTAGTACAAATGATGCAATGGAGAGAGAGAGAGAAACATTAATTACCAATATTAAGAAAAAGAATTATCATCAGTAATTTAAAAAGAATTAGACCCAGATTTTACAGAATTCGTTTATGAATACCACAAAACAGAGGTATAGAAAGACAACAAAAACAACAGCAACAACAACAAACAGACACACTATGAAAAGGGTAAAATCTAATTTCCAGAGTTGCCACTTTATATTAAATGTCTAAGATACATAAGGAAACTAGAAAGTTTGACCTTAATATAAGGAAAAAAACATTCAATAGAAACTATCTCCCAGGAAGCCCACATTTCAGATTTACTAGAAAAATATTTTAAATAATTTATTACAAATATATTCAAAGAAATCAAAGAAACCATGTCTAAAGAAGTAAAAGTATGAAAATGATGTTTCTGAAAAATAGAGAGGATCAATAAAGAGACTGAAATGATAAAAATAGAGAGTAATGGCCGGGCGCGGTGGCTCAAGCCTATAATCCCAGCACTTTGGGAGGCCGAGACGGGTGGATCATGAGGTCAGGAGATCGAGACCATCCTGGCAAACACGGTGAAACCCCGTCTCTACTAAAAATACAAAAAACTAGCCGGGCGAGGTGGCAGCGCCTGTAGTCCCAGCTACTCCGGAGGCTGAGGCAGGAGAATGGCGTGAACCCGGGAGGCAGAGCTTGCAGTGAGCTGAGATCCAGCCACTGCACTCCAGCCTGGGCGACAGAGCGAGACTCCGTCTAAAAAAAAAAAAAAAATGAGAGTAACTGAAGTGAGGACTCGAGGTAAGAAGATGTTATGATCGTACAAAAGTCTTGGGTTTAATAGCCTGTACCACAATGGAGAGGAAAATTCACTGAAGTGACATCATGGAGCCATACATAGAACTTAGTAATTCATAGATTAAAGGAGAGAAAATACATTCTTTTAAGTCTTAGAAAATATTATAATTGAAGAAATTACATGTTTACTACCCCATCACTTTTAGTATGAATCTTTCTTCTGCTTCTTGTCAAGATGGTCCCCTTAGAAAGTGCTTTTCTTAAATGTACTTTTATTTCTGCTTTTATGATTTAGGTCATGAAATTAGTCTTGCCTCAAAGTTTTTATATTTAAAGAAATTCTTGTTATTCTTCAAAATCTGTACACGTGCAATCTTTTAAAAAAAACTTTCTATTTCAATTGTAATGGCCATATATTTTATTTCCTAGGACATGGTTGATTTTAACATACACCGTAGTTCCTTTTTTTCTGCCATCTTGGATGTTCTCTAAATGTATTATATACTTTATGTTGAGTAGAGTAAAAACAAATTTATTACTTAGGCATAAGAATATAATAATAGAACTATATGTAATAATAGAACTATATATTGACAATATGCAGACACTGACACCAACAACACAAATTATATACATGATCAGTGGTTCTTAACCAGGGGTCACTTTGCCTCTGAGAAGCCACTTAGCAATTTCTGGAGACAGGAGGGCAGTGCTACTGGCCTCTAGTGGGCGGAGGATTGAGGGCTGCTTCTGAAAGTCATACAGTGCATAAGATGGCCATCCGAAACAAAGAATTACCTAGTTAAAAATTTCAACAGTGCCAAAATTGAGAAGCCCTCATTTAGGGACATGGTATATGATAGGAAGGCATTTCCTACAACTCCTGAAAAAACTATTTCTCAAAATAGCAAACATCTATATTAAGTTATTACAATACCAATTAAAAGCATGAACATGCAAACTATTTGGTTATAGGCAAAAATCCTAAATCCAAGAACTCTATTATAAAGTTGTCCTAGTTAGAGTCTTCCATGATTGGACACTACAAGATAGTAAATGGGGAGAAATGCTTGTGAAAGCTAAAAGGGAGGGCTTGGAAAGTCAGGGAAGGCTGTTAGACCCTGAGGCAGCTCTGTCACCTATGACAGAGATAGGGAAGGAAAGATTGGGTAGAAAGAACCTCAGACTGCAGCACAGGTCTGAGGAAGTCTCTGTCAAGATGATGGGAAGTGTTTGGACCAAAAATGCCAGCTGGAAGTATCTCATGTTGAACAGAATGTCTTGACTCTAGTGTTCCTGCTGTGCACAATCACTGGCTGAGAGCAGACCAGGGGAAGTGTTATTCATTTCACTTGTTTTAGTATGAAGTTAGACGTAATTTTTGATAAGTTTAAATTTCAAAGAAATACTGCTTAGAAACAGATCTAGATGTATTCACTTAAATAATTTAAAATAAAGCCAAAAGGAATTAATGTGTAATTTTGTATCAATAACAACTTTTAGAGAAAGGCAAGGAAAAATATGTCATATACATTCTAAAAGTAGTTCTGACCCAATACAGGAGCACCCAGATTCAAAAAACAAGTCCTTAGAGACTTACAAAGAGACTTAACACTCCCATACAATAATAATGGGAGACTTCAACACCCCACTGTCAACATTAGACAGATCAACAAGACAGAAAGTTAACAAGGATATCCAGGAATTGAACTCATCTCTGCAGCAAGCAGACCTAATAGACATCTACAGAACTCTCCACCCCAAATCAACAGAATATAAATTCTTCTCAGCACCACATCACACTTATTCCAAAATTGACCACATAATTGGAAGTAAAGCACTCCTCAGCAAATGTACAAGAACAAAAATTATAACAAACTGTCTCTCAGACCACAGTGCAATCAAACTAGAACTCAGGATTAAGAAACTCAATGAAAACTGCTTAACTACATGGAAATTGAATAACCTGCTCCTGAATGACTACTGGGTACATAACGAAATGAAGGCAGAAATAAAGAAGTTCTTTGAAACTAATGAGAACAAAGATACAACATACCAGAATCTCTGGGACACATTTAAAGCAGTGTGTAGAAGGAAATCTATAGCACTAAATGCCCACAAGAGAAAGCTGGAAAGATCTAAAATGGACACTCTAACATCACAATTAAAAGAACTAGAGAAGCAGGAGCAAACACATTCAAAAGCTAGCAGAAGGCAAGAAATAACTAAGATCAGAGTAGAACTGAAGGAGATAGAGACACAAAAAACCCTCCAAAAAATCAATGAATCCAGGAGTTGGTTGCTTGAAAAGCTCAACAAAATTGATAGACCACAAGCAAGACTAATAAAGAAGAAAAGAGAGAAGAATCAAATAGACGCAATAAAAAATGATAAAGGGGATATCACCACCGATCCCACAGAAATACAAACTACCATCAGAGAATACTATAAACACCTCTACGCAAATCAACTAGAAAATCTAGAAGAAATGGATACTTTCCTGGACACTTACACTCTCCCAAGACTAAACCAGGAAGAAGCTGAATCCCTGAATAGACCAATAGCAGGCTCTGAAATTGAGGCAATAATTAATAGCCTACCAACCAAAAAAAGTCCAGGACCAGATGGATTCATAGCTGAATTCTACCAGAGATACAAGGAGGAGCTGGTACTATTCCTTCTGAAATGATTCCAATCAATAGAAAAAGAGGGAATCCTCCCTAACTCATTTTATGAGGCCAACATCATCCTGATACCAAAGCCTGGCAGAGACACAACAAAAAAAGAGAATTTTAGACCAATATCCCTGATGAACATAGATTTAAAAAATCCTCAATAAAAAATACCAAATCCAGTATTTTTGCAAACTGAATCCAGTAGCACATCAAAAAGCTTTTCCACCATGATCAAGTGGGCTTCATCCCTGGGAAGCAAGGCTGTTTCAACATTCGCAAATCAATCAACATAATCCAGCATATAAACAGAACCAAAGATAAAAACTACATGATTGTCTCAATAGATGCAGAAAAGGCTTTTGACAAAATTCAACAGCCCTTCATGCTAAAAACTCTCAATAAATTTGGTATTGATGGAATGTACCTCAAAATAATAAGAGCTATTTATGACAAACCCACAGCCAATATCATACTGAATGGGCAAAAACTGGAAAAATTCCCTTTGAAAACTGGTACAAGACAGGGATGCCCTCTCTCACCACTCCTATTCAACATAGTGTTGGAAGTTCTGGCTAGGGCAATCAGGCAAGATAAAGAAATCAAGGATATTCAGTTAGGAAAAGAAGAGGTCAAATTGTCCCTGTTTGCAGATGACATGATTGTATATTTAGAAAATCCCATTGTCTCAGCCCAAAATCTCTTTAAGCTGATAAGCAACTTCAGCAAAGTCTCAGGATACAAAATCAATGTGCAAAACTCACAAGCATTCTCATTCTTATACACCAGTAACAGACAAACAGAGAGCCAAATCATGAATGAACTCCCATTCACAATTGCTTCAAAGAGAATAAAATACCTAGGAATCCAACTTACAAGGGATGTAAAGGACCTCTTCAAGGAGAACTACAAACCACTGCTCAGTGAAATAAAAGAGGACACAAACAAATGGAAGAGCATACCACGCTCATGGATAGGAACATACCATGCTCTTCATGATATTGATAGGAAGAATCAATATCGTGAAAATGGCCATACTGCCCAAGGTCATTTATAGATTCAATGCCATCCCCATCAAGCTACCAATGAGTTTCTTCACAGAATTGGAAAAAACTGCTTTAAACTTCATATGGAACCAAAAAAGAGCCCGCATTGCCAAGACAATCCTAAGTCAAAAGAACAAAGCTGGAGGCCTCATGCTACCTGACTTCAAACTATACTACAAGGCTACAGTAACCAAAACAGCATGGCACTGGTACCAAAACAGAGATATAGACCGATGGAAAAGAACAGAGTCCTCAGAAATAATACCACACATCTGCAGCCATCTGATCTTTGACAAACCTGAGAAAAACAAGAAATGGGGAAAGGATTCCCTATTTAATAAATGGTGCTAGGAAAATTGGCTAGCCATAAGTAGGAAGCTGAAACTGGATCCTTT
Organism: Piliocolobus tephrosceles; assembly: GCF_002776525.5. Taxonomy (NCBI): domain Eukaryota; kingdom Metazoa; phylum Chordata; class Mammalia; order Primates; family Cercopithecidae; genus Piliocolobus; species Piliocolobus tephrosceles. The sequence goes on along the minus strand of NC_045441.1, from coordinate 69,362,895 downwards.
CCTTACTCCTTATACGAAAATTAATTCAAGATGTATTAGAGACTTAAATGTTAGACCTAATACCATAAAAACCCTAGAAGAAAACCTAGGTAGTACCATTCAGGACATAGGCATGGGCAAGGACTTCATGTCTAAAACACCAAAAGCAACGGCAACAAAAGCCAAAATTGACAAATGGGATCTAATTAAACTAAAGAGCTTCCGCACAGCAAAAGAAACTACCATCAGAGTGAACAGGCAACCTACAGAATGGGAGAAAATTTTTGCAATCTACTCATCTGACAAAGGGCTAATATCCAGAACCTACAAAGAACTCAAACAAATTTACAAGAAAAAAACAAACAACCCCATCCAAAAGTGGACAAAGGATATGAACAGACATTTCTCAAAAGAAGACATTCATACAGCCAACAGATGCATGAAAAAATGCTTATCATCACTGGCTATCAGAGAAATGCAAATCAAAACCACAATGAGATACCATCTCACACCAGTTAGAATGGCAATCATTAAAATGTCAGGAAACAACAAGTGCTGGAGAGCATGTGGAGAAATAGGAACACTTTTACACTGTTGGTGGGATTGTAAACTAGTTCAACCATTATGGAAGACAATATGGCGATTCCTCAAGGATCTAGAACTAGAAGTACCATATGGCCCAGCCATCCCATTACTGGGTATATACCCAAAGGATTATAAATCATGGTAGTATAAAGACACATGCACACGTATGTTTATTGTGGCACCATTCACAATAGCAAAGACTTGGAATCAACCCAAATGTCCATCAGTGACAGAGTGGATTAAGAAAATGTGCCACATATACACCATGGAATACTATGCAGCCATAAAAAAGGATGAGTTTGTGTCCTTTGTAGGGACATGGATGCAGCTGGAAACCATCATTCTCAGCAAACTATGGCAAGAACAGAAAACCAAACACCGCATGTTCTCACTCATAGGTAGGAACTGAACAATGAGATCACTTGGACTCGGGAAGGGGAACATCACACACCGGGGCCTATCACGGGGAGGGGGGAGGGGGGAGGGATTGCATTGGGAGTTATACCTGATGTAAATGACGAGTTGATGGGTGCTGACGAGTTGATGGGAGCAGCACACCAACATGGCACATGTATACATATGTAACAAACCTGCACGTTATGCACATGTACCCTAGAACTTAAAGTATAATAAAAAAAAAGAAAAAAAAAAGATTGCCACTTTGAAAATACAATTTTCATTCGAGCTTATATTTATGTTTCAGATAAAAATCTACTTAATGATAATAAAAGACCCTTAACTTATATCATAGCAACATTATCATTGCATCTGCTTTTAAATGTCACTATATCCCAGTTTCTTTATTTGCAGAATGTACCAGGTTATTCATCCTGGTTCCTCTTATACCTTCTCTTTCTGTCCCTTTCACATCTATTATGTTACTAAAAGCCTGAAAACCCCATCTTCTTAATTACTCAGAAATCTATTAATTTAAACATTTTGAGGACAGCAATGTGGTGATAAATGTTGTGCATACAATGACCAAACATTTTGGAAGATGACTTCTAGGGTCAAGACTGGATGCATATAGAAAAGTCAGGATCAATAATCAGTAGTCCACATCTAAGGTGGTGGGAGTGGAGAAGAGGAGGAGAGAAAGAATGTGGGAAATACTTGGGGAGTAACTGAAATATCTTGGGGAAGTGGGGAGAGAGATTCTCTGAGAAATGTTTAATACACTTCTTTTTTCTGAGAAGTGTCTAATGCACTTTTTTGGTAATTAACAGGTCCTCAGTGACCTTAAGAAGAAAGGCTTTAGTAAAATCACAGCGACAGGAAGCAAATCACAGGACAAGAAAAAAAAAAAAGTTCAGTCAGTAAACCTGATCATAAAGAAAAAGGAGAGAGATGTGATTAGATAGGGCAAGTAGGTTGCATGGATTTGCTTGTTTCTATTGGTTTATTAAGCTCTGCAGTAAGCTGAGAATATTTCTATACTGGAGAAAAGCAGCCTCCAGAACTGCAGAGTTGAAAATACAGAAAGGAAAGGCAATAATCAAAGAAGTACAGTATGCAACAGCAAGTGAGAAATTAAATCAAAAATAGTATTCTGTTTTAAAGAGGATATTTTTAGCCTGAAGTTGTTTCTGGAGTTTTGAGATTATTTGTAAGGAAATAACATGTTCTTTAGTTATTGCATGCTGAATTCTGGCATCAAATGAGTTTAGATTTTATTTATCTCTGGTGTGCAAGCAGAACACATAAGTTTCTTAAGGCCATAGTGTGTCTAATTAAATAGATTTTCTTTTTAACTTCTGGCATAATGCCTTACACCTAGTGGGTGCTCGGTAAACATTTATTGATCTCTATATACGTATTTTTAAATATAAAGCCACTGCAAATATTAATGTTACTGTTTCATAGAAGTACTGAAAAGATACTAAAAGCACAATGGGTAGAACAACATTGTAATTAGAGTTTGGAAATAATATTTAGACAAAACTTGGTATTTATCAGATCTATTTTCATGTTTAACCACATTGGTTGGCACACATTTAATGACTCTAACCAGAATGAGATCTATGATATGGATGCATGCTGCTCAGTTTTTCCAAAACACCAATAACAACAAATGTTAAGGCATTTAGCAATGCTACATACTTTCAGAATACCTCTGTATACTTTCACAACACTGCCCTATAAGAAAGGAGGTATTACTGATCTCATCTTCTCAATGAAAAAAACAGAAGCAGTGAATAACTGCCTCACCCAAAGTTTCAGATCTAGCCCTGTAAATCCTGGGACTTAAATTCAGATCTTCTGGATACTTATTCGTTCTTTCATTAATACTAACTCGTATTTAATCCTCTAAATACCATATAAAACTCCCCCAAATGAGTAAGTTGATTGATATTAGAGGTATTTAAGAAAAGTAACTGACAGATTGTAAGTTCTTTTTTTTTGATTCTCCAGAATGTTATATTTGTATTCCCTTTGTCCATTGCAACATTACTTATGATTTAGAGTAAATATCTTTAATGGACTTTTATAAAGTGTCTCTAATACATGAATATTTGATAATTATTCTCTTACCCTTAAAGGTTAGTCAAGTGTTAATTACTAAAATGTTCAGATTCTAGAATAAATGACTGGAACATAGGCTTAATTAAAAATGGAATAGGCCAATACAGTAATAATAATAATAATGACTATAAAATGTTTTATTGACCACTTACTGTTGTTCAGCACTGTGCTAACATTATATATACATATGAATTCATATATATATGTTTCGCTTTTATCATCACAAAGCCCCTAATAAATAAGTGCACTATCTTTAATTAAGGAAATAGAGATCTAATAGTGATTAAGTAAAAGCCAAAAATCACATATAGAGAAAATGGTGGAACCTGAACTGTTTGTAGCAGCCTGAATTCAAAACCAGTAGACTTAAACTACACTAGCTTGAGGGAAGAAGTGTAGTTTGAGATAATCCCTAAAGTAGGTTATGCTCTATATTTGATAATATGGTGGAACTGATGTCTAGAGAAATCCTCTTAGTGTAGAAAACTTTTAAATACTAGATAAAACATAACACTTACATTTTCTTAATGCATGGCTGAGCTGATAAGAGAGGAACTCAGATGCAGAAAAAATAAGAAAGCATAAATGCAGTGAGAAAAGTAAATGCTGAAATCTGCATTTGCCAGAGGTATATTTTCGTTCATCTTGGCTGGTACAGGGTTTGGCTGTAAAAGTTACAAGTGTACTGAGCATATGACAAAACCCTAAAGCAGCTCAAAATGAGAAGTAAAATACAGGACTTCTAAGGGATGCCAGGAGTCCCACAAGGTGAATCTATCCATGGCTAAACTACAGACAGAAGACAAAGATAATTTTCTGTCTTATCATTGTTTCTATTTGGAAGGGAATAAGCCAAAAGTATCCTATGAGAGTTCAAGGCCCTAATCCTATCTTTAAAGAAATGGATTATGTGGCTTAAACTAGTGGTTGTCAAAGTTTTTCTGTAAACGACCAGAGAGTAAATATTTTAAGCTCTGTGAGCCACATGGCCTCTGTTGCAACCAACCACTTGATTCTGCCATTGTAATGGGAAAGCAGCCAAGGACAAAATATGTATGTAGCTGCGTGCCAGTAAAACTTTATTCATAAAAGCAGGCAGCAGGTTGAAATTGTTCTGCAGGCTGTAGTTTGAAAAACCTGGTCAAAAATATCTTAAGTGAAAAAAAAAAAAAAAAAAGCTTTAAATTGCCGCTTCTGGTAATGATCCAGGGACCTGGAAAAAGTAAACACAAATTTTCTCTGGAGAAAATAAGCTGAAAGACGTCAAAGAATTCCAGTAGCTAATGTTCCAAGAAACATGAATTCAACAGGAGAGGAGCAACCATGAGTGAAAGTCAGTAAAAAACAACACATTACAGTTGAAGTGTGCAAAAACAGCAGAATTATACAACATTAAACATAGCCTAAGAAGATTTATTTGTTTAAAAGAAGAGCAATATGTAGTGAAAGTATGTTAAAGGAAGAGGCAAAAATGACCACGTAATTTGAAAAAGAGCCAATGGGCCGGGCGCGGTGGCTCAAGCCTGTAATCCCAGCACGTTGGGAGGCCGAGATGGGCGGATCACAAGGTCAGGAGATCGAGACCATCCTGGCTAACACGGTGAAACCCCGTCTCTACTAAAAAATACAAAAAAACTAGCCGGGCGAGATGGTGGGCGCCTGTAGTCCCAGCTACTCGGGAGGCTGAGGCCGGAGAATGGCGTAAACCCGGGAGGCGGAGCTTGCAGTGAGCTGAGATCAGGCCACTGCTCTCCAGCCCAGGCGACAGAGCCAGACTCCGTCTCACAGAGAAAAAAAAGAAAAAGAAAAAGAGCCAATGAAATGATCACAACTAAAAGGCATGGTTGTTTAGAAATTCATTGAGAATATTAAACATCAGATTAGATACAGGAGAAGGGATAATAAGTTGAAACATATTAATCTGTAGAAATCATCCACAGTGTGGCATAGAGACATATGAATATGTGACAAGGACAGAAAGACTGAGAAGATCTAACATTTCTAATCAGTGTTCTGTGCAGAGAATATAGGAAGAATAAGGGAAGGTGATAGAAGAAATAATAACTAAATTTTTTGGAATTCATGAAAGATAACAGTTCTCATATTCAGAAAGCCAAATGAATTTCTAGAGAGGTATATACACATACACACATACACACACATGATTACCTAATCCTACCCAGAGAGCAGAGCACCAGACACAAGAAATTTATTAAAGTTTCTCAAAATGTTATGAGAAAATTATCTGTCAACCTAGAATATTATGCTGGGAAAAGCATTTTTTCATAACAATAGTGAACTAAAGACATTTCAAATATCAACAAATTGAGATAATTTACAAACTGCATACTCTTATTAATAGAACTTCTAAAGAATATGTTGCATAGAGAAGTTAGTGATCTAAAGAAGTTTGGAGAAACAGTACGTATATGTGAGTGGATCTAAGCCACCATTGACTGCATAAGGAATTGATAAGAATATCTAATATTAAGTGATACAAATATACACAAACAAAATATGAGAAGGAATATTATACAAGTTGGAAGGAGTGGTTAGATTTAAAGCATTTCAAGGTACTTATATTATTGGGAAAGAAGAGAAAGATGATGATAGACACTTTGGAATTTGTTCTGATAAATATTTCCAATAAAATGCCCATTATATCCACTGAAATAATTGTAATAAAACGAACTTCCAAACTGGAAAATTCAAAAATTAATGGAGTGACATTTGGGAGATTTAGATGGATACAAGTAAAGTACATTTGCACTGAGGCAGAAGTAAATATAATGTTTGTTGCAAAAAAGAACATTCAGTAACATTTAATAGTGTTTCAAAAATAATAAAGGAAATAAATCTGTAGTGGGCAAAAAAAAAAAGAAAAGAAATAGAATGTATTTTTGCATTTGATTATAAAGAACAGTATCGCAAGTAAGAATGAATGTTCCTCATTATGTGAATGTTGCTAACGCAAAGTCACAGCCAACAAATGTAAACATTGCGAAATCCAATCTTCTTGTTCGCTGAGCTTCCAGGAAAAATTGCAGAACACCAGCCTCACAGGACGCCAATTATAGCAATATAGCCTCTAGGCTCACATAATCACAACATCTGTAAAAGTCCCCTTCATGGATGGTTTACAGTAAATTTTATTACAGCTTTCATGTTGTACCAGAGGCTTTAGTACATACTATGTTAATAATATCAGCAAACAACCAGTTTAAAACCATATAATCAAAATAATTACTCTTAACTGAAAATAATTTGTGAGGTTTAAATTTGTTATGATACAAAATAAAAATAAAATCTTAAAATTCACTTTTAAGAACATTTGAAAAATCAATTATTGTACCATATGGCATGATAATTACTAATGTTACATATTTTAAAACACAAATAAAAATTACTGGCTATAATATTCTAATGTATACATCTAATACAAACTTATATTGCTAAGATGGCAATAAGCTATAAATATGTCAAATCCAAAATTATAAATATGTAAAAGAAACAAAAAATTTTTAGAACAGCCTGAAGATTAACTGCTGTTTCTAAAACTTGAAGATAACTTTGATTACATCAAACATCTTTTTAGATCTTTATATTCAATTTTTTAAAAAGCAAATCTATTTCAAAATACAGAATTTGCCCTGGGTTTTCATTAACACATATTCATTAGTGGTTAAACAAATATAAAAATCAATACTTCTTTTGTGGGAAAGGGAAATCCAAAATCTGTTAACTGAAGGTTGAAATAGATATCATGTCATCCGCCAATAAAATTCCGGTCAATATATAACATCTTTGCAAATAGAATCACTTTGCAAATAGAAACATACTTTCTTAGAGCTTTATTTCATAAAGATGTTTTCATTATGGATATCTTTTTTCATAAAGGGTATTATTTCATTATATGTATGTAGGTGTGTATCTATATATACATATACACACACACATATATACACACACACAATGTATATACATGTAATACATATATATAGTGTGTGTGTATATATATGTATAGTGTTTTCATGAGGAGGCTGTGTTAACATGTGAATGATAGTTTGTAGTACTTCTTATCATTTACCCTCCATGGTTGCAAATACCTTCCAAGAGACTGGCAAAGTGTCAATTTCTAACAACCCTTTAATCTTGTCACAGACTCCCTTTTAAACTGCTATTTTGATATCAGAATTGCATTCATTTTTTTCTTTTTTCTTTTTATTTTTTATTATACTTTAAGTTCTAGGGTACATGTGCATAACGTGCAGGTTTGTTACATATGTATACATGTGCCATGTTGGTGTGCTGCACCCATCAACTCGTCAGCACCCATCAATTCATCATTTATATCAGGTATAACTCCCCAATGCAATCCCTCCCCCCTCCCCCCTCCCCATGATAGGCCCCAGTGTGTGATGTTCCCCTTCCCGAGTCCAAGTGAGCTCATTGTTCAGTTCCCACCTATGAGTGAGAACATGCGGTGTTTGGTTTTCTCTTCTTGTGATAGTTTGCTAAGAATGATGGTTTCCAGCTGCATCCATGTCCCTACAAAGGATGCAAACTCATCCTTTTTTATGGCTGCATAGTATTCCATGGTGTATATGTGCCACATTTTCTTAATCCAGTCTGTCACTGATGGACATTTGGGTTGATTCCAAGTCTTTGCTATTGTGAATAGTGCCACAATAAACATACGTGTGCATGTGTCTTTGTAGTAGCGTAATTTATAATCCTTTGGCTATATACCCAGTAGTGGGATGGCTGGGTCATATGGTACATCTAGTTCTAGATCCTTGAGGAATTGCCATACTGTTTTCCATAATGGTTGAACTAGTTTACAATCCCACCAACAGTGTAAAAGTGTTCCTATTTCTCCACATCCTCTCCAACACCTGTTGTTTCCTGATTTTTTAATGATTGCCATTCTAACTGGTGTGAGATGGTATCTCATTGTGGTTTTGATTTGCATTTCTCTGATGGCGAGTGATGATGAGCATTTTTTCATCTGTCTGTTGGCTGTATGAATGTCTTCTTTTGAGAAATGTCTGTTCATATCCTTTGTCCACTTTTGGATGGGGTTGTTTGTTTTTTTCTTGTATATTTGTTTGATTTCTTTTATTTAAAGTTTTATTTTAGATTTGGGGATACATGTGCAGGTTTGTTACATGTGTATGTTGGGTGTTGCTGGGGTTTGGGCTTCTAGAGAACCCATCACCCAAATAGTGAACATAGTACCCAATAAGAAGTCTCTTCAACACTTGCCTGCCTCACTCCTTCCCCACTTTTGGAGTCCTCAGTGTCTATTGTTTCCATCTTTATGTGCATCTGTACCCATTGTTTACCACTTATAAGTGAGAACATGTAGAATTTTATTTTCTGTTTCTGCCTTAATTCACTTTGGATCATGGCCTCCAGCTTCAATGATGCTGCAGCAAAGGCCATGATTTCATGCTTTTTAAGGCTGCATAGTATTCCATGATGTATATGTACCATATTTTCTTTATCCAAGCCACTGTTGACAGACACTTAGGTTGATTTCCTGACTTTGGATTGTGAATAGTGCTGTGATAAACATACAAGTACATGTGTCTTTTTGATAAAACAGTTCCTTTGGGGCAGCTATCCATTAGTGGGATTGCTAGGTTGAATGGTAATTATATTGCTAGTTATTTGAGAAATCTCTATACTGATTTTAATAGGTGTTAAACTAATTTACATTCCCACCAGCAGTGTCAGGGGGTTCCTTTCTTATTCATCCTAGCTATCATTTATTATTTTTTGACTTTAGTAATAGCCATCCTGACGGATATAAGATAGTATCACATGACTTTAATTTGCATTTATCTGCTTATTAGTGATATTTAGCATTTTTTATATGTTTGCTGGCTGTTCATGTGTCTTCTTTTGAGAGATGTCTGTTCATGTCCTTTGCCCACTTTTTAATAAATGAGGTTATTTGTTTTACTCCTGTTGATTTCTTTAAGTTCCTTATAAGTTCTGGATATTAATCCTTTGTTAGATGCATAGTTTGTAAATATTTTCTCCCACTCTGGAAGTTGTCTGCTCACTCGGTTGACTGTTTCTTTTGCTGTGTAGAAACTCTTTAGTTTATTTAAGTCCCATGTGGAGGTTAAAGATCTCTACAAGGAAAACTGCAAAATATGGACTAAATAAATCATAGATGACACAGACAAGTGGAAAAACATTCCATGCTCATGAATTAGACAATCAATATCATTATAATGACCATATTGACCAAAGAAATCTACAGATTCAACACAGTTCCTTTCACATTACCTATGTCATTTTTCACAAAATTAAAAAAAAATTAAAATTTATATGGAACCAAAAAAAGAGACCCAAAAGCCAAAACAATCCCAAGCAAACATAATTATATTTCTAACATATAAACTAATAAGTCATTTCATTACTCAACATTCTTTATTGGGTCCCTATCACTGACCAGAAAAAGACAAAAACTAACAACCCCACCACACTTTGGTGTAACACAAAAGGTCATTCCAAATTGTTTTTATAATTTCCTTTCCAAGTATTCCCTTAATATAAACTGTACGTCCACGCCACTGGTAACCAGATCATCCCACAGCCTGACACATTCAAATGCTGCTTCCTCCACCTAGGATGCCCTCTGTCATCTCTGTCCTCATCTACCTTACCAACTCTTTTCAACTTTCAGGTCTTAGCTAAAATACCACTTCTCAGGTTAATCTTTTGCTGTCCATATCTTGACTGAACTAAGTAAGAAGCTCTCTTTGTTGTGTTTACATACATTAAAATATCTCTACATTGTTTTATCTGTGTATATATATATATATAAATGTATATGCATATATATCCATATATACATATATACACATCTATGTACACATATACATAAATACATATAGATATATGTGTGTGTATATATATTTTACATATAGATAAATCTTAGCATAGTGCCTTAGAACAATCAACTCAGAAACTGAAGTAGATGGATTAATAAGACTTCTTCGTGTTTCTAACTTAAACAGTAAAAAAATCAGGTTAGTTTTTTATCACCTTAACTCATTCTTTGAATGTCATCTCCCTTAATGACCATCAATATTTGTAGCTGATTATTAAATATGGTTCCTGCCTTTCTAGAAAAATGATATTTAGATTCCTGCAGTAGCTCTTCTCAAAGCTCTTATTTATTGCTCATTTCCTCAGGATTCAAAGGTGATATATTATATAAAAACATATTAGTTGGAGGTATAAAAAACATATTAGTTGGAGGTATAATCTAAAATTTATTTGTGGAGTAAAGTAAGACTATGATTAGCATTAAATGGGATAAGTAAGTCATATTTTATAAAACTCTTAAAAGAATTCAAACTATTTGATCAGTTATCAATTATATTATTAAATTGCATCATCCTTTCTCTGTTTTTCCTTTCTTCCTATCAAAAATCAGAAAAAGAATGTAAAGAAATCCTGTAAATCTTCATAATTACCAATTTATTGTTCTAAGAAATTTAATTTCATATAGCCCAATTATTCAATCCTACCTTAAATTAAATGACTCACACTAAGGTAGAAAGAGTATGAACTTGACAAGGTCAGTTCTTGACAACATAGTTGTCATTAAATAGTAACTGAAATTAAATTAATGATATTTACAAACAGTCTATACTATAAAAATAGATAAATATAAAGGTAAAGGGATGGGAATGAAACTATAGTTACCTTACATAGCCTCTCATGAAAGCATAATCAGATCAATAATTTAAATATTTTTAAAAATCTAAATTCTGATTTCATCATAATTTTTAGTAATTACGGGATGAGCTAATTTAGTAAACTAACAGATTATGTTACTTGGAAGACTTCAGTAAGTCAATTTATTCAATTTCATCCTTTGGAAAACACAGTAATTTGAACAAAACAATGTTTTAAAATTCAAGTAATTTTTATAATTCATTAAATTAAAAGGAAATACTATGAAAAACTAGGATAAGGATTTTAAGAGGCTAATCTATCATACTCTAATGTAGGGAGAAATGGTTTAAAATCTGTAACAGTATAGAAATTTTTAATGACAAGCCCGAGAGATAAGGAAGATATAGTAGACACTGTTCAAATACATAAAAATATGTGAGATAACAAATGTATAAATCTTTTTATTAAAAGTGATAATTCAAAAAATCTATCAAAAATGAAAATTCATTTTTGTGAGAACCAAAAATGTGTAATAAGGTATAGGAAAATATAGATTCATTCACAGAAAGTAATTCAGGGACTTATTATTTAAAAGTTCACTATAAAGAAGAAACATAAACTTTATTTCATCATGTTTTTGCCCATAAATATAAGAACCTGTGATGCCAGTATTTAAGTTTGCTATCTTAGGATACTTTCTCATAGAATTATGAATAAAAATCTAGAAAAGACTTTCCCAGCTTCAGCATGCGTTAATGAGATATACTAGGTGATATCAATCTGAATAGCATTTTCTACCAGTACCATAGGTTACCATCTGCCTGTGAAGAATAACAAATTGTACAGGTCAAAAACAACAAATGTTTCATTACTTGGAAGTTGCTTAGACTAGATGAAATAAATATGAATAGTTAAAATAAATATAGTGTGTATAATAACTTGTAGAGAAATAACTGACTATTGCAACTTAAATTTTATTTTGTATTATATGTTCTTCATTCATTTTAGTCACACATTCTGTCACTAAGTGAGATTATTATGCATTTCACCTGCTTAGATTTCCTGGCAAACAGGCTGGTTCCTTTGAGTATTGCATATAAGTATATAGTAGTGGTATTCTATCTTCTTTCCAAACTGGTTATGGCCCTCTACTTCTGTCCATTGTAGCCTGCACACACCCTGAACATGTATAGTATCAGAATATAAATCCAATTTTCCTTAAAAATAGGTCAGAACCCGAGCAACTTAGCATAAAAATAATTATCTGAGTTTGAATTCCCATCTCAAATAATATACAAAAAACATTTTTTATCCTGTACACAAATCTAAACAGTTTGACTTTCTAATTATTTAGCAAAACATATTCTCACATTTGGGTGTACAGTGTCTATTCAGTGACAGTGGACTCTAAATAAATAGTCAAAAGTGAAAAAAATGCAACTACATATGTGTGGAAGGACAGTGAATTTTAAAAGGTTTATGAAGTCTTATGCCCCTTGACCTTCTCTCATTACTATTGCCTGGTGAACCTTTTCAAGATGAATGGTGTATATCTTTATCTATGACAGTCCATTTAGCAATCACAATATTTCCTATAAGTTAGATAAACTGACCAGTCACTTAACAAGAAGAAAGGCCAGCATCAATTGCAGCAAAGGTCACTCAATCCAGTTTTGTTCTACATTAAATTGTCATCAAATCTGAACAGCAATTTCATCAATAACACATCTAACTAGAATGTTGCAAAATTTAGAAATCAACTGCCTTCCCTATGGGATAAATGAAGTAGGTAAATAAAACACAACTCTCCACTACAAACTCATAAGGTATTGAACCAAAAATTATACTCTCCCAATATTCTCATCTATCACTTAAATTAAAGATGACTTTCAGAAATAACTCTGTTGGTTCAAACGTTTATCCTTATAGAGATTAAACAAGTGAATGTCATGTAGACTTGGTAAATATGTTTGACTTTGCTGCCTAGCCAAGCAATAAATATATGAAAGAAGCAAAATGTATTCTGATATTATGAACTGAATATAATAATCAGGAGGCTATCACTCAAATCCAGAATAAGGAGTGATCTACAGGACCACTGACCTGAATTATTCCAATGATGAAATGCCATTGAGAACAGAGGTAGGCAGAGGACTCAGATTGGTGGAGAATAGGGAGAAACAGTTTAGCCAATGCTATGAGTGGGTTTTGGTTTACACAGGATTAAAGAACAACCACAAAGCTAGAAAGGATATTTGGAGGAAAATCTGGGAAATTTGAAAATTGGGGAAATTTGAAAACTGTTGCATTCATGTTTATTGTCTTAGGTACGGTAATGATGATGTGGCGGTGTAAGAGAGGGTCTTTGTTTCTGGAAAATGCAAATTGAAATGGTTAAGGAGGAATGCCACGATATTTATAGAAAACTTTTAGTGATTTGAGAAAGTGTGTGGGTGTGTTTACATGCATGTGTATGTGTGTTTCTGTGTATAAACAGCAACTGTGGGAAGAAATCAACAGTTCATGAACATAAGGAGAAGTAAACAGGGGTACACCGCACATTCCATGTTTTTCGGGGTTTCAGAAAATTCAATTTAAAAATATCAGAACATATTATTCCTTTGCCCCAAACCTTGTACCAGAAGCCCATTTTATTCAGAACCAAAGTCAGTCGTTATGATGACCTACATTATCTGGTTCCTCATAACATCTCTAACCACTGTGTGCAATTCTTCCCTTGTGGTTGCTTTCCTCCAGTCACATCAGCTTTTTTGCTGTTCCTCAAACATATCAAGCATGTATTCGCACTGCCTGTTCCCTTAGCCTGGAACATTATTTAGTCTAGATGTATTAATCCTTTACTTGAATACACATTAATTAAACCTACTTTAACCACCTTACTTAAAACTGTAACCCTGCTGCAACACATGTTAACTTTCCATATGATTTTTAATATAACTTTCAAAATTATTGTATATTTGATTATATAGTATTTTCATTTTATTATCAATATCACCCCAAAGTAAGCGCCAACACGAATAGATCTTCGGGTTTTCTGTTCACAGAAAAACCTAGAAGAGTTGCTGACACATAATAGGTTCTTAATTAATTCTTGTTGAAAGTTTAATGAATAAAGAACACCTCTCCTTGTAGCCAGAAAATGAAAGATCTGAGCGCAGTTATGTTGTAGAAAACAATGGGTTGAGGACAATAGAAGCTCCAATAACGAAACAGCTCAACATAGAAAAGTGTCAGTCTGGGAGAACATTCAAGGAACAAGGACTCAGAATGAGAGATGACTTTAAGATATCATAGACATTTTCTTACTTTAACAATATGAATGAGGAGCTGAAAAGGGAGTAAAATAAATATATTAACTATTCTTTAAATATCCTGTAATCTAGGAACAATCATTTACAATAAAAGGATTTAGAATAAATGTAAACCAGTGAGATGCGTGTGAAATATCTGGTAAGTAATGTGCAAGAAACATTTAATCTGAATTTAAATAAGAGAAGACGATATTTGGCAGGACTATTCAGTATCCTAATCAAATGATGGTTCTTATGTTAATATTGAGGTTGTTTGTTACTTTCCTTCTAAACTCATTTGCAAAAGACCTTGGGTCATTATAAATGCTAGTTGTCCAACAATATATCAGGATATATTGGCAAATGGAATCATATGTTTGTCATAAGGCAAAACCACCTAATAAGTTCTCCATGTTTCAAGAGCTAACATCATAGAGGCAATCACAAACTGGCTTGATACCCTAGGATATATATAACCATTGGCAAGCAATCTTTGTGGCAACATGGAGTCATTTAAACTGTCTAAGAGTTGACAGAGATAGGAATCTTGAGGCTGAAAGTCATGAGCCTCTTTACAGGTTTTTCACCGTCCCCTTTCTAGGTACTATGGGCGTATTTAGGAAATTAGTGATGGGTATGGCCAAAAGTGATCTCCAACTCTAGCCCATATGATTGTGAGCTCAGGGATAGACATCTTGAACTAAGGACAGCGAGTTCACAGTTTCATTAAAAAGGTATCAGGAGACTTCCCCTGTGTAATATATACCTTAGTTTGAAAAGAAAAGATATCATTAAGGACAATTTATTCTATGTTGTTAATTTGTCATATAAAATGCATTGTTTTTGAAACCTTATCTAAGAATATGATATTTAAATTTAAAAGTACTTTCAGTTGAAAATTACAACAAAATTACAAACACATTTTCTAGAATATAATCAACCTCAGCATCCCAAGCATGCCACACCATTATGCTTTCAAACACATAGCCTATCATTATCCATTTAATGGTTTTTTTGCTTTGTTTTTGTTTTGTTTTTCCAGATGGAGTCTCATTCTGTTGCCCAGGCTGGAGTGCAATGGTGCGATCTAGACTCACTGGATCCGCCTCCTGGGTGCAAGTGATTCTCCTGCCTCAGCCTGCCTAGTAGCTGGGATTACAGGCACTCGCCATCATTCCTGGCTAATTTTTTTTTTTTTTTTTTGTATTTTTGTAGAGAGGGGACTTCATTATGTTGGCCAGGCTGGTCTCAAACTCCTGACCTCAGGTGATCTGCCTGCCTCGGCCTCCCAAAGTGCTGGGATTACAGGCATGATCCACTGCGCCCGGCCCATTTAATGGATTTAAAAGCAATCACCTGTAGAGCAGCTTACTCTGGAAAATTAATTTCAAAGATATTTGTAACCAAAGAACAGTTAATTATTAAATCATCAATTGTGTTGATCCCTTGGCTGGGACTTAAGGCAGTGAGTCTGTAAGGTCACCACTGGGCTGCCATTTCATAATACCTTATGATGATAAATGAGTTTAACTGGATGTTTATCTTTTTTGTTCGGGATGCTATGTTATGTCTCAAGAAAGGATCCTTAGGGAAATGCTTTTGTAAGCAAAATTCTGATTATGTTTATCTAGAAATATCTCTGGTATTCACACCCAGGCATTCACTTTTCCCCACGTAATTTTGTCTCACCTGATTTATTAATGTTGGCTAGTAGCTCCTATTATCTACAAAGTACTACCTAAAGCTTTTCTTTCTGTTTATATCCAGTTTATTTTCAGTAGATGTTTGCATTTTTAGTTTTACTTTGTGGCAGTTCAATTCTAAATAAGAAATATTTCAATGAGTCTTCTTCTTAACTTTAATCTAAAAGTATCTGTATGATTACTTGCAATATATATAGCAGTGACTAATTTCAAGTATCTTGAAAATTAAATAACATAAGCAATATTTTTGAAAACTGACATATAATTTATATTATTCTAATCTTAAATTTCACTTTCTTGTCACTATTGCATTTGTCAAATAGAAATATTAGAAGCTGGCTTTGAGTAGTGGTGATTCATACCACTATTCCTCAGGTTCATTCTTTTACCTATTGCATTGACACCTAATTCCGTGATCTTTATGTAAGCAGAGCGTAAAAACTTGAAAAAATAACATCAACTTTTTACCATAAATTTTTTAATAAAATTAAATTGTTTTCAATTCTTTGTTGAATCATACTCTATTATATTCAAAGATCTATTTAATAAATAAAAGAATCATTTAAATCATAATTTTAAGTAGATTTTAAATGATGTTGTACTCAGAAGCCAAACCAAATATTTAGTTTGCCAATAAAATAAAATTTCAAAAATTATATTTTAATTGCAATTGCCATAATCTGGTTTAATCCTAGGTTTGCTCAAAATGTGGTCTTAATAACTATTTAGTACATGAAATTACAGAATTTATTTTCTGAAGTCAAGAGGGTACTTTAAAGAGGAAAGTTAATTCTGACAGTGAAGCCACATTTACCAGTGTTTCCGAGGCAAAGGGCTAATGTTATCAACTGGAAACTGACAAATGACTGTTTCAGTCTAACTTCTGAGCTTTATCATTACCCACATCTTCCTTGAAATCTCTCTTCTACTTCAGGGACTACACATAGCATGAAAATTGAATCTTCAGTAGGATTCACAACCAATTCTAGATTGTGTGATTTAAATTATTTGTTCTACACTTCCATTACTTTGAGAAAACTATGCAAAAAATATTAATGCTAATGTAAGGTCAATATTTGTGGAATCATATTCATTAACTCCAAATCTACTGACTATACTAAAATATATCAAGATTTTTTGACTACATAAAAGTATTTATGGTGCAGTATAAAGAGAATTCTTTTTAATGTATTTCATTTTTTAAAAAATCAAAGGTGATAGTTATATGTGAAATGAAGAAATCCATTCATATATAATAAGTTTGCCTAATAAATATATAAAATTTTAATATTCATGAATTTTTTGAGATATAGAAGACTAAAAAAAGAAATAATTTCTTCATAAAAGTATCTCATATATTCTTTCTTTTAAAATGTCTTTCCCATAGATCGATTTTTCAACTTAGAAAAATATATAAACATTGACTATTAAGAAATATTTCATCATAATTAATATAAAATGTTTATGATTTATAATAAAGAATTCCATAGATATATTTATAACAATTTCTCCTCAATTATAAAAAATTAACATTGGAATTTTTTAACTTGGTAAATATTGAATGCTAACTGTCATGTGGGCACATCTAATAATAAAGATGAATAAATGATCACAACGATCAATAAGCTTTAACACTTATCAGAAAAAAAAACATTATAGAATATGAAGCCATTGATGTTATAAATACAGAGAGAAAAGTTTGACATGTGAACACTAGGCATACATTTATAATTAAATAAATAGAAAGTAAATATAGCCAATGCAAAATAGCTAATTTAAAAACATTGATAAATAAAGTGGTAAGCATCAGATATCAATCTATAAGTTATGAGATTTGGAAGTTTGATATAATAAAGATATCAGCTATTGCTAATTACTTTATGCAATTCCAATATATACATACTAGGGTTTTTTTTTTTTTTTTTTTTTTTTTTTTTTTTTTTTTCCTGTAGTAAATAGTAATTCTAAAGTTCACCTTTCTCAAAAGAAGTCACACATGTGGCCAAAAAGCATATGAAAAAATACTCTGCATCACTAACTGATATGGTTTGAATCTATCTCCTCACCCAAATCTCATGTGGAATTGGAATCTCCAATGCTGGAGTTGGGGCCTAGTGGGAGGTGATTGGATCATGGGGGTAGACCCTTTATGAATGGTTTAGCACCATCCCCTTGCTGCTGTTCTTGTGACAGTGAATGAAATCTCAGATCTGGTTGTTTAAAAGTGTGTTGTAACTTCACTCTCTCTCTCTTGCTCCTACTCTGACCATGTGATGTGTGTGCTCTCCTTTCACCTTTTGCCATGGTTGGAAGTTTCCTGAGGCCTCTCAGAAGTGAGGCAGGTGCCAGCATCACGCTTCTTGTACAGCCTGCAGAACTGTAAGCCAACTAAACCTCTTTTCTTTAAAATTACCCAGTCTTCAGTATTTCTTTAAGCAATGTGAGAACAGACTAATATTCTAATCATTAGAGAAATGCAAATCCAAACCACAATGAGATACTATCTCACACCAGTCAGAATTATTATTATTAAAAAGTTAAAAACAAAAACAAAACAAAACAGATGCCAGCGGTGGGGCTCTGGAGGAAAGGGAATGCTGGTGGTGAGAATGTAAATTAGTTAAACCACTATGGAAAGCAGTATGGAGATCTGTCAAACAACTTAAAACTGCCAACAATCCCATTACTGGGTATATACAAAAAGGAATGTAAATCATTCTCCTAAAAAGACACACGCACTCATATGTTCATTGTAGCACTATTCACAATAACAAAGACATGGAATCAATCTAGATGCCCATCAACACTGGCTTGGATAAAGAAAATGTGGTACATATACACCATGAAATACTATGTACTCATAAAAAAAGAAATCATGTCCTTTACATGGATGCAGCTGGAGGCCATTATCCTAAGCAATTAATGTAGAAACAGAAAACCACGTTCTGTGCATTCTTACTTAAAAATGGGAGTTAAATGTTGAGTATACATGGACACAAACATGGGAACAATAGATACTAGGGCCTACTTGGAGCGGGGAGGGTAGAAGGAGGGTGAGTCAAAAAATTACCTATAGTGGACTATGCTCACTACCAGGGTTATGAAATCATTTCTAAACCAACGCCAGTGACATGCAATTTACCTAGGTACCAAACCTGTACAGGTAACCCCTCCATCTAAAATAAAAGATGACAAAAAAGTTCATTTTGATAAATAAAATCCGACAACAGTCAAGATAATTTCAAACATGGGCAGCAATGGTGACAAAATGTGTTTTTAAAAAATACTAGAAGAAGAGAAACTACAGTGATTAACACTGATACTCATACAGAAATCAACAATAAAATTAATGAAATAGAATGAAGAGCCTAAGAAACCTCTGTGTACCTTAGAATTTGGTACATAATAAAGGCCCCATCATGTGGTTGTTTAGAATGAAAAGATGAATATTTTTAACAATGAAAGATACTTCCTTATAGACTATGGTAACAAAAAATTCATATTTATGGAATTTTACACATCAGTTTAGTAGTTAAATATAAAGTCAATACCTAAAGAATAACAGAAGTGTCCAGGCATGGTGGCTCATGCCTGTAATCTCAGCACTTTGGAAGGCTGAGGCAGGCAGATCACCCAGGTCGGGAGTTCGTGACCAGCCAGACCAACATGGAGAAGCCCTTTCTCTACTAAAAATACAAAAGTAGCCAGGCATGGTGGTGCATGCCTGTGATCCCAGCTACCTGGGAGGCTGAGGCAGGAGAATTGCTTGACCTCGGGAGGCGGAAGTTGCAGTGGGCTGAAATCGAGCCATTGCACTCCAGCCTGAGCAATAAGAGTGAGACTCCATCTCAAAAAAGAAAAAATAATAATAGAATTAGGAGACATATTAATAACTATGGACAGTGAGAAATGACCCAAAGGGGAAAATATCAAACATATTTGAGTACATAAGATTTCGAATTTCTTTTAGTTTTTAATTATTATGAATACATAATAATACATATTTGTGGGTTACAGGTGTTTTTTTGATACAAGCATACAATGGGTAAAGTAATCATTTAGGAGAGTGATTACTCAAATTAGGGTAATTGGGAATTTCGACGTGGTAAACTCATTTTAAAAATTAAAAATAAAAGAAAAAACTGTACATAAGGTGATTAATAAAAAAGCCTGTTATTAACAATAAGAAAAAACAATCTAACCCACAGAAAGTAATGAACAAATGGCATGAAGAGACAGTTTACAAAAATATACACACAGACACTGATAAATGGTCAGAAATTATAAATAATCCAAGTTTACCTAATAATAATCAGCAAATTAAAATAGTATAGTTTTTCAACAATAAAATTACCCAAACAGTAAAAATCAATATTCGCAGCATTTGGTGATAGTGACTTTTTCACAATGCTAGTAGGAGTATAAATTAGAGTAATAATTTTGTAAAGTAACATGCCAACACTATTATTCAGCCTTAAGAAAATAAGGAAATTCTAACTTTTGTAACAACATAGATGAACCTGAAAAACATTAGGCTAAATGAAACCGTCCAGTTTCAGAAATACAAAAGCTGTATGATTCCATTTATATAAGGTATTGACAGTAGTCAAACTAATAACAGCAGGCCATAGGATGGTGGTTGCCAGGGACTGGGGGAAGGAAGAAATGGGGAGCTGGTATAAAGTTTAAGTTACGCAAGATAAATTAGTTCTAGAGATGTGTTGTACAACATAGTGACCATAGTTAATGTGATATCGTGCACTTAAAAATATGTTAAGGGGTTAGGTCTCATGTTTTGTTTAGCATTCTTACACACACACACACACACACACACATACAATGACACAAGAAAAGTTTTGGAGGTAATGGATACTTTTATTACCTGAATTGTAGTCTTGGTATAACAATCAAGCATATGTATGCCTATGTCCAAACTATCAATTTGTATATATTACGCATATGCAGTTTTCGTATGTCAATTATAACTCAATAAAGTTGTTAAAAAATAAACAGCATTCAATTAGCTTTGTCTTTATACTAGTATATTTCTATCAGAATGTGTAGCCTAAGAAACTAAAGACATAAGGCCAGGTGCTGTGCCTAACACCTGTAATCCCAGCACTTTGGGAGGATGAGGTAGGCAAATCACTCGAGGTTGGGAGTTCGAGACCAGCCTGGCCAACATGGCGAAACCTTGTCTCTACTGAAAACACAAAAATTAGCTGGATGTGGTGGCATGTGCCTGTAATTCCAGCTACTCAGGAGTCTGAGGCACGATAATTTCTTGAACTCGGGAGGCAGAGGCCATTGCACTCCAGCCTGGGTGACAGAATGAGACTTCGTCTCAAAAACAAACAAAAAAACAAAATGAACAAAAACCTAAAGAGAGAAAATTTAAGTAGAAGATTATTTACTGCACATTATTTGTAGTAGAAAGTAAAAAGAAATCAACACCCTCAGTTTGATGGCTTTAAAAAAAGGCACAGAAAATAACAAGTGTTAATAAGGATGTGAGGAAATTGGAACTCTTGTGCTTTACTGGTGGGAAGGTAAAATAGAGCAGCCTCTATGAACAACAGTATGGTGGTTCCTCAAACCCATTAAACATATAATTGCCATATTATCCAGCAATTCCATCTTTGGGTATAAACCCAAAATAATTGAAGGCAGTCTGAGCTATCTGTACACCCACATTCACAGCAGCATTATTCACAATAGTCAAAAAGTGGAAGCACCCCATGTTTTCAGTGATGAATACATATGGATAAACAAAATTTGGTATGTACATACAATGAAACATTATTCAGCCTTAGAAGTGAGGAAATTCTGAAGCATGCTACAACATGGATGATACTTGAAGACATTATGCTAAGTGAAATAAACCATCCACCAAAAGGATAAATGCTGACTGCATGATTTCACTCATATGAAGTACCTAGAATAGTCAAATTACTAGAGACAAAAACTAGAATGATGGTTGCCTGGGACTGAGGTGATGAAGGGATGGGAAATTATTGTTTAACTGGTACAGTTTCAGTTTTGCAAGATGAAAAAGCTCTGAAGATGGATGGTGTTGCACAACAATGTTAACGTATCTAATGCTACAGAATTGTACAATAAAAAAATGGCTAAAGTAGTAAATTTAGTGCTATGAATATTTTAACCGTAATTTTAAAAATTCAAAAAGAAATCAAACTAAATATTCCATAATTACTAACAACTGTGAACATTTAAATAATGAAATACCTATTTTCTAAATGTTCATGAAAATGTCCTCACGATTATAATTATAAAGATACATTTTGTAAGTAAAATAAATGAGATTTGATATTTTTGTAAATGTAAGTTAATAGCAGAGTAGGTTTCCTTTGTGGACCTCTTCTGATGTCGAAGCAGATGTTTCCGAAGCCCTGATTGGCCCAAGAGAGATGTACTTTCAATAAAGCAAACTAAAAATGATTTCCTGGATAGCCCCTTTTGGAGGGGAAATGCCTCTTTCCAGATCACCAAAGATCTGAAACATGGAAGTTAGGACATATGTTTCATTTTCTCCTCCAGGGTGGTGAACAAATTTGTATAAGTAGCTATTCTTACCTCACATAAGAAATTTTGCCCCAGAGACTGCATCTGCATATGAAATCAGTCCCAGTAATGGAACACATCAAGCTGCTGTGACTACAATGCCTGCAAGGAAAATGTTGAAGGCTTTCTAATTTCTCAGGATTCTCTAGAGAGAAAAAGCAAATAAAAAAAGCCCTACCCTTATCATCTAGTCTCTATTCACAACCTTATTGCTAATAGAGAGGGTGGTCCATTAGAAAGGTTTCCTTTTCTATTTTATGACTTTATTCATATTATGGTGGATGAAGCAGTGTATAAGGTTTGTCTTTGGGGATTCTTCTATTTTGATGTTTGTTGTGTTTATAAAACTTGAATTTTATCATTAAATTCTTTATACCAGAATTATGAAATTAAAAAAAAAATAAGCTTCTGAAAATATAGACATCATTTCTGCTGGATAAACTGATAAAACATGGAAGTATTCTGGGAGCTAAAGACATATCTTGACAAATAGTAAAATAGTTTTTATATGAAAAACCTAACATTGAAGAGTTTGAAGGCATTCTATAGGTAATTAAATTTATGATACACTAGTTATTAGTGATTCTTTCTCATCAGGCCTAGTATAAATTGAAGGCATTTCAGCCATCAGTGGAAACTGCTATTAGCTTTTGAAACATTACTGCAGATTCTGCAGTTGATTTAACATCAGCTGTAACCACTGTACATTTGTTCATTTATGTATTTGTTCTGTGTATATGTTCAGTTGTCATAAAAGCATTAAAAGATATAATTTGTCATTTTCAAGAACAAAATAGAAAACAATGTTTATTTTGCAAGACAGCAAATGACCAGAGATAATGTGCAAGAGAAAAATGCAAAAAGTATATAAATTGCTCAGCTCAATTTCTAAAAAGCCCATCTCCTTTACAGGATGCAAACTCATATTTGTCTCCACCAGCATAAGGGGACATTTGGTGCCATTTGACAACATTTTCAAGAGATTGACTACTTTTTTCACAAGGAGACCAAAATTCAATAAAGATAATGCTCACATATTCAACAACACAGAGAATGCTAGAGCCAACAGACCCAATAAACTGACAGGAAAGGCCTGTCAGTTTCTTATTATTTTGCCATAATGGTATAACAAAAACTATGTTTCAAATGTAAATTAGGTACACACACATACATACACAAACACACACATACACATTCTTTAACTTGCAGCCCTGAATCAATTACAGACCAGCATCTATAACAAGTGTATTTTAATATAATTCAGAGTCTCTACCCATGTGGACATATCATCTCCCCTTACTAGGGTCTCAGAGTAGGGAAAGGAGATTATTCCTACATTTTACCTATTTCTGTGTCTTCTGAATTCCTATTGTTCATCTAAGATAGTCTAATTCTAGAATTCCCTATGACTTATAGCAATGGATGAGAGGAAGGCATTGGAGAAGTCAGATTCAGTAACTCCATATTAAATTAATAATATTTAACAGGGATGAAATAAATGCTTTGGCTCACTTTTGAACTTGATGATTGTTTAAATTATAACCCTGAATGTATTACACCATGGGGGCAGGTAAAATTGTACCTGCTCCTACAACAAGAAAGCCCCTTCCTACGTACTAGACACATGAACAGATTTGGGGTGTCAGGTTCTATGTTGGGCTTTGGAAAACGTATTTCACTAAGTGGATTCCTATTTCTAAAAGATAAAAAGCTTCGTTCTCACACAATTTAACACTTTCTTCAAAAAACAGCCATTAATTGTTTCTCACCATATAAGGTTTAGTTATGATTAACCAAGTCATTATGCTTCTTGAGTGGTTATCTATATTTTCTCATGTATTTTTAATGAATTGTACTGGGTTAATAGTGCCAACAGAAATAAAGTTCTATGTATTGAGTTTCTAATTTTTGAAATCAAACTACATGGAAACTAAGAATGGAAGATGGCAGAGTTGGGGAAGAAGACAAGAGTAAATTTCTTTTAGAAATTCATCAGCTTAGAAATAAAATTATTTCTTATACACAAATAAAATACTTTTAGAATTATTAAGGTTGATATTTATATTCAGAGATCACAGTTCAACCTAGAGGGACAATTAAAAGAAAATAAATGAAGACTATAATTTTTTTTTTTTTTTTTTTTTTGAGAGGGAGTCTGGCTCTGTCTCCCAGGCTGGAGTGCAGTGGCCTGATCTCAACTCACTGCAAGCTCCGCCTCCCGGGTTTACACCATTCTCCTGCCTCAGCCTCTGGAGTAGCTGGGACTACAGGCGCCCGCCACCTCGCCCGGCTAGTTTTTTGTATTTTTAGTAGAGACGGGGTTTCACCGTGTTAGCCAGGATGGTCTCGATCTCCTGACCTCATGATCCGCCCGTCTCGGCCTCCCAAAGTGCTGGGATTACAGGCTTGAGCCACCGCGCCCGGCCAAGACTATAATTTTTATAAAGTATTATCATATTAACTGAACCATATGAATATGAAGTTCATATTCGCATGTGAATAGAAATTGTCACATTGAAAATATATTCTGAGAACTATACCAATGTCTCTATAAATCTATGCACAAATAAAGGTACAACATCCTTATTAATTTTCAGCACCATGCAGACTCTACATTAAGAGCAATTTATAAAGCACTTTTACATACATTATCCTATTTTGTTCTTATATCAATCCTATGACTGAAAATAGTAATATTCACATACAACAAATATAAACATAATTGGTATCATTAACTTTTTCACCTAGAAGTTCTGT
Source organism: Piliocolobus tephrosceles (assembly GCF_002776525.5). Classification (NCBI taxonomy): domain Eukaryota; kingdom Metazoa; phylum Chordata; class Mammalia; order Primates; family Cercopithecidae; genus Piliocolobus; species Piliocolobus tephrosceles. The sequence goes on along the minus strand of NC_045441.1, from coordinate 69,337,754 downwards.
GGCAATTTCCCAGGTTAAGTCTCTAATGGGTTTGAAAAATAAGAATAAGTGAAATTAAATGATTTGCCAAAGATCAGTCTGCTAGGTAGTACGAAAGATAGGTTTGACATTTACTGTAATGTCATTTTCAATATATCAAGTTTTTTTAATTAGAAAATAGCATTTACTTCATCAATTCTATAATGTACCTCCAGGAAGTAGTTCAGCCACCTTTCAGAAAAGTCCACTTCTGCTCAATGTTAATATTACCTCGTCTTTCTCTCCCTTTTTCTCTCCCTCACTCTTCCTTTCATTCACCTTTATGGTCCCTATTAGCAGTTAATTTCCAAACAAGGTCTCTAATTAGGTGCCCTTTCCCTTATTATACATGCAAGTTTCCAGCTCCTTTCTGGAAATTTTTATCTGAATCTCTTTGTCTGACATATCAAGGTCATGAGGATAAAAACTAGATTCATTATTTTAAAATACTCTTCACCCATATGTTTTGCTGTCTTATTCAAGGGCATGTTCTTCTTTTGAGCAGAGGCAAAAATCCTTGGAATCACCTTCAGTTAATACTTCTAACTTACATCCAAAGTGTATTTATTCAATCTTATGTCTCCTCATTCTTCACCCACCACTCAATGTCTATTTTTGTTTTCATAGGCCTAGTCCTCATCTTCCTTTGAATGCATCATTGTATTAATTTCCTCATTGATTTCTCTACCTCTAGTCTCTTTCCTTTTCAAGTCATCAGTCATTGGGTTGAAGAATTGTTATAAAACACAACTAAATAATTGATGAATGTATTCTGTGATATATAGAAGGAAGTAAAATTGTTGGCTAATTGTAGTAAAATATTTCATCAAGTCTATCAGAATATGAGTGTGGGAACCAGAATCACAAATTCTCTCAACAATGTACATCTTTGGGTTTCTGTGTCTGCCTCACTTCAGGCTGCTATAACAAATTGCCATCGATTGAGTGACTTAAACAGTAAACACTTGTTTTTCATAGTCTGGGTCTGGGAAGTTCAAGATCAAGGTACCTGCAGATCTGCTGTCTGGTGGGGGCTGCTTCCTGGTTTACAGATGTACATATTTTCATTGTATCATCACATGGCAGAGAACAGAGAGATAAATCAAGTTACCAAGTCTCTTCTTGTAAGAAAACTGATCGTATTCATGAGGGCTCCATCTCATGATCTGATTCCCCCCCAATGGCCCCACCTTTTAACACCATCACATTATGATGGTATATTCTATTCTCCAAATCTAATTGCACTCCTTCCCCTAAGTCATAATAATAGAAAATCTTTGCAAACATTAACAAATGTGCCCTGGGAAGATACAGTCACCTTTGGTTAAAAAGGTGTATTGTAGGATGCTGCTAAGCATCCTACAATACAGAGGAACGTCTCCTGAAATAAAGAATTATCTGACTCAACATGTATCAACTGTAGGTCAGGAAACTCTGGTCAACATATAGTTTCCTCCCACACTGAATAAGGCTGAGCTATATAACCAATAGAATACTGCAGAAATGAAAACACATGACTTTTGTGGCAAGATCATAAACTCTAGTCTCGCTTTTGCCTTTCTCTCTCTTTGATCACTATCTCTAGTAGAAGCCAGCTGTAACATTTTGAGTTTACTCAAGCAGCCCTATGCAGAGATCCATGTGACAATAAATTAAGGCCATCAGCCGACAATCAGTTCTAACATGCTAAGCATGTGAAAGAGCCACATAGAAGTGAATTCTCTAGCTCCAGTCAATCTTTCAGATGACTATAGTCCCCCCCGCCCCCACCCCCAGGCTCTTGACTGCATCCTCATGAAAAACTGTGAGCCGGAATCACCCAGAGAATCAATTTCCCATGTTCCTGACCCACAGAAACTATGTGAAATAATAAATGTTCACTGTTTTAAGTCACTGAGTTTGGAGTATGTTTTTAGACAGCAATGGATAATTAATACAATGAGAGCTTTAATTTTATAGGGAGAATTATGAAGCAATAAAATATCCTAGAGAATCAAAAGTTAGATGCTGGGTATGAGCCAATAGAAGTATATGCTGTGCAAAACACTCCACAAGGTCAGGAGATAAAGGGAGGCCAGGTGCAGTGGCTCATGCCTGTAATCTCAACACTTTGGAAGGCTGAGGTGGGATTGCTTGAAGCCAAGTGTTCAAGACGTGGGCAACAAAGTCAGACCCTGTCTCTGCAAATGTTTTTTTCCCAAAAATTAGCCAGGCATGGTGGCGTGTACCCATGGTCCCAGTTACCTGAGAGGCTGAGGCAAGAGGATGGCTTGAGCCCAGAAGTTTGAGGCTGCAAATTGTACCACTGTACTCTCGCCTGGGTAGCAGAACAAGACCCTGTCTCAAAAACAAACAAACAAAAACAAACAAAAGAAGAAGGAGGAGGAGGAGGAGGAGGAGGAGGAGGAGGAGGAGGAGAAAGGGAAGGAAAGGTTACTCTGAAACCCCTACTTCGATGTAAAAATCCTATTTAATAATTTGTCCCCAGAAGTACATTTTATTTCATACATGGCTCATGTGTTTGCTACAAATAACATAGATATGATCAAAACCTGGGTTGTTCCTAAATTAGAAAGATCTGACAAGTCACATGTCTTTCTCCCTTGCATGTTCATAGAACATCTGTTTGAGAACTAAAAGTAAACAAAGATAATTTAGTATTTGGCTTTATATTGATTACAACCTAATTTCTCCCATTTTGAAAAATAGTTGTTAAAGATTTCTGACTTCAAAAGTTTCCTGCAAAAAGTATATGTGAATATTTTAATAACTTTAAAATAAAAAAGTGCATTTTTTCTAATATGTTGACCAGGGTTTCCTGACCTACAGTCGATACATGTTGAGTCAGATAATTATTTATTTCAGGAGACGTTGTTCTGTATTGTAGGATGCTTAGCAGCATCCCTAGCCTCTATTCTCCAGATCTAATTGCACTCCTTCCCCTAAGTCATAATAATAGAAAATGTTTGCAGACATTAACAAATGTGCCCTGGGAAGATACAGTCACCTTTGGTTAAAAACCACTGTTACAGGTATAAAGTTGTAATGTAATATTTTTTAAAACAGAAACTAAAACCATATTTATTCAACAAGTAGGTATGTTCCCATCTGTTCTGCAGCATTTCATATCTAAGAATGGAATATAAAGAAAATCCAGAACCTTCAGTTTGGATTTTCTGATTAAAAAGTCTGAGGCCATCTGCCATAGTTATAATAATCTGACAGACTGTCGCAAATGATCAGCCCGATGTTAGGAATCAACAAGAAATAATTTTTTAGAGACCTATGATGTCCTTATCACAAAAGATAAAGAAAGCTTTTAATTAACACACACATACACATACACACACAACACACACACACAGAAAAAGTAGCCATTCTTTCTCAGTAATTCTAGTAGTTATCAAAATGAATTACAAATATTTAGGAAGGAAGAAAAGTAATCTTTTAGCCCTAGGAATGACAGAAATTGTAATCCAAAGCCTCTGTTTCATGGTATCTTTCAAAGTTAAGTGAAAAGTGACCACCACCTAAATTAACCAAAGATCTTAAATAAATTGAGGCCAGAAACTGTTTTAATATTACCTTAAAAGCAGAATATAATTATAAAATAAAACCAATTACATTGGTTACTCTATCCTACTTATTAAAGATATTTTGCCGTGAAATGCATTTCACTGTGGCACCATTGGCTATAGAAAGTTAAATGATTTTTTTTTTTTTTTTTTTTAGCATTAGGGACTTTACAATTTTTCAAAATATTTTGGAATACTTTGTTATAGCATTTGCTGAAAGTATATAAATTTTATATTTTACTTGAATGATTGTTGAGTGTCTATTTTACTTGAATCTTGATCATGAAAATACAAACTGTGTTTTTTATTTGTTTGTTTGTTTTGGTGAGTACTCCTGAAGAAGCAAACTCTGATATAATGATTTGAGGGTGCAAACCTTATATTCTAGTGAAGAAAACATTAGTAGAAAGGTGGGGGAATGTGACACAGAAGGACAGGCATGCTCAAAGCAATAGAAGCTTAATCCCATCAGCAATAACACTGATAACCACTATGGAATATAGATGCCCTTCTACTTACAATGGGGTATCTCCCATAAACCCATCTTAAGTTACAAATATCACAAGTGGAGAATGCATCTAATACAACTAACCTACCAAAAATAATAGCTTAGCATAGCTAACTATACATGCTCAGAACACTTACATTAGCCTACTGGTGGGCAAAATTATCTAACAGAAACCTATTCTATAATAAAGTGTTGCATATCTCATGTAATTTACTGAAAGGGGAAAAGAATGGTTGTGTGGATACTCAAAGTATGGTGTCTGCTGAACATGTATCACTCTCTTACCACTGTAAATTCGAAAAATCTGAAGTCTAATCATAGTAAACGGGAATCATATGTATACCATTCAGTCATCCCATTAAGGAGCAAGACAGCTGAAGTATAATTTTATAAATCAAACTTCACTGGCCATTGCTTAACGATTGCTGACAGGAACATTAATTCTATGACAGTTTTGGTCTCATGCATAGACAGGCAAAACCTTCTTCAGTAGCCAGAAAAGGCGCTCAGGTAAATATAGATTTGGGCAGTTGGCAATCAACTAGCTAGTGAGCTAGAGGAGATATAGATGGAGCACTGACAATATCTGTTACATTATAATTTATAGAAACAATAGTCCCTAAATAGTCCAACAATACACAATAGTCTAGAAATAAGAAGGAAATACTGCCTTCTTAATTAATATACTCTTTTTAGTTGCAAAGAGTAAATATTTGTCGCTCCATGTCAAAATTGTCTTTTACAAGAATACAAATGAAATTAATAATACAAATGAAAATCCCCTTTGGTTTGTCACTTCATTAATTACCAATACATAGGCTCACTTATTACCTGTTAAATTTTACTGTATTTATTAGTTTTATAAACATAAAAAGTTTTTTTAAAATTATTTTTGACTATAATATTAGAGTTAGCAAGTTCAAATTGCATAGAAAGTTACAAAATAAAAGTAAACATGTCCTCCTTTGAAACCAGGGTGTCTCCTTAATTTCTCTATAAGCTATTAATATTGCTTATTTCTTCCAGAAAACTATATATATGTATGTTTGTGCATATATACTTATACATGTGTGTGTGTATACATATGTATATATCCTTTTTATTCTGCTTGGGATTTTTATGCTTCCTGAATTTTGGGATGCATGTCTTTCATCAATTTTTGGAATTGATGAAACATTTTGAATTTTTGAAAATTCCCAACTAATACTTTTTTTCAAATATTGCCATCTGAAATCCCAATTAGATGTATGTTAGTCTGCCATTTTAATCCTCAATGTCTCTTCTTTCATAATTTCCAAGTGTCTCTTTTCGCTGCATTAAACTTAATTTCTTCATCTTCTTCCAGTTAACTAATGCTCCATTCATCTTTAATCTGCTATTAATTTATCCATTGGATTCTTAATTTGAATTATTACTATTTTTTCTAGGTTTATTTATTTTCCTTTCAAATGTACTTGTTTTCTTGAATAGCATGTTTTCTGCTCTCATATTTAATTTCTTAATATTTTAAATATGCTTATTCTACAGCTTGGAGCCAATAATTTTATGCATAGAGTTCCTGGAACTCGAATAATGCTGTTTGTAGTTTCTCTTGCGTCTTAGTCATGGGAAATTTTTGAATATATGTTTTTGCAATTTTAGAGTGAGCAAATGTTAAGACTATCAAAATGCCATAAATTTTGGGTGTGTTTTTTTGTATTTGCTTTTGTCAATTACCCTAAGGGATCTACCAGTGTGGGACAACTGTAAATTAATTGATCACTTTAGATAGGTAGTAAACCTTGCACTTAAAGCATCTGAGATGGACACCTATGATTATACTACTCCTCATTACACAAGGGCATAGCTTTCAAATGTCTGAACTTTATGTGGGAGGTCTTAATTCCTGCCGCCTACCTCTCCCAGTTCCATAGCATTGTTTCCTGTCCTTGGATTCCTGCAAAAGTTCAAGACCCTACTTACTAAATTTGTAAACTCACACAGCCAGTCTTAGCTTAACTGTAGAGTAAATGATTGACTTTCAGGTCTTTTAAATTTATTTATTATTTAATTAATTAATTAACTCATTTTTTCATAGACAAGGTTATGCTATATTGCCCAAGTTGGAGTGCAGGGCTATTACTCACAGGCATATTCATTATACACTACAGCTTGTAACTCCTGACCTCAAGCAAACCCTCAGCCTCAGCCTCCTCAGTAACTGGACTTCAGGTGCACCCGATCCTATTTCATTTTTAATCCTTCAAATTTCCTTTCCATTTTTATGAACTCAATCGTACTTTTCATGTTGAACTACCTTTTATTTAGCATTTCCATTTTGTAAAGGGTGGTTTCTCATAACATGTGGTGTTTTATAGTGTGTGAAATATTTCAGTTCATCTGCTTATTCTCATTTTTTGCCTGCTCTTAATCCTTATTGTTAATCCTGTCCCTTAAATATCTCCTGTACTTTTAGTATATTATGTGCCCCTGTACGCTTTTCTTTCCTGCATATTCAAACAATCCATGATAGAGTATTAAAATAATGTTCTAATAAACTCCCTGAATTCATTCATATGTTTTGTATTCACTTTTATATCACATCTGCTTTCACAGTCACAAACATTGAAAATATCCTACCCTCAATTGAGCTTCACATGCTGTTGCTATCCGTTTGCTAAGTCTTAATGAATAAAATAATAGGCTAATTCTTCAAAACCTCAAATGTGCTCTTAGGGTTAATTTGTAATCTTTAATTCATCTTTTACTAAATTTTTAAGATATTTCTTTGCTCCCCCTCTAGGTCACATTTCCTATTTCAATCTGAAATGATTTTCTTTAAACTAGTTTATCCATTATGGAATATCTCTGCATAATTAATCCATTTTTTTCTCCCTTCTCTTATAAAATAATAATTTGTTTTACTAATCATTCCCTTTTATTTTAAATCTTCAATTGCTCCTTCTCCAACAGATCCTTCATCCTATTCTCTGATATTTTGGTTAATTCTTTATAGTAACTGCTCTCCCAGCACTGTGGCAGACACTGGACCTACCATACAAAAACCATCACTAACCCCTTCTTCCTTACCTCCCTCCACAATAAAGACTAGCAAGCCAATAACTCAACTGTACATTCTCCCTTCGAGTCAGAAATAGCCATCCTACAAGGTTGTGATCGCTGCAACGTTGCTAGAAACCCCTGGGGAGAGATTCTGTCATTAAACAAACCCGGCAAGCTTGCCAGGAGAAATTACTTGTCTCCACCAATTCCACATTTTCTGCCTGGAATGTGGTTAAGCCTGGTGGAGCAGCACTGTCTTGCAAAAGTAAGTTGTTACCTTAAGAGAAAGGTGTAATGCTACAAAAAGTATGAAAGCAGTAGAGACTTTGATATATAGAAAAGATATTAGAAAAAGCACCTGAGACTTTGATACATATATTTTAGCCACAGAACTTCCTAGATGCCTCGCTCTAACTTCTTAATGGAATAATAAACCACCATTTAAAAACAAACCATTTGAAAACTAGCAAACAAAAAACTACTGAAGTATGGGTTTTGTTACTTGAAAAACCAATGTAATGCTAATGAATACTTTTCTTTGGTCTCTCTCTCTCCCTACACCCAACTGACAAAAAATAAAACATAAAACAAATTATACATGCTTGCTGTCCCTATTTTTTCACCAACCATTCACACAAAGCAGTGGTCACAAACTGGTGGCTCTTAGGCATTTTAGTGACATGAGTGCTTGGCTCTAAAGAGTTCATATCAATTTTAAATTAGTTACCAACATTTAAGCATTAAGAAAATGTTAGCTTTTTGGATTTCTGGTTTCATAGAAAAATAAAAAGATAACATTGAACTGACTTATACTTCCTGAGAGCAACACTCAGATTGAATTGTTAAATGAATGCTTTTGAAATTAAATTGAGCAATATAACAGAGAAAAAGCAATTTCAACAAATCGTGCTGGAACAACTGGACTTTCACTGCAAAAAATATAATCTAGACACAGATCTGACACTCCTCACAAAAATTAACTCAAAATGGACCACAGACCTAAGCATAAAATGCAAAACTATAAAACTCTAGAAAATAACATAGGAGAAAATCTAAATGACTTTGGATGTAGAATTTTTTTTTTTTTTTTTTTTTTTTTAAGATATAACACCAAAAGCACAACCCCAAAAAGAAATAATTGATAAACTGGATTTCATTAAAATTAAAACTTGGCCGGGCGCGGTGGCTCAAGCCTGTAATCCCAGCACTTTGGGAGGCCGAGACGGGCGGATCACGAGGTCAGGAGTTCGAGACCATCCTGGCTAACACGGCGAAACCCCGTCTCTACTAAAAATACAAAAAACTAGCCGGGCGAGGTGGCGGGCGCCTGTAGTCCCAGCAACTCGGGAGGCTGAGGCAGGAGAATGGCGTAAACCCGGGAGGCGGAGCTTGCAGTGAGCTGAGATCCGGCCACTGCACTCCAGCCTGGGCGACAGAGCAAGACTCCGTCTCAAAAAAAAAAAAACAAACAAAAAAAAAAACAAAAAACAAAAAACTTTTCTCTGTGAAAGACACTGCTAAAAGAATGAGAAGACAAGCCACGCATTGGGAGAAAAATTTCAAAAGATACAACTGATAAATGACTGTTATCCAAAATATACAAAGAACGCTTAAAGTTCAACAATAGGAAAACAAACAACAATATTAGAAATAGGCAAAAGACCTAAACAGCTGCTACACCAAAGAAAACATACAGATGGCAAATAAGCATATGAAAGATGTTTCACATCATATGTCACTAGGAAACTGCAAATTAGAACAATGAGATACCACTACACACTGTTTAGAATAACTAAAATTCAAAACCATGACAATATCTAAAGCTGGTAAGGATATAAAACAAGGGGAATTCTCCTTTACTGGTGGGAATGCAAAATGGTACAGACACTTTGGTAGATGGACACTTTCTTACAAAACTAAACACACCCTTAACTCCAATTCTCACTGCCCTAGAAATGGCTCACCAATTTCTCCAAACCTGACCACTCTCAGGCACTAGTTCTATGTTACTAATGCCTGCTGGGATTCCAATTGAAGGTTCTACAATCACTGCAAAGTTCACACATCCAAAATCTAACTCACCGTCTTGGCTACAAGGTTGGTCTTTTATTATTATTATTATTATTATTATTATTATTATTATTATTATTATACTTTAAGTTCTAGGGTACATGTGCATAACGTGCAGGTTTGTTACATATGTATACTTGTGCCATGTTGGTGTGCTGCACCCATTAACTTGTGGTCTTTTTTGTGTGTTTTCCTTCTTCCTCTTAATGACACCACCAGCCTACAAGTATCCATTCACCCTGTAACTGATCTTTTGCATCTAATCCTTCCCAACCATTTCTATGAACCCACCATATTTGTGTCATTAATCTCCTGCCCGTATTACAGCAGTAATGATGCAGCCATTTTTAGTATCTTCCTTCCACAGTTCTTTCTTGATGCTTCTGCCACATTATTCTTAAAGTAGAGATTTGATATTGCTACTTTCCCACTTAAATATTAATACTTTGACTGTTTTGCCGCTGTCAAATCTTAGCTCGTATATATTCTTCTGTAGTCTTGCCCAAATATATCCTCCCAGGTTTATATTTCTGTGGTATTCTCTGAGCATTTCCCCCCACTCCTCAAGCCCATTTTGTTTCCCTAGAGCCTCTTACTATTCACTATCTTGAAAATGTCTTCCTTTCAGCTGCTACACAAACTGCTTATGACCATACATGTTATTCAAGACCGAGAGTATCTTTTAAAAATTTAAACAGTTATTTAAATGCAGACAGTGAGACATGCTCTTTTCTATATGTCAACAAAGTCATTCAGTGTAGAGACGTTTCACAGTGTAGCATAGAGTTGTGAATAAACTCACAGGCTGTGGAGTCAGATTGCTTTTATTCAAATCTCACTTTTACTACTTGCTTGGGTTTTTAAATCTGTGACTCGATTTTATTATCTGTAAAATGGGGACAATAATATAATCAAACATTCAGAGTTGTTCTGAGGTTTAAACGAATTAATACATGGCTATAGTCAGCACTAAGTACAGATTCAGTACCAGAAAGGAACAGGCAATCAATAAATGTAGCTGTTATTGTTGTTGTTGTTGTTATTATTATTATTATTATTATATTCTAGTGAGGGAAATCAGACAGGAAGCAAGTATAATATATAAATAAGTGGGTGTCAAACAGCAACAAATGTAATGAGGGAATACTAAACCAAGAAAAGTGATTGATAGGAATTCTGGGTAAGAAGGCAATTAGATTGGATGGTCAGGGAAGACATCTCTGAATAGATAACATTGGAACACTGAGCTAAATTGCCAAATATACCCAGTCCCTCAAAGATCCAAAGTCACTGTCTTCCAAGCAGAAGGAATTGCAAAGTGGTGTCACTGAACAACATGAAGGCCAGTGTGCCTGGAACTTTGCTGAGAAATGGGAAGAGAGTTAAGAAATTAGATCAGAAACATGTGCAATCAACCTGTCATGTAGGCCATTGATGATAACTGTTACGCTTTTATTATGCTTTTATTCTGAGGAGAAATGAAAGCCATCAGAATATGTTAAGAAAGGGTGTGGCATGATCATACTGACTGCTGTGCAGAGGGCAAGAATGGAAGAAGGAAAACCAGCCAGGAGGCCACTGCAGTCGGCCAGGCTAGAGAAAATGACACTCATCCTCTTTTGTAAGCTGGCAAAATGTCTTTTTATTTTAGAAGTACATTTATTTGATTATGAATAAGTTTCAATATGTTTTTGCCCATTTATTTGTCTTTTTGTTTTTTCTTTTCTGGTAAGAACACTCAACATGAGATCTACTGTCTTAATACATTTTTAAGTACACAGTACTATATTGTTAACTATGGACAACATGTTATATAGCAGATCTCTAGAACTTAGTCATCTTGCATAACTGAAACTTTACATCCATTGAACAACTTCATTGTCTTTTAAAAACCAACTCAAAAAATATCTTTTTTGTTTTAGAGGTTCTCTTGATGCTCCTTTAAATCATCATGTATCTGTACTTTCCTTTTGGCACGGGATGCATAATAACTCCTTTGGATGCACTTCTTCCTAAGTATCCTATAAGCTCCTTGTAGGCAGGATTTATATGATATAGACTTCAGTGTCTCCAATTTTGTGTTCCAATTGTCTTCTGGAAAAAGTACTTTTGCATACTTGTTTAGAATCAAGTACCAAAAAGGTATAAAACATTTATAGCAAAATCTTTGCACTGCATTGATATATTTCTTTCAATATTTATTTGAAAATTAAATACTGTGGAGATAAAAAGACACACTTTTTGAGGTTAAAAAAGAACAAATTAAGTATTAATTTCAAAAATCAGAGTTGAAATAAAAGCACACATTATTGAAGCTAAAAGTTTTGAAAATCAAATTAAGTAGCTCAGCGTATGCTATATTGTTCAGAAAATAAAGTAGAGAATACTTAGGTTTCTACATTTCTCTACCAATAAGGTAGAGAAAATAAAATAAAAATATGCTCTATTTAAAGGAAATGAGTTGTAAAACAACATACTCTATTTTGCAACATTTATGCAAAATGAAGAATATGAGCAATCGTAGAGAGATTTGCTGTAGCTTCAGAAAAAAGCAACCGGTTCCTTACTTCACAATAGAATGGTTTCCTATGCAAGCTCTTTAAATTTTTATAGAGCTTGGTTCATTAAATGTTTTAGCACAACAGGAAGGATTAATGTTTACAAAGTAAGATCTCCTTAATGAAAGATAAAAGTGCATTTCTGCATGAGGAAATTGAAAACTACGTTAAAAAGATGAGATGTTTTTCTACTTAAAAATGTTTCTTAAATTTTTTGATGAAGAACATCAGCCTAATATTGGTAAATACATGATGTATTTAGAAGTCTAGAAAAGTTTTTTTATGAAATGATTTTAGTTTAGAAATTTTTAGACTCAGTTATACATAAATAGGTACATATATGTAAATGCCACACATAAATATCATTGCAAGTTTATAAAAATAAAAGATGTACAAAGACTGGCAGACAATGTTCATTCTGACAAGATAGTGAGGCAACAGGTTATTTTTCATAATTCTCTAATTTTTATACAAAAATAAAATTTAAAATAAACATTTTTTCACTTGGTTGACTACTTACATCTCTAAGTCCCTTCATTATTCTTTAAAGAACAAAATCTGTTATAGAGATCCCTCTATATTCTACTGTAACCTGCAATCATATTCATGATATTGTGAAGAATAAAAAACATATAAAGGTTGGAAGTCAAGCCTTGTATAATGTTCTTATCCACTAAAACTTAACAAGAGCAAGTATAAAGGAAAACTACATGCGAAAATTCTATTTCTGTGAAGAAGACATTTGACAACTTTAATAATATGTACCTAATTGGTCTGTTAGGACACAGGATAGTCAATACATAAATGTAATTTGAGATTACAGTCTAAAATCCTAAAGACAACACGTTTCAGCTGGTTGCTCTGCAGTGCGTTCTCTGATTATTACCAAAAGCCCTTCATCCAATTTACTTGGCAATTAGCATTTGTTATCTCCTATTATAGGTACGGAAATTTTATTGGACTGCTTCCCTCTCATACTGCTAAATGTTATTCTCCCTATCCCATTACCTTCTTTTTCTGGAAAATTTCTGGGGCATAAGCAGTAAGATCAGATATGTTCATCCTTTGTTGAGGGTTGAAGGAAAGTTTTAGTTTCCCAAAGTTTAGTTGATCATCACAGTTGAAGTTTTCTGTAAATTGTGTTACATAGTGAGGCCTTATCTTGCTGATAGGAAGTTTTGTAGAGGAAATTCGTTAATAAATTATAGCAACCTTGGTATCTTCTGTGGACTTCCTTTTAAGAATTTACTTAGACGAAAAGAGAGCATAACCTAAATAGTGTAGTTCTTTAAATGTTAAGTTTTGGTCCCAATGGCCATTTCTTCTTTCACAAAAGAAAATAAAAAAACATTTTCTGCCTTCTAAAGTCACAGACGAACTGCATGAAATGAGTGTGTATACAGTAACGGTGCATTGCTCCATTTCCTTTCTTTGGATTCGTCATCCTGTTCCTTTTGTGCTGCCGCCTCTTTCTTGCCTACCATTTGCTTTAGACATTTTTGGGGGCAATCCACAGGGGCTTTTCTACTAATTTGATTCTTGCTTTCTGGTGATCTATTAATTCCATAATTTCACCAAGAAGCTCTAAAGACACTTTCCATTTAATATGCCTAAACTGTGAACTATGATTTTCTACTAGTTATTCTCTGTATATTTCTCACTATAAATGTAGTCATCCGGTTCAGAATCCTTGGAACTGTCTCTTCTTCTCCCTCCATTTCACGCTCTCCTCTTACTCATCATTATATTTATTCTCTATATATCACTCTTTCATCTTTCCATCATTATTGCTTTACTGAGGTCACTTGCCCTTTCTGGCTTGACTCTTTTGAATCATAACTGATCATTCTGCTGGTGATAGAAGAGCTTTTCAATTCTACAAAGAGCTTTTTCACAGTCAGCAAAGTGATCTGTCTGCCTAAAGCATAAATCTAAATGTCATTTTCCTGCTGAAAAGTCCTTGATGGCTGCCCGTTGCAAACTACTTTTCATGGTACATGAGTCCTTAATAATCTGACTCCTAACTCCAAGCTCTATCTTCCTGAGTTTATTACCAACTTTCCTCCCCCAATATATCTTGCACCAAGCCTTACAGTGGGGACAGTCTAATCACAGCTCCACCACAGTGCAATCTACTCAAATACAAATTCCAGGAGCACATTTGAATAGCCTAGCTCTGATCATTTGTTCAGCCTGCAGAGTGAATGTAATATCTTTTAACTGAATCAAATGATGAAGTTGTAATTCCAGCAAAGTGTACTGGAAGCTCTTACAGAGAAAAAATGGATAGGCAATCCAAAGCAAACAAAACAAATAAAAATTTAAAAATATATATGTCCATTATACCATAGGCCATTAAATATTTTCTGTAAATAGTTTAGACTTTTTGATCCATACAATCTTTGTTTCAGTTATTCAACTTTCCATTGTAACACACAAGGAGCCATGGATAATACATAAAGAAATGGATAAAGTTATGTATCAGTAAAATTTCATTTGTACAAACAGGTGATGGGTGAGGTTTGCCCTGTGAGTTGTAGTTTTACAATTCTTGCAATATCCCATAGCATTATGACTTCAAAGCATTATACCTATGGATCAATTATAATATTGTTATATGTTTAATAAGTTATGATGGGAAACAGAAAGAGTTATATAAAACCATTTGATATCTTTCAGATGAATATAGGAATTACATAGTCTCTATGAACAGAAAGGGACAACTAGAAGGAGAAATTAAGCTGAAAAAATGAGATGAAAAGACAATTAAAAGGGATAAAAAAATAAAGATGGGGTAAGAAGTATTTCAAGATGCCAAAATTTTAATGATAGACTTATTGTCTACTTTTTAAACAAAACAACAAAACATAATAATGGCCAAATCTTCAGCCACAGAAGAAAATATGCAAATAATTCTTCTAGTAGGTAATATAAAAATATAAAGGAAAGCTACGACATACAGGAACTAGAGAATGAACTTGAAAACATTTCTGCCTCTGAGAAAGAAATCAGAATAATTTTCTTAGAAATAACATTTAGACATTAAAAATAAATAAGCAAAAACTGAAGAATCTGAAAATCATGGTAAGAAAATGCACTATAATGTTTTTACTTTTAGAAATACAGTTTTAGAAAGTAATGTAAAATGAAAAAGTCAAAGAAGATATATTGTTTTAAAATCAAATAAATGAAGAAACATATACAGCAAAAAGTACAAGAATAATTATAAAGGGAATATTATGTAGTTATGAAATAAGATGATGCTTTTTAAAAGTCATGTGAAAATGGTATACTATATTTTTCAATTAAGGATCCCCGAATATAAAAATTTTCTATGTTAAATTTCAACTACTTAAAAAATTTACCAAACAAAACAGAACAAAAAGATTTTAATGTTGGCATGTTGCCTTGGACTTCTAACATGGGTGTTTTATTTCTGATTTCTTTCTTTTTTTGACTTTTTAAGGAAAGGCAAGTAAAAAACAGAAATAAATCAAAACTAACAAAATATGCATATGTATTTTCAATCAGGTAATCAAATAATCAAGTGTAAAAGGATCTAAAAGTTTGGAAACTAGGGAAAAAATGAATTTTAGATTCCATTTTCAGAAACGAATGTGAAATAATGAGGAAAAGAGAAAGATAATTGGAAGAAACAGGAATTTTCAGATGATTAAAGATTTTCTTAAATTCTATATTCCTTTACTTAATTATATTTTAACATATTTAATTTCCATTATAATAAGTAAACACAGAGGGCAGGAGACAAACAAGTCTGTGAGGTGAAGATACACGTTATTCCTCCTACCACTCTTTTTGTCTTCAATATAATACTAAAGAATATACTATAAAGTTACATAAAAAACAATTTTACTCAGAATCTGAAAAATTTGAGTCAGCACTTCAAAGCTTATCCAGTAACTTTACAGTGTTTCCTTGCATAATTTAATTGAGAATTTCATATTGAGTCCAACTGAATAGTATCCTCTTGGCCTAGAATTATATCCGTATCTAACTTCTGCTCAGGAATTAATGTTCATTAATGATGTCTTTCAGGCCAGATATAAAGGCAAGTGAAAATCTCTTCTTTTCTACACATTGACTTCCTTCTCTCCTCCCTGCCTCTTTTGTATCAGGCAACATGATATAAGGATTTAATTCAGGTCAATCTCTTACTAATCCACAGCGTGAAGCAGAAAGCAGCATTGCTAAGGGGTCTGTACCAGTATTTAAGCTTGCTTAATTTTCCAGTAAGCTTTAATATTATTGCCTAAGACCTAAGAATCAATAATGAGGAGCTCATCTTCATAAAGTCACTTGAAACATGTCTTTTTGCCAGTGAGACATTTTTCAGCAGCTCTCCCATCCACTCTACTATCCTACAAAAGCATATGTGCCATCTTTGCCTTCTTCGAAATAGAAGCAAATTCTTTATGAGCTATACTTAGGGACAATAACACACAAATGGATTAGAAACAGGATTTCATTTTTCTAAGTATGGAGAACAATGAACAATGAAATGAATTATATACTTCATAAATACTATCATTGGCTTTTGGAGTTTTTGTCCTCTAGAACAATTTGAGGTATGCATAACATAGGCTGAATGCTATTCTATCTAGAAGTTAGAGGATTTAGTAGTGAGTTGTTTTTCAAATATATTATATTTTAACAGAATGTCTCAGGGTTTTTTTGTTTGTCTTTAACTGTAGTGGTGTCTAACCATGAGTTTTGTAAAACATTAGAGAGAGATCATTTTGTTTGAAAAAATGAAAGCATTCTAAATGAAATTAGCATCCCCAAATCAACAAATATACATTTGTACACATATACAAACATGCACACATGTGCATGCACACATACATACACAAGCATGCACATAATTCTTGTCATTTTAGATAGAAAAAATAATATTAAAATATAAAGATGTACAGTAATATTCTCATAACCCCGAGCTCTACCCCTACTAGTATCAGCAAGCCATTTATGATTTATGGTAGGATAGTGTCAAAAGATGATAGTATCCTATATATAGGAAATCACACAATTAAATTGATGTTTTACAAATAACAGATGGCCTTTAATCACTTTTCTGGGAATGACATGATGAAAACAAACTTTAAAATCTAGTGCAATTTGTATGTCCCATTCATTGTAACATATTTTATTAGTCCATAGTTTCATTTTACAATATATGATTGAAATAAAGATATTTACTTATAATTCAAATATATATTATATTATAGAATTACTTGCATATAATTTACAAATAAATATACATATGTCAGAGGGTTCTCTGCTCCCCTACGCTTCTGCTTCCTGACAATGATAGAAAGCAAAAAAACTGAAAACAAGAGGTGAGTGTTCAATGAGCTGCTGGAGGAAGAGGCCCTGGGAAATGTGATATTTGGGAAGAGACAGGAGCAAAAATATGGGATCAAGGAAAACCCAAGTAAGGAGTCAGCAAACAACCAAGCAAAAATTCATGAGCTTCAATATTATATATGAAGTCAACCAATTATTTTAAAATAAAGTTTTAGTCATTATAAATTATAATGCTCCCAATTATGCTTACGTTGTTTCCTGTAACTGTGCTAAAACATATATTTTTGGTACTTCTTTGAAATTAAATTAGTCATATATATATATTATTGTATATATATATTGTATATATGTATTATATATATATATGGATCAGTAGAGATGTATACTACAAAGGGGGAATGATGTAGACATTTAGGAAGCAATGAATAACCTTCATCATTGTCTTGTGTGTTCTAGGCTTTGAATCGTATGAGTTTCATGTGTATATTGCTTTAATATATATTTGTATCTAATTCTAGGCCCTTCCTACTGATATATATTTCTATATTTCTATTCTTATTACAAAATTTACTGATTTACCTAAAATAATATCCATTTCATTTTAACATCTGCTAAGAAATGTCCATCCACTTTTTCAAAAGATATTGGCATTTCTTTTGTATGTACTCTGCACATAAACTTCAAAATAATTTTGTACAGCTCTCTATAGAAATCCATTGTAATTGTAATTGCAATTGCATCACACTTTCATATTAATTTGAAAAGAATTTTTATTTTTCTAATATTAAAATAGCCATCCAGAATACAGCATATTTTGCTTTTTACTTTATGCAGTCTTTGTTTGATGTTTTCAATAAAATGTATGTTTTTCTCATGTAGGTCTTCCTTTTCTCTTGTAAGATTATCTCTACGTATTTCATTTGTTTATTACTATTATTATTTTATAGCTAATGAGAAAGGTAATTTTTCTTTTCTATGTTTACACAGTTACTTCAAAAATAAATAACAACTATTAATTTGTACAGCTATCTTACATCCAGGTACTTATCAAACTTTCCCACTAATGTTAATGTTTTCATACTATGTTAGGTTTCGTACAGTCATTTTTCTATACTATATTAGCCATTTACTATACTATGTGAGGTCTTGTACATCATTATATCTGTAATAAGGTTTAAAATGTATACTAAAATAGCACTGCAGAATTTCCACTATAGTATTTAAATGTGAATAACAAATTTAATGTGTGGCAGGTAATCTTTTTTTATTTCTGATTTGAGTTGAATGTCTGAAAAATCCCTAAACGAAGATAATTAATAGATAACATTATTTGGGGAAACACTATGGTTAAACTCCCCAGGCCACCTGGGAATTCTCATATTTGAAAGTTTATGCCAATCAAAACAATTCATTGACTAGTGAACTATATATGTATATATTCCCCAATATGTCTTTTATGTTTATTTTCTTACCTTCTGTCCTCTAACAGAAATAAAAAAGTTTGCTTTCGAATATAACTGGTACCATATTTCATAATGCTGTTGTTGTTAATTGTGGATAACACATTTAAACCATGTGTTATTTATGGCAATCTAATTTCCACATTACTCATTTTGCTTTCTTAATTTTAATTTTCTTTCCTTCCCTCCCTCCCTCTTTCCTTCTTTCCTTCCCTCTCTCCCTCTTTCCTTCTTTCTTTCCTGCCTTCTTTGCTTTCTTTCTGCCTCTTTTTTTTTTTTTTTTTTTGAGACAGGGTCTTGTTCTGTATAACCCAGGTTGGAGTGCAGTGGCACAATCTTGGCTCACTGTAGCCTTGACCTCCTGGGTTTAACTAATCCTTCCACCTCAGTCTCCTGAGTAACTGGGACTACAGATGCACATCACTATATCTGACTAATTTTTTAAATTTTTTGTAGAGACAGAGTCTAACTATGTTGTCCAGGATGGTCTCAAATTTCTGGTGTTAAGCATTCTTCCCACTTCAGCCACCTAAAGTATCGGGATTACAGGCTTGTGCCACTGTGCCCAGTCTTGATTTTCGTTTTCTAATAAGAGATGCTTGTGGAATTTCACACTCATTAGCATGCTAAATTAATTTCTAAATAAAAATCTGACATCATTATCAGCCAGACATCACTCCTCTTAATGGCCTTGGAAAATAACCATTTTAGTCTTATTTAATGTTTGACTTAATTAATATGGAGTCATCTAGTTGCATTTAATTTAGGATATTGCTTAAGAGATTAATAATATTTTAAATAACTGTCAGAGAAAATTTCTCAGTCATCTAGAATTTCACTTTAAAAAGTCTGAAATATAGACATTGTGAGCAATGTGAAGATAGAAAGTCAAGGCAGGGCAAAGGCATTGATCAGAATTAATGCACACTAGGATTGCAAGTTTGTGTAGAATTCACCTAACCATCTTTGTTCCATTAAGACAGAAGAGAGCATGATTATTAGCACTATCTTTATCTTCTTACTACTCTCATAGGTTTATCTGGTACTTGTTAAATTTTGATAGAAATAAATAAGGAATTTGGGAGGCCGAGGTGGGAGGATCACTTGATGTCAAGAGTTCAAGACCAGCCTGGGCAACATGATGAAACCCCGTCTCTACTAAAACTACAAAAAATACCCGGGTGTGGTGGTATGTGTCTGTAATCCCGGATACTCAAGAGGCTGAGGCAGGAGAATCGCTTGAACCTGGGGTGCGTAGGTTGCAGTGAGCCAAGATCATGCCATTGCACTCTAGCCTGGGTGACAAAGTGAGATGCTGTCTCCAAAAAAAAGAAAGAAAGAAAGAAAGAAAGAAAGAAAGAAAGAAAGAAAGAAAGAAAGAAAGAAAGA
>NC_045441.1:69314948-69317799 GCF_002776525.5 Piliocolobus tephrosceles | reverse complement strand
AGAAAGAAAGAAAGAAAGAAAGAAAGAAAGAAAGAAAGAAAGAAAGAGAAAGATGGATGCAAGCAAAAATTGTACAAAACCTGTTTTTGAAGAATGCTCACAAATTGAACACACCTGTGTCACTATTATTTAGGTGATTTGAATAATACTGTCATTTTTTAATGAAATACTTTTAACACACATGAGATTAAAACTGAAAAATATGAACATATTTTTATGCTGTTAATTTGTAAAGTCAATATCTGATTATTCAGATGATCTTTTTAAATTATTTCATTTATTTTTGCAAATCAAAAATGATACCATACAGATAGATACATTCATATTTTTTAGAAAACAGCACTCTAAAAAGGTAGGCTGTTAAACATTTTAGCAAGTAATTTAAAAATCATTTTTTCCTGCCTATTTATCTATTTAGCATATGTATTTTGGTTTAAAGTTGAGAATTTAGCTGAACAACTCTTTTTTTTTTTTTTTTTTTTTTTTGAGACAGAGTCTGACTCTGTCACCAGGCTGGAGTGCAGTGGCCCAATCTTTGCTCACTGCAGCCTCTGCCTCCCGGGTTCAAGTGATTCTCCTGCCTCAGCCTCCTGATTAGCTGGGAGTACAGACTCATGCTAACATGCCCAGATAACGTTTATATTTTTAGTAGAGATGGGGTTTCACCATGTTATCCAGAATGGTCTCGATCTCCTGACCTCGTGATCCACCTGCCTTGGCCTCTCATAGTGCTGGGATTACAGGTATGAGCCACCGCGCCCAGTCTAAACAACTTTTATGATTAAAATCACCAAGGAAGAATCACTGTTTTAGCTGTAAGAATACTTAGTATAAGCATATGGATTGGCACAAATAAGTTCTTTATCTTCTGGTGTAGAAACTTCTTCAGCACGGACGTTCTTTTTATTTGTAAGGATTTTGATTTACATTGATTTTTAGACTATATCATACTCCAAATCACATTACTTCAAAACCACATTAGTAAAACATTAATGCTCATTTAATAAACCTATTAAATTGTGCATAACAAGAATAATAATGTATCTAATTAGAAAGTAATTTTTTTAATTCTGAGAGTTTTCATCAATCTTCTTAAATAAATATGCCTATGGTATAAATACACTTATTACTTAGATCATATTCCTCAGTGTCATCCTAAAGCAGTCAACTGTATTGTTTATTGATAGCAAAAGAAATAAGCATATTTTGGGTATTTTCTCTCCTATTAATAGCTCCTATGCATATTGACACAATTTGTTTTTTGCTTAATGATTATCATACACAAAGCTAGATCCAATTGGCACAACATGGGAAGAATTTTGTTATATGAGAAGGCATTACAAAATGAGAGATTTTTAAGTCTGTATGTGATTAGAGAGAAAAATCCACTTCACTTGTTTTGATTATTGAAGCTCAAGAACAATTAATTAACAACCGAACTGTAGATTTTGCTACTATAGCACACACATTTAAAAATAACATAGAACAAAGCTCTCCTGTCCTTTCTTTGATAGAGGAAAATTCTTAAAAGGTGATTAACTGAACCAGGAGAGTGTAAAGTAC
The DNA here is from genome assembly GCF_002776525.5 of Piliocolobus tephrosceles. Lineage (NCBI taxonomy): Eukaryota > Metazoa > Chordata > Mammalia > Primates > Cercopithecidae > Piliocolobus > Piliocolobus tephrosceles. The sequence continues at coordinate 69,316,236 of NC_045441.1, read as the reverse complement.
TGGCTTCACTATGTGCACTGAGATCACAGGAAGAAGGTGCAGAAATCCAGGGGGAGAGGAGTGGAGCACTTGAGACCAGCCTAGAGGGAAGGACTCCAGGAGTCTAGAGAAGCCCCTTGCCCTACAACAGTTCAAAAAGTTATGCAGCTGTCCATGGACATTTGGGTTGTGAAATATAACAAAATATTATTCAGTCTTTAAAAACGTCCTATTTGAGCCAGGCATGGTGGCTCAAGCCTGTAACCCCAGCACTTTTGGAGGCCAAGGCGAGCAGATCACCTGAGGTCAGGAGTTCAAGACCAGCCTGGCCAACATGGTGAAACCCCCTCTCCATTAAAAATTCAAAAATTACCCAGGTGTGGTGATGGGCGCCTGTAATCCCAGCTATTCGGGAGGCTGAAGCAGGAGAATCACTTTAACCCAGGAGGTGGAGGTTGCAGCCAGCCAAGATTGTGCTATTGCACTCCAACCTGGGCAGCAAAAATGAAACCCCATCTCAAAAAAACAAAATAAAACAAAATCGTATTAGTAATAACATGGATGTACTTATTGGACATTATGCTAAGTGAAATAAGCCAGCCTCAGAGGGCATGTACTGTATGATTCCATTTACACAAGGTATCTAAAGTAGTCAAATTCGTATAAGCAGAGAATAGAGTTTTGGTTGCCAGAGGCTAAGGGGAGAGGGAAACGGAGAATTGTTTTTCAATGAGTATAAAGTTTCTATTATGCAAGATGAGTAAGTCCTAGCGCTCTTCTTTACAACATAGTACCTATAGTTAACAATGTAGTGTTGTGCACATTAATAAAAGAGGATAGATCTCATGTTGAGTGTTCTTACAAAACACACACATACACACACACACACACACAAGAACACAGACAAATTTCTGGAGGTGCTGAATATATTTTGTATCTCGGTCAAGGTGATGGTACCAAGGGTAAATGTGTATATCTAAACTCATTAAGATGTATGCATTGGCTGGGTATGGTGGCTCATGCCTGTAATATCAGCACTTTGGGAGGCTGAGGTGGGAGGATCTCTTGAGCCCAAGAATTCAAGACCAGTCTGGGCAACAAGGAGACCCCATCTCAAAAAAAAAAAATTATTTTAATGAAAACAAGATGTATGCATTAAATGTGTGCTGTTTTCATTTTAATTATAACACAATAAAGCTAAAAAATAAAAGGAAGTTATGTTGCTGGATGTGATACTAGGTGTTTACACTGGTTCATAACTCCCTTCCTTCCTTCCTTCCTTCCTTCCTTCCTTCCTTCCTTCCTTCCT
>NC_045441.1:68954842-68966530 GCF_002776525.5 Piliocolobus tephrosceles | reverse complement strand
ATAGATAGATAGATAGATAGATAGATAGATAGATAGATAGATAGATAAAAATAGATACATAGATAGATGAGAGGAGACTCATGAGGAGAATTGGCTCACATAATTATGGAGGCTGAGAAGTCCCATGATAGGAGTCACAGGGAAGCCAGGAGTGTGGCTCTGTATAAATTTAAAGTCTTCAGAACCTGGGGGACTGCTGGTGTTGGTGCCAGTCTCAGAGTCCAATGGCCAAAGAACCTGGCATTCTGATATCCAAGGGCAAGAAAGGAAGGGTGTCCCAGCTCCAGGTATGAGAGAGTAAATTCACCACTCCTCTATCTTTTTGTTCTATCCAAGCCCTTAACAGATTGGATGATGCCTCCCCAAAGTGAGGGTGGATCTTGCTTACTCAGTCCATCCAATCACACACAAATCTCCTTCAGAAGCACCTCACAGATGCATCCAGAAATAATGCTTTACTAGCAACCTCCATATCCCTTAATTCAGTCAAGTTGACTCCTAAAATTTATCATCACACCTCCCCAAAGGAAACACTGCAAAGTCACAAGCTCCCTCCAGTTCCTTTGACCAGTTAAGAAACTCACATCTCTAAGTGATGGGCATCCCTTTTCATCAGGCCAGAAGTGATGTGAACTAAAAGAGAATCATTTTCCTTCCTCTCTATACTACCCATATAGCCACAAACACACACAGAAAATCACATACATAGACATATATGTGTGTGCACACAAAATAATGGTGGGAGAGGGACAAGATAACGGTATTTAAAAATCCTCACTGTATACTCCCCCAAAATTTGTATGTTGAAGTCCTAACCCCCAGCACCTCAGAATATGACTATATTTGGAGACAGGATCTTAAAACAGATGAATTAAGGTAAACGAGATCACACGGGTGGGCCCTACTCCAGTATGACTGGTGTGATAAAAAGGGGAGAGGAGGACATAGACACAGAGGGAAGACCATGTGGAGACACGGGGAGAAGATGCTGGTCTACAAGAAGGGAGGCCTCAAAGGAAATCTACCCTGCCTACATCTCTTCTCAGACTTACTGAACTGTAAGAAAATAAATTTCTACTGTTTAAGCCACCCAGTCTGTGGTGTTTGTTACGGCAGCTGGCTAATAGAGCTACCATTCACTGAATTTTAATAAGGGCATGATTTCAAGGGGAGTTATGTTTTTCATTATTCTCTTGACTCCAGGCTCTGTCCTGTTGACCCTAAGGAAGTGGTTTTGGAGAATGTGACAAATTTGGGGACTATAGAGCTCTCAGCAGGGGGCTCAAGATTTTTGGTTTTATTGTTTGTTGTTTTTCTTTTTGAACAGTTCTATGTTTTTAAGGTCGGATTCATGGTTTCGATAAGAATAGATTCCCTTTACAAATCTAGTAACATAAGTTCTAGAACAATAAAATATTTGAGTAACAATGAGTACACATGACTTTTTCTTTTTTTTCTTTTTTGGTAAAACCTTAAAAGATACCACCTTCACACTCTGACATTTTGGCCTCTTCTGATCTCTTCCTATAGTCTGTGGCCACTGGTTTAATAGCACTTGGTCTGTCTCAAAAATTATCTTAGGTGAAAGTCTGACATAGCAAACCTGGGCTCTCTGGATTTCTAATCTGCTACATGTATTTCCTTGTTGCCTGCTGCCTGCCTCCTGACTCCAAAGCCAATGCATCTCATTTCAAGTTTCCAACTTCTGTTATTAGTTAGGGTAATGCTAGATGCTTTAACAAGCAGGTCAATAATATATTACAGTTCATAAAACAAAACTGTGTGGATGGAAAGATTGGTGAGCTGTTCCTTCTTCATAGCATTTATGAATCCAGGCTAAGAAAAACTTTGGTCTTTATCAAGGAGCTTTCAATTCCATCATTATTTCCGAATTAAAAAGGAAAGTCACAGGTAAGCTCATATAGAAGGATTTCGTGGGTTAGACCCGTAAATGTTGCAGATTCTTTCCAATTACATTTTACTATGACTGACCGGAACTCCATCATGTAATCACATCTGCAATAAGGTTAAGAATGTAATGTAGTTTGTGCCAGAAAAAGCAGAAAATATGTGTGTTTTGTGAACTGCTAGCAATCTATGACACTCTCAGTTACATTATTAATTTAAGAGTCAAGAGTCACAGAATTTACCAGTTGCTCTCAGATGCATACAATCAGAAAGTGAAAAGGAAAATGGGTTACAGTAACATTATTCCTAAATATAATCTGCAATTTATTTCAGTAAACTCTTTCATAGTAGTTTGCTTATATGTCATATGGCACTTAAGTCATATACATGATGCTGGGTTTGCTTTCAGACTTCCTGCTGGCCAGGCATGGTGGCTCACTTCTGTAATCACTATATTTTGGGAGGCCAATGTGGGAGGTTTGCTTGAGCCCAGGAGTTTAAGACCAGTCTTAGCAACATAGGGAGACTCTATCTTGACAAAAAAAAAAAATGTAAAAATTAGCCGGACATGGTGGTACACACCTGTGGTCCCAGCTACTTGGGAGGCTGAAATGGAAGGATCTCTTGAGCCTGGGAGTTTGAGGCTGCAGTGAGCCATGATCATATGACTGCGCTCCAGCCTGGGCAGCTGAGAGAGACCTGTCTCAGCAAACACCAAACAAAACAAAAACTTCTCCCTGCTACTCAGTAACTGTGTCACTTGGCAAGACACATGTTTTCTGAGCCTTGATTTTATCATATGTAAAATGGGACTAACAATAGAATTAGTGACCCAAGGTATCAATTGACATAACATAATGTAGCCATATTATCTTTGAAGCCTTATGTAATAGTAATAGACAACAAATTAACAAAAATAAACAGTAATAATAACAATAGAATAAATGTCTGTATGTTCCTCTTGATTCTTAACCAAAAGTCAGACTGTGTCTCATCTATCTTTATGCCTCCTTAACACTTAATATAGCGCCTGGCATTTATTGAATTATATGAATTGCCTACTAGATTATTAGTCTCTCCAACCCTATTACTCACCAGACTGATATTGTATAGATCTTCCCAGCAGATCAGCAAAACCTTCAAATTTTCTCTATTTTCTATTATGCTAATTTTTATAATATATAACAGCCATATATAACATTACTTATAGAAACACTCACTACCCAGTTCTCTCTACCAACCACAATCCACTCTGCACTCCTCCCTAACAATCCCAGCTTATTGTCATCTATGTGTCTTTGCTCACGATGTTCTTTTGCCAAGAACGTCTACTCTGTTCTTTCTAATTATTCACAATAGGTCTGTATTCAAAACAAGGTTCAGATTCTACTCTGTCCTTGAAAATGTCTTCAACTTACTGTAATTGACCCCATCCAAGTAAATATGGCTCTTACGGTCTAAATTATAATAATCCAGTGATTTAAACATGCTACTTTTTATTTTTCTAACAATATTACAACCTTCCTAAAAATCAGCTAAATATACTATTCAGCCTCGGAAAAAAGGGAACTTCAGGCATATGTTACAACGTGGGATAATTTTGTGCATATTATGCGAAGGGAAATAAACTAATCACAAAAAGACAAGTACTGCATAATTCTATTTATGTGAGATATCTAAAATACTCCAATTCACAGAAATAGAATAGTGGCTGCCATTGGGGGAAGGGCAAGGCAGGCAGTTTTTTAATGTATATAGAGGTTTTGTTCAACAATATGAAAAAGTTTTACACATCTGTTCTGTAACAATGTCCTTGGGGTAACAATTTTTTTTTTTTTTTTTTTTTTTTTTTTTTTGAGACGGAGTCTAGCTCTCTCGCCCAGGCTGGAGTGCAGTGGCCAGATCTCGGCTCAGGGCAAGCTCCGCCTCCCGGGTTTACGCCATTCTCCTGCCTCAGCCTCCGAGTAGCTGGGACTACAGGCGCCCGCCACCTCGCCCGGCTGGTTTTTTGTATTTTTTAAGTAGAGATGGGGTTTCACCATGTTAGCCAGGATGGTCTCGATCTCCTGACCACGTGATCCGCCCATCTCGGCCTCCCAAAGTGCTGGGATTACAGGCTTGAGCCACCTCGCCCGGCCACAATATTCTATTGTACACTTAAAAATTAAGAGGGTAAATTTACACTATGCATTTTTAGCATAATAAATGAAGATAAAAATAGAAAAATTAATGAAATGGAAAGCTTTTTCTTTGAAATGATGCATACTTAATATTACCAACTAAGTATTTTGTATTGATTCACACAAAACTCTGCATATAATTAGTTTGGCTATAAATTTATATATCTCTAAACTCTTGTGGTTTTATTCATTTCAAACATATAAAGTAAATACCTAGGGACATCAACACATGGTAAGGAAACGTGCATGAGACAGAGAAAGAAAATCTGGGAAAATTTATCTTTTTTTTTTAAATCAGGAATCAATTCCCACAATACTGAACCTATTTCCTTAATAATGGAATTAATCCATTCATGAGGCCAGAACCTTCATGTCCTAATCACTTCTTAAACGATTTCCTCTTAATGTTGTTAGAATGGCTATTATATTTCCACATGAGTTTTGGCAGGAATATTTAAATCATAGCAACCTCCTTGGACATGTTAATTTCTAATTACTTACTTTTTAAGATACTATTGTAAATACAATTTTTAAAAATTTCCATTTCAGATTATTGTCAGCATATAGAAATGCAAGTGAGTTTTCTAAGTTAATTTCTTATACTGCAAATTTACCTAATGTATTTACTATTTCTAACGTGTTGTTTGTGGTGTCCTTAGGGGTTTCTACCTATAAGATTATATCATCTATAAACAGAGATAATTTCACTTCTTGTCAAACTGGGATGCATTTTATTTCTTTTTCTTGCCTAATTGTTCTGGCTAGGACATGCAGTGCTATTTGTATCCAGAATTGTGGGTTCTTGGTCTTGCTGACTTCAAGACTTAAGCCGCAGACCCTCCCAGTGAGTGTTGCAGTTCTTAAAGGTGGTGTGTACAGAGTTTGTTCCTTCAGATGTTCACATGCGCCTAGAGCTTCTTCCTTCTGGTGGGTTCACAGTCTCCCTGGCACCAGGAGTGAAGCTGCAGACCTTCGTGGTGTTACAGCTCTTAAGGCAGCACGTACGGAGTTGTTCATTTCTCCCACTGGGTTCCCAGTCTTTCAGGCTTCAGAAGTGAAGCTGCAGACCTTCACGGTGAGTGTTACAGCTCATAAACGCAGCGCAAATCCAAAGAGAGCCCAACAGCAAGAGTTATTTCAAACAATAAACGAACAAAGTAGAAAAAAATCCATGCAGCTCAAGGATGGTGAGTGCCGGCAGCCTGCTTTTATTTCTTTATCTGACCCTACCCACATCCTGCTGATTGGTCCATTTTACAGAGAGCTGATTGGTCTATTTTACAGAGCGCTGATTGGTCCATTTTACAGAGACTTGATCGGTCCATTTTCACAGAGTGCTGATTGGCACCTTTACAATCCTTTAGCTAGACACAGAGTATTAGAAAAGTACTCCAAGTCCCCACTAGGTTAGCTAGATACAGAGTACTGATTGGTGTATTTACAAACCTTGAGCTAGACACAGAGTACTGATTGGTGCCTTTACGAACCTTGAGCTGGACACAGAGTACTGATTGGTGCATTTACGAACCCTTAGCTAGACATAAAGGTTCTCCAAGTCCCCAATAGACTCAGGAGCCCAGCTGGCTTCACCTAGTGGATCCTGCACCAAGGGCTGCAAGTGAAGCTGCCGGCCAGTCCCCAGCCGTGCCTGCACTCCTCAGCCCTTGGGAGGTAAATGGGACCCGGCTCCACAGAGCAGGGGGCGGCGCCCATCGGGGATGCTTGGGCTGCCCAGGAGCCCACTGCTAGGGGGGTTAGGACATGGCGGGCTGCAGGTCCTGAGCCCTGCCTCTGGGAGGCGGCTGAGGCCAGGAGAGAATTCCAGCATGGTGCATGTGGCCTGGCAGTGCTGGGGGACCTGGCTAAACCTCTGCAGCTGCTGGCCCGGGTGCTAAGCCCCTCACTGCCCTAGGTCTGGCGGGCCCGGCCAGCCACTCCGAGTGTGGGGCCGCAGAGCCCAAGCCCGCCAGAACTCGGGCTGGACTGTGAGCACCCACAGGCAGCCCCAGTTCCCGGAAGCCCTGGTTCCCACTGGCGTGTCTCTCTCTACACCTCCCGGCAAGCAGAGAGAGCTGGGCCTAGGGCCAGCCCAGAGAGGGGCTCCCACAATGCAGTGGCGGGCTGAAGGGCTCCTCAAGCACTGCCAGAGTGAGGAGGTGGCGCCCAGAGTGAGGGCTGCTAGCACATTGTCATCTCTCACTATGTTGAATGGAAGTGCTGAGAATGAGCATTCTTGTTTTGTTCCTGATTCTCAAGGACCTAAGCTTTCAGTTTTTCACCCTTGAGTATGATGTTAACTGAGGGGTTTTCATGACTTGTGTAGAGATAATTTTCTTCTCTTCCTTATTTGTTTACTGGTTTTATCATAAAAGGGAGTTGAATTTTGTTGACTATTTTTTTCTTGCATCAATCTGCATCAATTTGGATGATCATGTGATTTTTGTCTTTTATTCTGTTAATGTACTGTATTACATTTATAGATATTTTTATGTTGAATAATCTTTGCATTCTGGGGTTAAATCCCACTTAATCATGGTTTATAAGCAGTTTAATGTGATGTTGAATTTGCCTTTTTAGTATTTTTTGAGACATTTTACACTAATATTTACCTGGAATAATGGTCTGTAACTTTCTTTTCTTTTTTTTTTCTTTTTGAGACAGAGTCTCAGTCTATTGCCAGAACCTCTGCCTTCTGGGTCCCAGCAATTCTCGTGCCTCAGCCTCCCGAGTAGCTGGGATTACAGGCACACACCACCACACCCAGCTAATTTTTGTATTTTTAGTAGAGAACGGGGTTTCACCATGTTGGCCAGGATGGTCTCAATCTCCTGACCTTGTGATCTGCTCACCTCAGCCTTTCAAAGTGCTGGGATTACAGGCGTGAGCCACCGCACCTGGCCAATTTTCTTTTCCTGTAGTTTGTTTGGCTTTGGTATCAGAATAATGTTGGAATCAATAAGTTTAGAAGCATTCTCTCCTCTTCAATACTTGGGAAGAGTTTGATAAAAATTGGCACTAATTCTTGAAATGTTTCGTTGAATTTTCTAGTGAAGCTATCTTGTCCCATACTTTTCTTTTCAGGGGAGGATTTTTATTACTGCTTCCATCACCTTACTCATTCTAGGTCTTTTCAGATTTTCTTTTTTTTTTCATGATTTAATCTTGGCAGGTTGTATCTTTCCAGTAATTCATCTGTTTCTTCTGATTGTCCAATTTGTTGGCATATAGCTGTTTACAGTAGTATTATAATCCTTTTATTTCTGTTGCATCATTTTTAACGTCTTCTCTTAAATTTCTGATTTTAGCTATTTGTGTCTCTTTTATAGTCTAGTTAAGAATTGGTTAGTTTTGTTAATTTTTGAAAAAACAACAGTTTCATTGATTTTTGTATTGTTTTTCTATTTTCTATCGCATTTATTTTTGTTGATCTTTTTAAAAATTTTCTTTGCTAACTTTAGGTTTAGTTTGTTCTTTCTTTTCTAGTTCCTTGAGGGTAAAGTAGGATTGTTTATTTGAGATCATTTCTCTCTTTTATAGGCATTTATAGCTATGAACTTTCCTCTTAGTACTGCTTTTGCTAGATCACATAATTTCTGATATGTTTGTTTTTTTAAATTTGTCTCAAGAGATTTTCTGAATTTCCTTTGATTTTTTTCTTGGACCAATTGGCAGTTAAGGAGTCTGTTGTTTAATGTCTACAAATTTTTGAATGTTCTGATTATCCTTCTTGTATTGATTTCTAGTTTTACTTCATTGTGGTTGGAAAAGATACTTGCCATGATTTCAATCTTATAAAATTTGTTAAGACTTGTTATGTTACCTAACATATAATCTACCCTGGAGAATATTCCAGGTGTACTTAAGAGGATTTCATATTCTGCTTCTGTTGGGTGCCGTGTTCTATAAAAATGTATGTTAAATCCAATTGGTTTATAGTGCTGTACAAGTCTTCTTTTTCTTTATTAATTTTTTGCCTAATTGTTCTAGCTATTATTGAAAGTGAAGTATTAAAATCTTTTATTATTATTGAGCTACCTGCTATTTCTCCTTTCAATTCTGTCAATGATTCCTTCATAGATTTGTGTGTTCTTACAATAAATGCATATATACTTATAATTGCTTTAACTTTCTGGTGAATTGACTCTTTTATTGTTAAATAATGTCCTTTGTCTGTTGTGATACTTTTTTATCTGAAGTTCATTTTTTTCTAATATGACAAATATCAGTCTTTCTTTTGATTACCATTTGCATGAAATATCCTTTTCTATCTTTCACATTCAGCCTAGTTTATTTACATCTAAAGTGAGTCTCTTTTAGACAACATATAATTGGATTTTTAAAATCTTTTTAGCCACCCCATGTTTTTCTTTTTTTTTTTTTTATTATTATTATTTTTTTATTATACTTTAAGTTCTAGGGTACATGTGCATAACGTGCAGGTTTGTTACATATGTATACATGTGCCATGTTGGTGTGCTGCACCCATCAACTCGTCAGCACCCATCAATTCATCATTTATATCAGGTATAACTCCCCAATGCAATCCCTCCCCCCTCCCCCCTCCCCATGATAGGCCCCAGTGTGTGATGTTCCCCTTCCCGAGTCCAAGTGAGCTCATTGTTCAGTTCCCACCTATGAGTGAGAACATGCGGTGTTTGGTTTTCTCTTCTTGTGATAGTTTGCTAAGAATGATGGTTTCCAGCTGCATCCATGTCCCTACAAAGGACGCAAACTCATCCTATTTTATGGCTGCATAGTATTCCATGGTGTATATGTGCCACATTTTCTTAATCCAGTCTGTCACTGATGGACATTTGGGTTGATTCCAAGTCTTTGCTATTGTGAATAGTGCCGCAATAAACATACGTGTGCATGTGTCTTTGTAGTAGCATAATTTATAATCCTTTGGGTATATACCCAGTAGTGGGATGGCTGGGTCATATGGTACATCTAGTTCTAGATCCTTGAGGAATCGCCATACTGTTTTCCATAATGGTTGAACTAGTTTACAATCCCACCAACAGTGTAAAAGTGTTCCTATTTCTCCACATCCTCTCCAACACCTGTTGTTTCCTGATTTTTTAATGATTGCCATTCTAACTGGTGTGAGATGGTATCTCATTGTGGTTTTGATTTGCATTTCTCTGATGGCGAGTGATGATGAGCATTTTTTCATGTGTCTGTTGGCTGTATGAATGTCTTCTTTTGAGAAATGTCTGTTCATATCCTTTCCCCACTTTTGGATGGGGTTGTTTGTTTTTTTCTTGTATATTTGTTTGAGTTCTTTGTAGATTCTGGAAATTAGCCCTTTGTCAGATGGGTAGATTGCAAAAATTTTCTCCCATTCTGTAGGTTGCCTGTTCACTCTGATGGTAGTTTCTTTTGCTGTGCAGAAGCTCTTTAGTTTAATGAGATCCCATTTGTCAATTTTGGCTTTTGCTGCCATTGCTTTTGGTGTTTTAGACATGAAGTCCTTGCCCATGCCTATGTCCTGAATGGTACTACCTAGATTTTCTTCTAGGGTTTTTATGGTATTAGGTCTAACATTTAAGTCTCTAATCCATCTTGAATTAATCTTCGTATAAGGAGTAAGGAAAGGATCCAGTTTCAGCTTTCTACTTATGGCTAGCCAATTTTCCCAGCACCATTTATTAAATAGGGAATCCTTTCCCCATTTCTTGTTTTTGTCAGGTTTGTCAAAGATCAGATGGTTGTAGATGTGTGGCAATATTTCTGAAGGCTCCGTTCTGTTCCATTGGTCTATATCTCTGTTTTGGTACCAGTACCATGCTGTTTTGGTTACTGTAGCCTTGTAGTATAGTTTGAAGTCAGGTAGCGTGACGCCTCCGGCTTTGTCCTTTTGACTTAGGATTGTCTTGGCAATGCGGGCTCTTTTTTGGTTCCATATGAACTTTAAAGCAGTTTTTTCCAATTCGGTGAAGAAACTCATTGGGAGCTTGATGGGGATGGCATTGAATCTATAAATAACCTTGGGCAGTATAGCCATTTTCACGATATTGATTCTTCCTATCCATGAGCATGGTATGTTCTTCCATTTGTTTGTGTCCTCTTTGATTTCACTGAGCAGTGGTTTGTAGTTCTCCTTGAAGAGGTCCTTTACATCCCTTGTAAGTTGGATTCCTAGGTATTTTATTCTCTTTGAAGCAATTGTGAATGGAAGTTCATTCCTGATTTGGCTCTCTGCTTGTCTGTTACTGGTGTATAAGAATGCTTGTGATTTTTGCACATTAATTTTGTATCCTGAGACTTTGCTGAAGTTGCTTATCAGCTTAAGAAGATTTTGGGCTGAGACGATGGGGTTTTCTAAATACACAATCATGTCATCTGCAAACAGGGACAATTTGACTTCTTCTTTTCCTAACTGAATACCCTTGATTTCTTTCTCTTGCCTGATTGCCCTAGCTAGAACTTCCAACACTATGTTGAATAGGAGTGGTGAGAGAGGGCATCCCTGTCTTGTGCCAGTTTTCAAAGGGAACTTTTCCAGTTTTTGCCCATTCAGTATGATATTAGCTGTGGGTTTGTCATAAATAGCTCTTATTATTTTGAGGTACGTTCCATCAATACCGAATTTGTTGAGCGTTTTTAGCATGAAGGGCTGTTGAATTTTGTCAAAAGCCTTTTCTGCATCTATTGAGATAATCATGTGGTTCTTGTCTTTGGTTCTGTTGATATGCTGGATTACGTTGATTGATTTGCGAATGTTGAACCAGCCTTGCATCCCAGGGATGAAGCCCACTTGATCATGGTGGATAAGCTTTTTGATGTGCTGCTGGATTTGGTTTGCCGGTATTTTATTGAGGATTTTTTCATCGAAGTTCATCAGGGATATTGGTCTAAAATTCTCTTTTTTTGTTGTGTCTCTGCCAGGTTTTGGTATCAGAATGATTTTGGCCTCATAAAATGAGTTAGGGAGGATTCCCTCTTTTTCTATTGATTGGAATAGTTTCAGAAGGAATGGTACCAGCTCCTCCTTGTACCTCTGGTAGAATTCAGCTGTGAATCCATCTGGTCCTGGGCTTTTTTTGGTGGGTAGGCTATTAATTGTTGCCTCAATTTCAGAGGCTGCTATTGGTCTATTCAGGGATTCAACTTCTTCCTGGTTTAGTCTTGGAAGAGTGTACGTGTCCAGGAAATTATCCATTTCTTCTGGATTTTCTAGTTTATTTGCGTAGAGGTGTTTATAGTATTCTCTGATGGTAGTTTGTATTTCTGTGGGGTCGGTGGTGATATCCCCTTTATCATTTTTTATTGCGTCTATTTGATTCCTCTCTCTTTTCTTCTTTATTAGCCTTGCTAGCGGTCTGTCAATTTTGTTGATCTTTTCAAAAAACCAACTCCTGGATTCATTGATTTTTTGGAGGGTTTTTTGTGTCTCTATCTCCTTCAGTTCTGCTCTGATCTTAGTTATTTCTTGCCTTCTGCTAGCTTTTGAATGTGTTTGCTCTTGCCTCTCTAGTTCTTTTAATTGTGATGTTAGAGTGTCAATTTTAGATCTTTCCTGCTTTCTCTTGTGGGCACTTAGTGCTATAAATTTCCCTCTACACACTGCTTTAAATGTGTCCCAGAGATTCTGGTA